>NC_090946.1:46441777-46750912 GCF_040807025.1 Struthio camelus
GGTTTCCTTTTCTTAGCAAATGCCCACAATTTTCTTTCTGAAGTAAAATGAAAGGCAATTAACAACAGTCCACTCCTGATGAACAACCCTACAGTAAAAAATTGATTTAGACAACTTAGAGGTCAGTATCAGTTCCACAATAACAAATAAATATGCCTAGCCCAGCTCTTCTGAACAGTCTGCAGGATCAAGCCAGAATCAGCACGCAATGGAGGAAAGCCAGGCTTGGCAGTAAGAGTGACAAAAATATCCAAACACAGTTCACATTGAAAATGAAGCTTGGCAGAAAAGAGTCTTATGATCAAAGCACTGCAGTAGAAATAGCTAAATTCCTAGCCCTGCTAATACTGTGACACAATCCAAGTCACTTAACTCTGAAGAGCAGTGTGTGCAAAAAGACAAAAAACCCAAAAATGAGAATCACTGACAGATCCAAGACACCTTCTCCTAGTTTGCTACAGGTAAAGCAGAAGTATCTAACTGTCTGAAACGGGTTTTTTATTTACTGGAGAATAAAATATCAGTTCCTAAAAATTCTTGGTAATTCTTGGTACAGCTGTAGAGAACACTTTCCTTCTCCTTGTATTACTCTTCTTAAGTACACAAGCCTTTATAAACTTTAAACTATAAAAGGGAATTTTATTCTCTATCATTCAGGTTTATTTCAATTTAGAAAGAACGATGAGCAGCCTATAACTGCTGTCGCTCAGGTATGTTTTTGTAGAATAGTCATATTTTTCTGTCCAGAGTAAGTTACCAAAAACGTAGGTTTTGGGGCCTAGTTCCTGCACAACAGGCATGTTTCTGAATTGTGCTGGGCACTTTGTTGTCATTTGTGTCTTTGCAAAAGGCAGCTTACATTTTTAGTGCTTTATTTCCTCAAGGTATGAGGAAGCGTACCATTTGGGTTACAACTACATACACAACACCTTCACGTTTTAGGCATGCCCCAAGTTTTTCTCTCTTGTAAACCTGAAGCATCAGATCCACCATAAACCTCTAACATATAGTGGTTTCTTTCCCAGGAAGGCAGCACCAAAGAAAGCTTTCCCACAGGCAAAACCAATTGAAATCAGACTTCTCAAAGGCAGACTGACCACTCACACCCTCTTTTAAATAGAAGAATAATTCAACGTGGAATTGGTATTTGCCAGTCTAGCTCTGCCCACCATTCCAGCAAGCCTCTCATCTCCTCAGACATCAGTTTCTTCAGTTAGCTTTGGTCCTCAAGCTTTTACTGCCTTGTCCTACTGCTCCTCTCTTTTCCGATCAGTCAGCTGGGATGGTGCAGTCCCACGGGTGTCTCCCAGTGCTGTTCTTCCACCTGAAACATCTGCTCCCAGCCACAGTTTCATGCACTTCAGCTCCCGAGTCAGGGAGCTGGATCATAAGCATGCCCTGCTTCTGTTCTGGCACCTTGCTTCTTTTCCCGTTCTTCCCGAGCTTCTGACTCCCTTTCTCCCCAATTACAAAATTGGACTGTTCTCTCAGGCTCTCATTTGGATTGGAGCACAGATCTCTGCTTTAACTGAGGCAATTGAACCAAATGTGCCTTCATAATTTTTAGCTCTTTACCTACAGATATAAAAAGATATATAGACATAGTACATGTTTTCCTTATTTGCTCTTTCTTCCCCTCTAGGAGAAGCAACTTTGTCCATAATTTTTTCCTCTGACCATATTCATTTTTATGCTGAAGTCATCTTTCATGAACACTACTATTGCATTCAGGATTCCTACCTGCAGCCTGCCAATCATTTATCACGGCTTCGCAAGGCACGCGCAGCTTGAACCCTTACACAACCCCTCTGGAAGTGGATCCATTTCATATTAGTCTATATCTTTCTTCCATATTCCTACACAAACATGCAGTTTTGCACAGAACAGTCTTGCAGCGCTACTACCTTTAGCATTGGGTTTAGGACCTACGTTTCCTTTTGTGCCTGCAGCATATCCAAATAAGGTTAGACTCTATTGAACAGTCTGCCTGGTAAAACCAGCAAACAGATTCATTGCACTGACACAGGACAGCATTTTCAAAACTAGCCTATTTTTATTAGTCAACATAAACAAAAGATTTTAGGTTTCTTGAGATAGGACAGAAAAGTCTACATGTTTGTGCATGGGGCAACATCAGCTGTTCCTGAATGCCTAGAGTCCAGGAATTCATCTTTCATAGCACAGGACAGCCCAGTTCATGAAATAAAGCAGTGCGACAGCTTCAGACAGCTTTGCAGATCTGATAGTATGTGGCTATGGTACTTACTGAGACCCTGCTCTTATTCATCCCCTGAAGACCTGATCTGCACATTTAGGCTCTGAAAAATTCTAAACCATCTCGTGTGAATAGCACCTAACAAATTCCACTAGTCCTGCAGGAGAACTGCATCGTGTTAATGCCAGCTACTTGCAAAACGCCTAAAAAGGGAATTAAGCTTCCACTTTAGAAGGAAAAAGTCCTTAAGAACTGCTAACTCTAATCTTAAACTCAGCAAGGAGGAAAAAATACTATTCACCTCTTCATTCCTATCACCTGTTAATCCACATGGAAGAAGGATGGCACAGTGCCAAAAAGTCAACACACAGTGATAAAGGGAGACTTGAATTTGACCCTATATACATAGCTGTCTCAGTGGAAAGAGGAGAGATTTTCTTGCATCGTTCTTAAAATTACTCCCAGTTTTGTGGTGGCTCCTCTAGGACACAGGGAATCAAAGCACTGAAAGAGAGGAAAAGCTGGAGAGAACTCATTTTGAGAAAATCTTGCAAGATGAGAACAGAAGAAAGATCTAAAAGGAGTAGGATGGAAAGATCCTGATTTGCGTAGCAGAAGGAAACAAGGAAGAACACACAGGCAGACGAAAAATTTTAAGTGTATTAGTAGAGAAGCTTCTCAGGGGGCAGATGTCAGGGAGGTTACCTCATCACTGTTTCCTCATCACTAGCTTCACCTAAGTAGATAATAATGAAGATCCATAGTTCCCTGCAGCTACTACAGTGACAAGATAACATGTGGATACATGTTCCACCCTGCTTCTGGCTGCCAGCCCCAAGTTAACAGAATCCTCCAAATCAGCCTGCCTGGGAACCCTAACAGGACATGAAAAATGGCCTGGAAAAGAGAGGCTGTTTTCTCTCATTTTGAGCTGCTGAGCGATTGGTAAGATGCAACACTCAGGTATGGACAAGGCATCTAAATCAGAGGAGATGAGGCAGGCATATGAAAAGCCTTTCTACGGCCAAGGAGGGCAACAGAGACCAGACAGACTTGTGGGAGGTACACTGGAGTAGTTTAGCCATGAAAATCAGAAGATAGCTGGGTATGCTAGGAGGACATTTGCCACATCATCTTCCTGCACCAGTGCTTGATGAACCAGTACAGCTGCAGTAAAAAAACAGTTTTGCTCAATGACAAGAGTTAACACGGCAATACAAAACCATGCTGTGCTTAGGAGAGACTTGCTCTTTGCAATTCCTGCTTGGAAACAGAGTTGCTGGAATATAGAAGAATGGGGGGAGAAAGAGGAAGAAGGTGGGATATGGACCAGAAGGCTGATCTGTTATAAAAAATAATCTCCTGAGAGCGCTAGGAGAAAAATAAAAGATTCTTATCCTTGACTGCATACACTGGCAGACAGCTGACAAAACATTGATAAAAGGCACCAAGGTAAGCCAAGACTGTTTCTCTACCAATCTCATCTCAGATGACTCTGCGCAGAAGGCTACATTGGTAACAGCTTCCCCTGACGTAAGACACAATTTTAGTTCTACAGAAAGTAGACTCTACTCTGCTCCACAGGCAGGCGTTCACTCTGTGCTTCTCTGTTTCAGCACTCCCTTCTGTCCAAAGTGAAGCAGCCTCTGCAAGCAGACAGAAGAGAAAACGACTGTGCCTGAACCACCTGCACCGACCTGTTTTGCCCTTATAGAAAGGGAAGACAACTACTTTAAAACCGGTCTCCGCTAACCTGGCTCTGCTGTGGGGCACGGCTTTCATTCGACTTGCACCCCGACAGAACTCTCACCAGCAGGTGAAAGGCCCTTATGTATTCATCTCCAGCGGTCTCAGCCCTAGGCTAGCAGCACGCACAGCTGTGGAGGCTCCAGAATGATAGATTTTGCCATTGTGTCGGTCTGTCCTGAATATTAACATTATAGGTGAAATTAAAAAAAGGCGGGGGGAGACCTTTCTAAAGAAGTCTGTTGAAACAACTGAATTCCTTGCATCTTTCAACAACACACACACACGTTCTCATAGCCTAACCACAGGCTCCGTATGGCTCATATCCTTGGCCACCTCAGAAGAGAGGTCAGATGCAAGCTGCCTCTAGATTCTCCTGTTTGCCTCTGGAAGTAGCTCTTTCTGGACCAGATCACTCATGTTGATGCGTAACACAGAAAGTTCATGTTGTCACTGTCAGAACTTTGTTCATTTAAAAAAGTACAGCTGTCTCTCTGGACAGTCCTGGCAGCACCTTTCACTAACCACAAAAATATCTGTGAGGGTCATACAGGGGCCTCAGGAACATGTGGGCGCACAAGGGCAGAGACGGAGAAGCTGGTGGCTCAGTGGCTCTGTCTGTCTGATAGCTGGGATTGCGACGTTCACAGCCTCTCTCCATCCCAAGGCTCCACAAGCAAAATGCTTGCGGCAGGGAGAAGCCGAGAGCCACTGCAGACCCAGACTGTGTTCTCAGTAACTTTGATCTTATTACTTTGGTCAGATTAGAGACAGAAACCTGACGCTCAATTTTAAACAGCTTCAAGCGCAAAGAGGGCCTGAGTATCTGAAACTTACTGGTCACTCCTTCCCCCCGCCAGCAATATCAGTTGACCCAGCAATACATATTACCTCTTCCTACAAACCACATCACACTTAATCTTTGAGGAGAAGGTAATACTGAGCTGTAACACACCTCACTTGGTTCCCATGAGAGGCTTATTTCTCAAGTCTCATGGCAGCCTAGTGGCTAAATCCTGTGATATGCTCTCAGCTGTAAAATTGGAAGAGATCCTATCTACCAGCCTCTGTGCTACAAAGCCACTTACACCAGACAGGAATTTATTGGAAGAACTGGTAAGAAGACTACTTCCCACCTACGCAGTGCTGCTCTTTCTTAACATCTCCCGTTGCTAGTCTCTCTTTCCACTGCCAAGCTGTCCACTAATTTCTATGGACTTGTCAGAGGAACTTACTGCATTCAGCACCTGGTAGGAATGACTCAGTTTCCCCATGGGGCCTGATAAGCACAACCAGGGGGAAAAAAAAAAAAAAAAAAAAACAGAAACAAAACACCCTGCTGTGGCAGGATAAAGATGCCACAGAAGTGAGCTTGCCATTTCGGGTTTTCACACAGCTGCAGAGGCCTTTTAACTGAACAGCAACTCACTTGACTTCTTTCTATTGAACTCTAATTCAGTGCTTTACCCAGTTACCATGCAACTGTCCAATTGTATTTGGAGAGAATGGTGTTGGACAGGAGTGACAGAAGTATCCTGCCCATTTAATGATCGGTTACAGGTTTTTTTTCCAGGGTCAGACTATTTTCTGTCTGGGACTTGCCACCTAGCTCCTTACTAGTTGTGCTGCCCTTAACTTCTGACTTACGTTTTCAGTTTTTATTTTGCTACCTCCTGAAGATAAAAGCTCAACATATACTCTAAACAACTGTTAGCTATTTTAGGAGACGTAGTTAGTTGTTAGTTAAGCAGTGAGGAGCTGATCTTTCCTTTGTGCAGGTTCAGAGCTCTCATGAATATTCACTGAAATGCCTCTAAGAGACTTGTTCTTTGAGATTCAACCTCAAGTAAGTCTACCTTACACTGTTACTGCAACATGATACCATTCTAACGAACAGATCATTTGTATGACAGTTTTAACAGCTTTTGAATTTCACATAAACATTACTCCCACCCTATACACAGACCCAAATTCATTCATGAACTTCAGGCACTTAACAGAGGTACCTGAGTTACAAGCTTTGCCTCCTCAGGCTCCCTTTGTAGTTAACGGCTAGAGAAGAAGATTTTTTTCCTTTATCATGTTTTTCTTCTGGGCAACAATAGGCACCTCATGCCTCTGGGTAATGGGCCAGCTGAACAAAGATGCCACTTCTTTTCTGTGTGTTGGGAATGATCTTGTGATAAGACTAGAATAGAATCCCTTAGTTTTAAATGAAACAGTTTGATCCTGCTCATAGTGGCCCCCCAAAACCTGTCAAAAAAGAATTAACCCACATTCTCTTTAAACCATCTTTAAAATCTGCTCAGCGAATAGAGCATTAGGTGACCCATGGCAAATGGAACCAGAGAGACAGCATATGTTGTCCCTGCTTATATAAAATGCCTAAGAGCTGTCATCTTTGTGCCTAAATCATGCATCTCTTATTGACAGTCCTGGAGTGGCACATTCTGGGCATTTTGCCCATTCTTTTCCAGAGGTACACATATCTGCAACACGTAAGGACTTTTACGACAATCAACGGGTATCAAATATGATGGGAAGGCAATGCAGTGCCGCCTATTTTCAGCAATGCACTGTCAGTAGGGCAAGTAAGAATTTAAGTTTTTACCTCCTATCAAGACTAAAACAGGAAAAATACTGATAAAATTAACAAAATATCAGTCTGAGCATGCTTGCACAGAGTAACTAGTCTTGATATATACAGCAACGAACTCATGACATTAGGCATATACCAAACAATCCCACTTCCACTGCCTTGCACAACAGTTTACCCCAATGTGAAGGTGTTCCAAGTAGCTACCTAGACTTTTTTCCAAATATGCTTTTTGTGCTTAGGCCTGTACTAACTTAGGACCGGCATATATCCTGCAACTAAACAACCTGCTTCATTGTCTCTTCACTGTCTCTTCACTGTACATCACTATAATGATGCACAACGTTTACTTAAATGCTGCATATGCAAAATTAATTTTTAAATCAATGTGCCTGAGCCAAAGCTGTAGCAGATATGTGGAGCACAGATAGGCTGTTTTAGCAGTGCACATCTGTTCTTGAAAACACTGGCACTGGAAGGCGACCTTTGCTATTTCCATGGTGAAAATAAATTTCCCTGGTATTTCTTACTTTATGCCTTAAATCTCTCTCAGGGCCACCCAAATTTAGACACCTTAATAACACAGTATGATGTTTTGCACTGCAGCCATGAGATCGGCACAGATCCTCACTCCTCTGACTGGGTCTATGATGATCACCATACAAGCATAGGTGGCTCCTTCTGATCCCTGGAAACGGCCCCCATTCTGCAGCCTTCCTTCATCGTCCTCCCTGGTAGAGCTAGGCTGTGTGCTGACATCCAGGAGACAGACTATGAGCATAGCAGAAATTTGGCGGAAGATGCTTTAGGAGACGAGGATGAAGTCTTAGGTCTTGGACTGCGCTACAGAGGATACTGTAGAAAAGGTGAAGTTCTTTCCCAGAGAAGCAGGGGGTTCCAGAGATCCACCCGAATACTTCTCATTCGGGGATTACCACAACTAGAATACCATCTAGAACAGTGACTCTCTCTTGACAAATCTAAAAAGCATTGAAGTTTCTGCAATAAAGGGTGAAAAAAGGAGAGAAGCAAGTTGCAGGCAGGACTCAGATGGAGAAGCAAAAGGATGTTCCTAAGTCAGTGCTGCAGCAGACATATGGGTTAGGTTGTAAAGAAGCTATGTTGTCACAAGTCTTGCAGTGAATGACATTGGCCCTCGGGAAGATAAGAAAGGTGCACTGCACTAACATAACATTCATGTTTTATTAAGACATCAGTTTTATTACCAGGTTTCCCACCGATCTGCAGCATGACCTTGGACTAGTCACTCCATCGCTCTGCACCTCTGGCTGCCATCTGGCTCATTAGACTAAACTATGTGGTGAGAGAGCTAGGTGTAACTACAGATTAGTTTGGCAGGTAGCACAACTGGTCACTGATACTGCTGAAAGCCATCAAGCATTGCTGAAAGAGAGCAACAGCAGTCACTCATTTGCAAAAGAATTGAATTCACATGGAGGCAAAGAGGCTGACTAGCTGGCTCCCAGAACCAGTCTCAGCTGCTCAATTGTGTCTCATGGATTCCTGGATTTACCAAAGCATTTCTTTCAGGAAGCCTGAAGGTACATCTCTGAGCCACATACAAGCATTTGTATTTAACAGCATGTTCAATAAACTGTTCTATACAGCACTTAAGAGTGAGTAATTAAAGGAAATATTACTGCAGTACAGCTTCTCATTAGCAACCTAATTAGCCTTCTGAAAATAATTAGCATTCCTTTCTATAAAGGGAACAGATGATCCATCACATCCATCAGACAAGCAAAACAAATGCCCAAGGTAAAGGAGTTTTGTTCAGAGAGACATCAAGAGAAACATCCAGCAGCAGTACCAGTAAAAAGGAAGGAGCGGTAAGCAAGCCTTTGGTCTTCACCCCAAATGTTTTTAAAATGGGCACAAATGCCTGCAAATCAGAACAAAAAGACTGGATTATGTATGTGGGTGTGCAGGATTGGTATATGTATACTGTCCGATATGTGTGCATCTGACATTTGCACTTGTGCATGTCATGATCCACTGATAATCCATTAGCTGCAGTGATGAAAAACTGTGCATACCAGCTTCTTGTGAAAGCCAGATTTAAATGTTCTCAAATTCAAGCGTTTACAGTCACAGCTAGGTCTCTCTATATGTAAAAATTCCCTAAAGGTCACTTTTTGACTATTTAATGGAGATTTTTGGAGGGTTTTGAGTAAGCCATGATTTAATGATGCATGCAGCCTGTTTTTTTTTTGTGGCCTACAGAAACGAGTGAAGTGACAGTTATGAACAGCATGAAATACATCAGTCCAAGTTTCACAGTGTGGTGTTCTGATCAGTTAGCGTGTCCTGAAAGAGTTAGGTATACGCTCTGTGATCAGCACATATTTGAAATCAGTGTGGGTGAGCAGGGACTCTTCTCTGCTCATGCTTCACGTCATAGGCATCAGTGATGTGGGATGTGTATGTATATAGGGAAGAGAAGAAAGCAACAAAAATAGGTCAACGTATCATTCACTGGTAGCAAGAACTGTGGTATTATCTACAGATAAAGAAGAAATAAGTTACGAGGGAGCCATTTATTTGTTCGATGCATATTTACATTTCCCCGGCATGAGAGTTCCATACTTATAGCCATGAACTGCAGTGTGGCAAAGCCCAGCAGGCTTCCACAGTTACATCACTATGGAAACCACAAATCCACAGCTTGCTCCATTTCTCTGTCTACTTCTTTCTCCGGTGATTAACATATTCTTCTACTCTATCCTCTTCACATTCCTTTCCAGACCACAGGGGCACTCACAAACACTTTTACCTGGTTCAGGACCAACCCCTTCCTCCTTCAGGGATGTCTTTGGGAAACCTGCCCCACCTCCCAACCCAGCTGGGCAGCCTTCATTTGGGATGTTTCCACTGCATCTGTCAAGGGGGACTGTTCAAATCCTGTCTGACAAGTGAGGGATTTCAGCTTTGTCTGCCATCCAAGGTCTCCCTCAGCTTCTGAGCTAAGACAACTCCAAAGGAGGCTCACTCTAGAGCAATCCAGCTAATTTGCTGAAATCCAGAAAAAGCCAAAACTTAAAGCCAAAACCTGTTCTGGACACAAGTTATAGTGTCTTATCTTGACCAAAAGATTATTCAGCTCCTTTCCTGAAAGTGTGTTGTGGTTTTTTTTTTTTTTTTTTTTTTTTGAAGAGAAACATTTGAAGTGCTCTTAAAATGGAATAGAGGACATCACAAGACAGCTGTAAATGCAAGGGTTAAACTTTCACTTGAAGCTGCTAATTACAGGTGACTTTTCCCACACTAAAAATCTGAATGTCTCTCAGCAAAGCCCAATAGCCAAGAGCAACTCTGGAAGATGCAGAAGGAAGATGAGGGAAAAACGCTCAAAAGTCTGCAATATGGTATGTTTGTTGCAACCTGGGTATGTGAAACGGCTGAAGGAATCTTCATAGAGACCAGCAGAATGGAAAGAGCAAAACAGGAATAATTCCCCCTACCCTCCTGAAGCTAAATATGTATCTTTGTTGAATGAATCTTCAGCAAAGCCTTCCCTCACACTGACCTCCCAGGGCACCTCTTGCCTGACCTCAGAGCAGTTCATGGCAGAATCACAGGAGAATTCAGTCTCTGTACCCTTCTAAGTCCTCAGTGCCTCTCAACTTCAGCTGCCAACAAGGTTGCCAACCATTATATGGACAAATGCTCACTAACAAATAAGTTGTGAAAAAATACATATTTTAACAGAGGTTGCCAAACAGCCATTTAAACACTTTTTTCCCCCCACCCCCCCTACTAAATCACTCTGCAAGGAGAGAAAAATCCTACCTGTACTCAGGGAACTTTTAGCAGATGAAACCTGGACTTCTCAGTAAGACAGTGCTGGGAGCAGATTGATATGGTATGAATTCTCTTACAAAACTAAACCACTACTGGGCAAAAGAGTCAGCCCTCTCCTTACAAAATAGGACAGAGCAGTCAGTACTTCCAGTCTTGGTCCTAGCTTGTCTCCCTCACCTCACAGCCACTTCCAGGCTGGCATTACTGGACACATCCCAATTTTGCTGGTGTTACAAGAGCTCCTACCAACAGCCCAAAGGATGATGTTACCTCTGTGACCTAAAGTATGTCACAACAACAGTGCAGGAGTCGCAGCTTCATGGAGGACAAACTGAGCTGAGCAGTGATCACAGTCTGCAGGGTTGTCCCCATTAGTTTGGGAGCAGATCTGTCTGCATCTCCAGTAGACAGCATCCTGCACAGCTTAAGTGGATGGAACATACAGGAGGCATCAGAGGAATTAATTATTCATATCTTGTTCTGCTGCCAATGGATCTATGTTTTCTAGTGCCCATATGGCGCTCGGTTTTTGTTTTAGCAGTAATAGGAGACGTCTGCGCTTCCTCTGATGGTTCTTGAGGGCATATGATAAGCAGCATCTGCTCTACTCACAGCAACGGTCCCATACCCAGAGCACCTGCCAAACACCGCTTTCTTCAGAAGTACTCATGGCTGCATCATGGACAAAATGGTTGAACTCATTCCAAGAGCTCGGTCCAGCAGCAGCAGCCTTCCTGGGATGCTGCTGACACTTGCTTTGTCATGACCTTGCAGCACTGGGCTGAACTTTACTGTTCAGTAGATGACACTTTGACCAACTGAAGCCCTGTTTTCGGCTACGCAACAGGTAGCAAAGTGACACTCAGAGCTCAAGGCAGCAGCTGACCCTGTTTATCCATGCTGTCAGCGTTGCCACAATTAAGCCTGCTGCTTTCCTTTAGCAGCTGACTGGGTCTGTTCCCGAGTCTCAGAGAGGAACAGGAGGTAGATTTCAGAGCAAGACTTCCTGCAAGAGTGGGACCACAGAATGCTCTGGGCACTATTCAAGCAGATTTCTTGGGGACTACCACAAAGAACGGGCAATGAGACCCAGGCCCCAAGACAGAACATAGGCTGAGGGAGGAAAGGTGTTGCATGAATCTGAATTTTATATACATAGCACCTACATATTCAAAATGAGTTCCCAGTTACAAAGAGATTAAAGTGTTGTGCACGACCTTCCCATGAAACCCTATCTACAATATAGAAAATAATATTGTAGCTTGAACTCCTGCAAAGCCACAGTAGAGCACCTGTGCTTAGCCTCCTGCTAGGGCACGACACCATACACTGCAGACAAACAGCACTCTCCGAAAACACTGCAGGGTCTGGGGATCGTGTTCTCGGCCCACAATGCCCAGGCCTTTTGCCAGGATCAAATACAAAGTTTCACACTAGCAAATAAATTCAAGTGTAACAGAGTGCAATAGACCCAGGACAGTGGCGAGATAAGCCAGAAAAGATCAGTGGAGTAACACACTGGTGGATCAGGTATAGAGACTGAACAGCTTGGTAGGGCCAGGAATAGACTTCACATCATCTGACTCACACCTGTGCTTTTACCATCAGAGCAACCTTCCACTCTTTACCTACTGCTCTCATTTAGTTTAGAGATCCTGTTCCACTGTCCTGATTGTTTTAATTGCCTAAGGGTATCTGTGTATGAGGTTTTAAAGAACCAATAACACTAGGATAAGTTTAGCGACCTAAATTCTGAGTGATCAGAATGATATGACACAAAAGCAGAAAGAAATCAAAGGTGACGTGTGCAGATGTGACCTCATTTACCCTTCCAGACAGCAACTACAGTTTGAACTGGTGCACGTAACTCTACCTCTTGACCAGCCCTTATCCGTTCTACACATCTAAATTTCAAAGGTCCCGTGCACAATGCACTCAGCTTTGTATTCAGGGAACTACTCTAGTTTTCTGCTCTATGAGTACACTCCCACTCTTCTTAGCCTCCAGCCCTTACCTTTTCTGGGGAGGAATCCTGGAGTTCTCCCACTCTTTGGTCAGCAACCAGTTTACAGCATCCGTGGATCGACCAGGTGGACTCCAGCAGGTCCAAGCAGTTTCAGATGCCTGCTGTTTTCGGGCCAGATGCGTGTGACCAACAGCTAATACGTCGATCAGACAGCCTTCCTAAACCAAAGGAGTACAGTTTAATCTTAATGAAGCACAACGTAAGAGGCTTTAAACAATGAAAGAGCTACACGTATGAATAGCTTAGCTCCGGTTTATCAGGTCCTGGAAGGCCTGACTTCCTCAGGACCCCAGGCAAGTGCCTCTATCTGCCCCTCATCCAGGGGCAGCTTTCTGGCAGCCACCTCCCCTCTGGTTAGAGTCTTTCCATTCTTCATTGTCCTTTTGATCTTTTGGATCCCAGCCACGGCAAACACATTGAGCAACTTCAGTGGAGCCAATGGTTAAAGGTTCTTCACTGCTATCATCTCAGCCACGGTCCCTTTTAACCCTTGGAGGGTCTACCAGGAAGTGCTTCATTTCTAGTTTTCCTGCCGATTTCCTGTTTTTGAAGCAAGCCTCATCACTGTTTCCTTTTCATCCTAATCCCCCCATTCCTATCACTGCCTCCCTATGTTTCCCACCTTCTCCTCCTCGCTTCTCCAGTCATCCCACTTTTCTTGTCTCCCTTCCCCACTCTGGGGCAGAACGTGGCCTCCTTGGACCTCGACTCTTGTCGCTGCCTCTTGCCCACCCACTGCCCACCACCTCCAACCTGTTCCTGGAAGTGTTGCCATTGCCTCTTCTCTCCTGTTCCGGCTCATCGACTTCCTTCCACCCCTGCGTCACAGCCTTGGGCAGCACAGCTGCACAGCCCAGGCAAGCACAGCCGGCAGGCACAGCCCATGAGCTTGAGCTGTACTTCTTCTCTTCAAGTGCTGACATTTAGTATGCCATGCTACTGATTTTCACAGAAGTCACGCCTCAACGTGCGAGTTCCAATACACAAATAGTGAACGTCTGACTAGCTTTGCCCTCTTGGATCTTACACTCTGCGGGCTTGTCCACACACAGCATTTTTCTGGATTAGTTACATGCAAAGGGGTTGCAGAGCAAAATCATTTCTGTGTTAGACTGCGTATCAGCTGGGATCTTCAAATTATCCTAATGGATTTGGGTGTTCAAAAACTGAGATCCAACAGAAATTCAAGAGAAAAAAAGTCTTTCTCTATTTAGATAGCACTGAACTACAAAAAGATTCCAATTAAAAATGCAGATTAAATACCTAATCCTCCTCCTACAAAACCCTCCTACCAAGACTAACACAGTGATGAATAAGCATAAAACCATTAATTAAAATCAATATAACATGGGTATTATAAAAGACAGATTTAGCACCTTCTGGCATATGCACCAAGGCTTGCATCTACTTGGTAGTCTCTCTTCCCATGAGAATAGTTGCTATTTTAACATTTTTATATCAGATCAGGAGAGAGCTTTTTTGTTATAACCGAGCTAACTCTGGTTTACTTCATTCTAAAATTGATGTTCTTAAAAATTATTTGCACATATATATATTATTTTCATTTTGTCACAGCTCAGTATAGGTTTTTAATCGAACTATTTAACCTTATTAGACACATGCAAAGAAAGACTTAAAAAGCATTTCCCCCAGAATAACAGGAGCATTGAGAACTCTTTTTACATAGTCAGATCTGTTTGTCTATAGTTTGATTTGTAAAAGAGTGAGGAACAAATCCATATGAAATAAGCAACTGCAGTGCACTTGTGACTCTTTCAATGTGCAAATCTGAGCATTAGACAGGAAAATGCACTACTGTGCTTAAATCAACAGCTATGCCTCCAGTTCATCCATTTTGCTGCTTTGTTCAGACAAGAAGTGGATATGTTCTCACAACAGTTTATAAACTCATGAATATAACCGGAACGCCTGCTGCCAGGCTGAACACATCCTAGGGAAGTCAAGAGCGACGTTTCCAAAAGGGTATGTTTATTGTCAGTTGAGTCCAAGGTGTCTCAGTTTGGGCATTCACTCCTAACTCAAAGGCTTGGCATGGAAAAAGGGGCTGAAAGGGCCTTCCTGTATGAGAGTAATGCAGATGCTTCACCAGAATCCATCTTACCAAAAGCTACCGTTCCACGGAGGAGGCTCTAAGCCAGCCTGACTTTAGGCCAACACAGTTCCACTTTGCCCCTTGCTGCACAATTTAACCCCTTCCCTTGCACCAGCGCTAAGGTCACCCACACAGCCTCACAGTGAGCCAGACCAAAGAACTCATCCTTCATTTCAATATTACCCCCCCCAAAGTCTAATCCTTCTCAGCCATATCAGTCCCCAGATCGGGCATACAGAGAGGATATCACAAGACTTTACTGGTACCCAGCAGAAAGAAGTTCCTTTTTGTAAAAATCTTCATTTCTATGAGCTCAAAGAGCTTGTGAAACCACAGCTTTAGTTATATGTGTATCTACAAGTAAAAAAAAAAAAATCAGGTAAGAAACTCTTCATTAGCAAAGACTATGTTGTAACACCCGAGCAAAGAGGTAGAGCTGCGCATACATGTTCAATCTTAAAGTTCGCATGCTTATACAATACAACATTTAGGCTGTTCAGATAAGGGGATTTTTCTTTACCTTCCGCATATAATGAACTTCCTGTCCTGAAATACTAACGATTAAAAAGGTGAAATAGTTGTAGAAGGGCTAAAAGCAGTGGTATGGCCATTCAATTGCATATACAGAAACAGTTAAAATCCACTATCTAGGCCACACTCAGGCTTTTCTGTCACAAGGCTGTAAAACAGTTACCCTGGTACTTATCCATGCACTGATGATTACTGTAACAAAGACATCAGCATTCCTGGTGTCAGCAGACTGGAGACTGCACATTAGTGTACATAAGTAGCAGCATTCATCAAACGAGAATACAAATAACAGGCAAATAAAAAAAGGAAAGTAAATTCTTGCCTAGGAAGTTGTTACTTGTGTGTTCCCTCTATCTATTTCAGTATTTTTTTCACAATTTCCAAAGTGCTCAAGAAAAAAAGAAAACTCAGGTTCGAGCAACTACCTGGTGGTAAAAATGAGACTAAACGAACAGAGAAACTAAGTCACCACACTGTTCAGTGACTTATCTGGGATCTTCCAGCGACAGAAGTGCCAAATTTGGAAACAGAAAGTAGGCATTCATCTTCTGAGAAATCCACCCCACTCTAACGCAACTTATTGAGGGTGTTGCAGATCGCACTTTCAACGGCATTCCCAGCACACCTTCCCTTGCTGCCTTTGGCGTACAGCTTTCAGTTCAACCCAGCACACCGACCAGCTGGGATCTGAACATCTCTGAACCTAGACTGGTAGACAGAACACAAAACATGCTAGATGTGGCTGAATTTCCTCTCCGAATTACCTCATAGAGATACCTTAGGCATGCTACCGCCACTCAATCTCCACCTCCTAAAGGAAATGACTCTCTTCTGAGAAATAAATAAATAAATAGACAGATCAGAAATCTCAAAACCAAACCTGCAGAGCAAGAGCTTTCAGCTACCCAGAGAAACAAGCCATGAATGATTTGTTATACCCTTCCCCAAGTATCTCTAGGTCAGTCCACTAGCTCTACTGAAAGCTTCTGACAAAGCCCTGAGAATCACGTTTTCAGACCTCCAGAGTTTCAGGTTTCTTCTGGGTAGCGGCAAAGGCTTTTAAAAGCTGAAGAACCTTGGGCAGATGCCCACACCCCCAAAGAACTACAGTATCTGCAAATACTTCTGTGACCATTTATCATCAAAAGCAGAAATGTGGTTAGAATAATTGCCCAGAGTCTTCATTTTTTGTTGTTGTTATCCTGCAGTCTGTCTTTAAAAAAAAAAAAAAAAAAAATCGGTTTCACACAAACAAACTCCCTCGTGCTGCTAGAACTGTCTTATACTATTAGAAACTCACTTACTTCTCCTCTGTGTACACTCTTCATTGCTTATGTTCTTTTTGTTCTTTTCCTGCTAAGACAATGAAAGTGAAACAGCTGTTTTTACTTTCAGGTTCTCATGCCTTACCATGGCTCCCAAAACGTTCAGGCCAACTGGCCACTGTGAATGTTTCAGATTTCTCACAGATTGCCATATATCCCTGCCACCTACCTTTTCACATAAAAATCTCACTCATTTTCTTACTTTTCACGTTCCCAAGGACAAGCTATAGACTTCTTTCCATAGCCTGGAGAGCCATCAAAGAGCCACGGACCAAAGCGCAGAGTCACTGCACTAGCCCAGCAGCGTTTGCGGGCCAGAATGGTTATTTACTTATAGTCAAAACACTTCTTTGTTTTTAAGAACTCATCTAGTGTTTTTCTGTTGATTTCAGGTTCTGTGAATACTTTGCTCTAAATCTGGGGTCAAATCTGACCTCACAACATGCCAGTTAAGCAGTAGGTGAGTTAAAAGGAGCAAATTTCGCAAAACTCCACCTACACTTGCTTTCCCAAGGAGTACAGAACACATGTTAAATTGTGAAAGCAAACTCACCGGCTTCTTGGTAATTGAAGGCAGGGTACTGTTGCCTAGCAACTTATCTGATTACCATTTTTTTCAAGTATCACATGCATACTTACATATGCTGCATAATAATATCTCACTTCTATGCTTCCTGACCCAGACCAAAAAAAAAAAAAAAAACCAAACCACACACACAATTAATGCCTTTAGTCTCTTCTTGCAACACAAAATACAAGACAGTAGCTCAAGAACAGACTGAAACATTAGTGTTCCTGAATTCTACTTCTCACTTTTCCTGGCGTGCTGAATGTGCTTACACAAGCAATTTATTTTATCTACTTGTCTGCAAAATGACACTAATAATACCCACCTCACAAAGTCACAGTGAGAATTCATTAAGAATAGAGAGATTCTCAGATGGAAGGTGCTATGGAAGTGCTGGTGTTAGCATTCACAGCCTTGTAGTACTCCAAACGCTGCTAAGCCCGGTCCAAAGCGTAGCAAATTCTAATCATTGTCAGGACATCGTCCAGTTCTTGTTTTCCAGACAAAAAAAAAAAAATCAAAAATCTCAAACCATGAATATTACATTTCTCCCATCAGAATATGACACTTTCCTGTCTTCTGTGTCTGATAGCTGCCAGGGTGGGGGGAACCCTACAACAAGAAGTAACATACCCCAACTTGAAACTGTAGTAATGTACTAAGCATTATTGCAGCTCTTGGAGCTCTTACCATGACAATCAGATGGGAATCAGAACAAATGCATGTACATGCACGACATTTTTAGAAGTCAGCATTGTTCTACTTATTGATCCAATCCTTGAAAAACTAATTACACTCCAGCTCATCTAGGAAAGAATTAGGCCTTTAGTTGCCTTTACGGTGAGCAATATACCCCATTAATACCTCAGTTTGATGGTTGTATCATTTCCACAAGGATATAATTATCCAACAGGAGGCCTTGGAATCTGGAAGTTGATCTTTTGCACATGCACAAGTTACATGCTAATATAATGTAATAAACTGGCTTCTTCATACATGCACCTCTGCCTTCAACTGCACATATGAATGGCTCAGGTGCCCGGAGTGCTCCCGATACTAGTCTCTGTCAGCTCAAGTGACTGAAGCTGCTGTTTCAGAAACACATTATCTCATCTCCATGGTAAAGTATTAAGCAGCCCTATATTGCTAAGAAATTGTTACGTTACCTGTACGGCAGCTCCTCTCGTTCTGGTAGATATTCGAGCATTTTATAAACGGTGCCCTACATCCTGCGGCTCTTGTGCAAGTGCACTTCCAATTAAAGGCTTAATTGGGAGATCTGCCTTGGAAAGAACTGCTGGATCAAAATAAACCAAATCACATGGTATCTATCATGCCACGAGGGAAAACTCTATACACATTTTGAAAATGCCACAAATCACAAAACAAAGAAATAATTCTTCCTCTAGAAATTACTTGAAACATCCTTATCATAAACCTTGGCTGGTACCAAAAAGAAAAAAAAAATGTGGGCCAAAGAGTATCCCGTGGGCTGTGCAAATCTAGCTTTTAGCAGAGGAGTGAACTGCGAAATATACAGTCCTACCCATCCAGCACGCTCTCCCATGAGCGGTGAGAAACGACACCGTCTAGAGCTCTGTGCAGCCACAACCCCCGGCCAAGAGTTCTCAGCCAAGATTAAACCAGTAGAGCTGAATGAGTTTGACCCTTCTCTGCACATGTATCCTGAGTGAAAAACAACAACACAAAAACAAAACAGAGTCCCCATCCCCAGAAGGCACTTTGCAGTACACACAGCGCTATGTCACAGCTCTTCACGCTCGAGAGAGCTTTCCCCCTTTGCAAATACGTCACGATCTCCTTCCCACTCCTAGCGGGCCGCCGAATGGGACTGAACGGCGCTCCCCAGACTCCTTCACAAAAGGTACCTTCAATGTATGCTACTCTTGAGAGCAGAGATCCAGCAAGGAAGGAGTCAAGCAACAGCTTTGCCAGTTGATGCTGGCAAATCGATGCTTATCTAATGCCTACTACAGCTCTGATCTTACGCAATGAAAGCAAGACAGCGTGCAGTTGTGGTAGAGAAGATTGTCTCTGCGTCTAATCCAGCTTTGACAGAAGTCTGTGGGGGTGGGGGAGTCTTGAAATAAGGCTGTGGCAAACTCTTAGGCACGGACACTGATAAAATCTAGAACAAAAGAAAGGATAACATAAAATGTTTCTCTCTTTTATATAGACTAATAATTAGACATCTCTCAACTAGCAGTAGATCGGCATTCTCATTCGGCTGTTCCTACAAACAAGAATTTCTAAAGCAGTCTAGCGTTTCTTTAGCCTGTTAGGACATGTTAAAACACAGTGCACACCTGCATATAAGTTTCTTCCACACGTTTTTCAGCTGGACTGCAAGGTGCATGGGAGCTGGCTTGCAGTAGGCATTACTGGGCATATCATTTACGGGCAGGAATGCAGCACTCCAACTAACCAGAAAGAGCATGTTGTTCTGAATTGGCACAGATGTTGGTAATTTCTTCCTGCGGAGCCAAAGCCTTTGCCCAGTCTGGCTCTCTGTCAGGACTCTTTCTGGTCGCCTGCACAAGTACCTTTACCTAAGAGCTCAGAAACCATCTGGATACTCCTGCCTCATGTATCATCCCATAAATGTGAAAAACAGACCAGTTTATTTCTGATGTATAAGGCAAACCAGCCCTCTGGTCCCCTATCCAGTCTATACCGAGCCTGCAGAGCTAATATACGTTCAGGCAATGCAATCATCAGAGAACACTAAAATACATACAGGAAGCAGATGCGAGAAGTAATATGGGATGATTTACAAACTCACACTAATCATAGCCACAAACAGTGAATACCTTTACATAGGACAACATTAGCTCCTCAGATGATGAAGCTTCTTTTGGAACAAGTAAGGAAAAATACTATACTTCACCTTTCGTAACAGATAGGTTTTCTTTCAAAAGTGCAACTCCCATTCATATCATTCAACTTTGTTTCATTTGCCTCAGATCCAGCCTAGGAACACTTCTGTAGGACACTGCTTCATTCACAGGAGCAGATGGGGCAGCAGGGACCTCTGCTCTGTTTGGCTGGGTGTTATTTCCCCATCTGCAAGGAACAGCTTACGCATCAGAAATAGTGTCAAGGTATTGCAACCACCTATGGAAGTGGGCAGTACTCTCCACAACAGGAAGGTGAGCAGTGGGAGCAGAAGCTTTTCCTGCCTGCTGCTGGCAAACAATTTCTCGAAGTAGCTGACCCATTTTCCACAGAATTAGTAGCCCAAGAGGAATGGAAAGCTGCTGCACTTTAATTAGCCACGCTGTTACCTCTCTTGCCTTACCATGTAACAGCAGTCAGCCTGACACTGAGAAAAAAAACTTCACTTCACTTCCTTTAACATGTCATTTATTAAAGGCAATCCAGAAACACAGAAAATCCTAATGCACAAATGGTAACAGCAGAATGTCCCTTCTATGGTTTCAGCATCAGAACAAGTAGGTCTCCTTCATGCAACTACCCTTTAAACCCCCTCACAAATAGTAAGCTTTTCTTTTGTAGGTATTTCTTCAGGATACTTTCTCCTTCATCTTCCATGAGGAAGAACTGCTTTCCCACCGTTAAAGAGTTTAAGAACAGAAGGGACTCTTTGCCTTATCCTGTCAGATCTCCCACATATCATGGTTTTTTGAATTTCACGTAGTCCCCTCGCTACTGAGCTCAGTAGCTTGGATAAGGACAGAAATCCTTTAGTTTAAGGAAATTAGATTTACATATCGTGAACAAAGAGCACAAGAAACCAAACTACCACCAATACAGCAAAGAAAACTGGCAAAGAACTGTTTAAACGAGACTCACACAGTGGACCCTTAGCAGACGATCCACATCCCGTGCTGCAGAAGAAGGTGAAAACCTACAGAGTCTGTGGCCTTCCCAGTCCCAAACTCAGTAATAAATATGATTCTGAGGATATGTACAAGACTTACCATTAAGACAAGTAATGGCAGCAAAAAGCTCCGTTTTCTCCCTCCCCCTCAGAAGAATACACAACCTCTTCTCCTTCTTCCCCAACCCCAGCCCTCCTCCTTCCTGTTGTGCTCTGACCCCGATTGTGGCTAATTTCTAATGCTTCAGAGGAAGGCAAAGAACTAAATTCATCTGGCTAATTATGCAATAAGAGGAAATGTCCTTCCTGCACACAATGCAGTGACTCGCTGCAGCCCTGAAGCATGAGAACTGAGTACAGTCATTGTCTTACTCAAACACACAGGTACTACAAGCACATTTAGGACCTCACAAAACTTCTCATTCTCTCCACAGCTCCTGATGTGAGGGAAGGAATAAGCAGATTCACAAATTAGAGGCCAAAGTGATCCCTGCATCCGCATCTCTTAGAACTTCTCCAAGATGCTGAATTAAAGTACAGACTGTAGAAAGATATCCCAATTTAAAGACTCCAAACAACGTTGAGCCCACCACTTCAGCCAAAAAAACACTTCCTATATTTAGTTACACTCAAAACCAGAAACTTGTGTCTAATTTCAAGGTTAAGTATGTCTTTCACTGCTAGGCAGTTATGTTATGACATTATCAGCAAAACCGCCTAGTCTTTACTGTCAGGTATCGTTTCCATAGATATGAAGCGATACAGCTCACTCTCAACCCACATGTCAATAAGCTAGCCGTAAGTCTCTGAAATCTTGTTTTCTAGCTCCTTGACCATTTCTGTAGCCTGTCATAGGACTTCACAACAAGAATGTCAAAGCCTGAACTCTGGTGACAGAGCTGCTCATGCAATCAGCCATTTTTGTTTACAAAATAGGTCAGTCATTTATTTTCTAATTTCACCGGGGCTCTCTTCTGGGAGGAGGAACCGGGCATATGTGGCTGCAGTCCAACCTCCTGCGTATCCATGCCCACGCACCACACACTTCCAAGGTGGGGAGAAGGCACCTGAAAGCTGGGATTTCTAGATGCTACTTTGGCACTCAACATGGCCTCAGCACTACTCCATCACTAACCTGGAGCAAATTGCTCATTTTCTACCGCCTCCGTTTTCACCCAGCAATAGAGTAGGAACAGTAATACTGACCATGGTTATGGACATGTTGCCAGACCCTCAGCAAGATGTTATGCAGACACAACTAGCGACTTGGACACAGAACAACTATAAAATCTGCCAGACACATGCACAAAGCCACTCAGGGAAGAAATACCTACTTTCAACTTGAAGTGAACAATCTTAAATTATCCGCAGTCGTGAGCTGTTGTCAACACAAACAGAAGAACGGGCATTACTGACATCCCTGCATGGAGTAGGTAATGCCATCTCACTGAGATGAGGCACTGTGATTTGGGGAAGACCTCAAGGATATGCCACATGTATCACGGTGTCCAAAGCACAAACTTAAGTACATCCTAAAGGGCTTTCCTCAGCTCTAGCCGAAAGCGGCTGCTAGCATTAACAATTCCATTTCAACAAGTCTTCCTTTTCAGTTTCCTAATAATTTTAGGAATTTTTTTTCTTCTGGGATTTCCTATTTACCCTAAAATAGTAGTTAGCCCTGTCCCTAACCAATGCAATACATATATATTAATGCATTTGCATTCCTGGAAACCACAGAACACTGCTCTGAGCAACTTCTGGGCAATTTATTCTTGCAAATTCCCAACATAAATGGCTTTGGCAGTGACAGAATAGTTACCACCCCACCTGCAAAAAATTTCAGCTCCTGCAGGGGCTGATTTTTCTTCAGAATTAAGAAGGAAGCAGAACAATCCTGTCAACAAAGAGAACAGTACGAAATATTTCTTCTGATAGAGTTTTACTGCTCCTGCTAGGTAATTAGGAGCCTTACCAAGCTTGTATTTCCCTGGTAGTTTTGGACCAGCAATGCCAAAAGCTCTCTAGGAAGCCACTCCAACTCAAAACGATGAGGAAGAACTAACTGCCTAGCATCCCAGCTGTTAAAAAACACTAGAGACAAATTTCAAAATCCTATGCAAAGGATCAGAGATGGAAAGAATCTGATTTTCCATTTCTCAAAAATTCAGTTATTCTAAATATTTTTCCATACCAAAAATGGTATGGAACAAACGTCTTGAGACTAATTAAAAAAAAAAAAAAAACCACTCATTTTCAGCTGATCAGGATACTTAGGTTTGTGACCTCTTAGAAGCATAGCATACATAAGTAATTCACCGGGTTGCAGAAAGTCATACGGAAAGGATGACAGCCAGCCCCTCCCCCCAATCCTGTTCTGCAACCTCTGAACTGTCTGATATTTATTGTTCTCTCCTGGAAGAACACTTCCTGGATGAAGGCAGCTTTGCTGAAATGGATTTAAAAAAAAAAATGTTTCTAAACACTTTGTTAAAAATAAATAAATAAATAAGTGAAGCACTTTTCAGTGAACACCAGCCCCAGGTGTCAATGAAAATCCCCCAGTGCCGCTGCACCACAAACCCCACAGCATCTCCCGGGCCCGGGCTTTCCCCCGGCCCGCGGAAACCGCCCCAGCCGCGCCCCGCCGCGGGCGGGCGCTCGCCCGCCGCCGCCGCCAGGGCAGCAGCAGGGCCGGCCCGGGGGGGCCGCGCCGGCCGCTCACCGGCCCCGCTCCCGGGCGCCGGCCGCCCACGCGGGCCCCCCGCGCTGCGCGGAGCGCGGCCCGGCCCGGCCCCTTCCCCGGCGGCCGGGAGGGCGCCGAGAGGCCGCCGCCGCCCGCCTTTGTTTCACCCCGCCGCGGAGCCGGCACCGCCGCCCGCCCCGCGCCGCGCCGCGCCGCGCAGCCCCGGCTGCCGCCAGAAACCGAAAGGCGCCGCGGCGGCCGCCGGCTCCTTCCTTCCGCCCCGGGCAGCGCATCCCGCCGCCCCGCGGGGGAGGCCGCCGCGGGCGCCGCGCTCCCACCGGTGGCGGCGGCGGCGGCGGCGCGGACAGGGGCGGCGGGCGCGGGGGCCGCGGGGCAGGTGCCGGTGCCGGTGCGGCGGCTGCGCCCCGGCCCTCCCGGCCGCGCCCCCGCTCAGCGGCTCATCGCCTCACCGGGGTCCATCGGTGTCCTGCGGGCTGGCGGCGGCTGCGGGAGATTAACCGTGCCAGTGACACCAACCCGGAGCATGGATGCGGTGCGGTCTGCACATGCTCGCTCCCGACAGCCGGCCTTCCCCGCCACCTTCCCTTAACTCTTTCCCGTCTGCCCCGGCCTGGCTCCGCGCCGGCCCCGGGCAGCCTCCGCCCCGGGCGCGGCCGCCGCTGGCACGGCGCCCAGCGAGCCGAGGTGTAACGAGTTTCCTCAGTCCGCAGCCGGCGGCCCCGGGCAGCGCGCCGGCTCGGGGCGCCTGCGGAAAGCGGCCGGCGCGTCCCGGGGCGGTTCCCCGGGGCTGCTGAGACCAACAGGTGGGGAGAGGAGCCCAAAACCGGGAGCGCTGGGGCAGGGGGCGGACGGGTGTCCCTGCCACCACGCCGCAGCCGCTCGGTGGGCGCTCAGGTGGTGCGGCGGGAACAGCCTCCTCCAGCAGCTCTCAAAAGGCCTGAGGTATTTGCTCTGAGTGGGTACAAGGTGTGGTACTGCTTTTTGGTTGGTGAATTCGTCCTACAGGTCCTTTGTACTTGCTCTTCTAAAGAAATCCATAACAAAGAACCCCAAGCAGCTAAGGAATATAACCCTCATGCGCTTGCTGTTGAATCTGGACGGTGACCGGACATCCCTGCAGTGCAGGAAATCAAACACAACTGTCAAGAGAAATATTTGTCCGTAGCTGCACTGTTAAAATAGTGAAACATAATCTCTGCAAGAAGTGTTTTTCCGCCCAGAAAGATCTCTTCAGGTTCAGAAAATTGCCCAAGGAAGAGAAGAAAGAAAATACATTTAAAGCATAAATAGTAAAATAAATTAAAATCATTTCTCTTCATGCATTTTTTATTCTGCAGCATGAGAACACCAGAAAATGCCTTTGTCTAGGATTAGAAATCAGCAGATTGCCATCCTGAGCCAGAGTTCACAAGCAAACCGACAGCCCCTCTGTACCTCTCGTTTCCCTCTGAAAAATGGAGGTAACTGTAGCTTTCTCACTTAGCACAGGCTGCTGGAGTGAGGGTTAACTAGTTAATACCTGTGAAGTGCCTTACGGTCTTCAGATGGAAGTGAAGGAGAATTTTGCATTTGTTATTTTAGAGAGAGAGAAATCAAAGTACTGTCAGGTAAAGTGACAACCTCAAGTGACACAAAGTTACACCTGATTCTGAGCCCGGGGACTGGTGTTTAAGCAAAGTGCTCTCTTTCCTAATTAGCCTCTGACTTTGTGGCTCTTCTCTGGTCTTTCCAGGCTTCTGATGCAGTCCACATTTTCGTTTTCACAGGCACCAGGTTTCCTGGCCTCTCCTGCCTTCTGTAGTACCAGAAATGATGAGCTAATGTTTCTAGCAGAATAAGGATGTTTTTATAACCTCCGTTTTATGACTCAACAATTTTGATATCAATAATATATGGCCACAGTGATGAGGCAACATCAGATGTGTGCAGGCCAGAGGCAATTATAACGAAGGACTCTCAAGATGTCTGGCCACAACGACTCTCAAAGGCAAGTATCTCTTGCGAGAGGGCTCCTTCAGCCCCAAAACTGCAGGGCCAGCAGATGCTCCACGCTAGAAAATCTAGCAGAGGCTTTGCATAGTTTTGCATAACCGAGGAGTGCTGGGGTTGCTGACTGGCATTCCCCATGAGCATTTATTCGAGAGCCCTGTGTACAAACCTCTCTGGCTCCTCCGAGGATGCCACAATGCAGCAAACCAGCCTGTCACCGAGTCACCTGATCACACAATATCACTGCAAGAGCTGGAGTATCAGAAAGATGGAGCATTTTAAAGGGGAAATGGAGTATCATGCATAGCTAGCCCTATCTCAGCAACAGAGCTGTACAAGCTAGGACATCGCTGCAAGTGCTGGAGACCTCAAGCTTTTTTATTTTTATTTTTTAAAAACAGTTGTTTTACATATATTTCAACAGAGCTGAAAAGGAAAATGCTAAGATCGCTAAGACATCTTTGATATTCTAAGCAGCACCTTTAAAACACAGTATCTGACAGACAGATACAGAGGACAGCAGTCTGATGCAGTGTTTAGGTATTTATTGTGAAATAGCATCTTTTCGAGAGTACTAAGGACAACGCTTAGAGAGAGCGTGAGAGATCGTTTCACAGTATGAGACAGCATGAACATTTCACAGCATGAGAGGGGAGAATGCTTTACAAGGAGCAGAGGAAAGGTCAAAGAGAAAGGAAGAAGACAGCTAAGAGATACTCACCTACAGGAAGGAGAAATCAACAGCCAGAGATGGATCGGAGTAAATGAAAAACACACGTAGGGAATACTGAAGTCTGTATTCCCTTATCTACTCACAGCAACCAGAGAGAGGGAGGAGGAGGTGAGGAGAAAGGAAAGGGCTCCGAGAATGAGAAGGGAGGAAGGAGGAGGCAGTGAGGCAGGGGTGAGGGGAATGGAGATGAACGCTATACTGAGGGGACAGGCAAGAGGGAGAAATGTCAGAGAGAGCACCTGGTGGTGGTGCTGTACACCCGAAAGCTTATTCAACTCTCTCCAACCATATTAGCTGGTCTAAAAAAGCTATCATTTCTCCCTCCAGCTTGTTTCTCTTAGTCTGAGGTAGTAGCAGAAGAGAAAAAGCTAATGGAGTTGAGATTATAATATGGTGAAAGTAGGAGCAGGATGAACCTTGAGGACAAAAGGGAGGGGTATCTACATCTGCCCTTCAGTCCTGAGTTCACTGGCAGGCTAAAGCTCTCCTCGGCTTTGTGCTGGGAGCAAGCGCTGCTCTCTGCAGAGCATCCAGACTTGTGTGCAGGAAGCTAGCTTCAAAATGAAAAGAGTTTGCAATGACCCAGGTATGCTCTAGTCCCCCCCACGCAGCCACTTGGAAGCAGGCACAGGAGATGCAGCTGATCTTATTAATAATGATCTCATAATCCTGTCACGCATGCCTTGCCTTTATCTGAAAAAACAAAGATCACATATAGCTGCTGGTCTGGTTCCTCCATGTGTGTGCTCAAAGCCAGCTCAGATGTCTGATATCCTGTCTCATTCTGGGAGGATTTATTCATCTGGGTGCAGCATCACTTGACCTTATGGAAACCTCTTGGAAAGTAGCATAGTCATATGTGCTTGGTACTTCACTCTTGTAACTGGGCACGCCAAGGAGTGCCGCACAGAAATACCCAAGCTGGTTCCTCACTCATCCACCTTGAGTCTGGCAGGGCTTATTCCCTCACTGTTTATTTATGGTACAATTGTTACGCTCAAGGAAGAATGACTTATTTCTTCAGGGACTCCTTAATGTTACATTGGTGTCTGAGCGCGTCACAAATACTGCTGCATGCATAGGCATTCCCAGCGCGATAAGATCTCACTTTGCAGACTGGCGTTTGAAGCTCAGCTATGTTACGGTCAAAAGGAATCATTAATGTGAGATTTGTAGCATCTTTTTTTCCCCTGGAGGATTTTTTTTTTTTTTTTGGCTCCTTATACTCACATTCCAGCTGTGGATGTTCATTCCCTGCTGTAAATCAAGGCCCAATCTAGAAAAAGGAGCAACTGGAAAATCAGGAACCTACATTAGCATTACCAGTTCAGTGTAAGTGACTTGCCTAACGCTAATGCCTTGGGCACTAATGGAGGACCCAGAAATAGGACCCAGCTTTCCAGAGCAGGGTTTAACCACCTGACTCACAAAATCACCCTTCCCCTAATCTCCTGCCTCACTCACTACCTGCTGACAAATGAAACTGGAATTGCACTTGATAACACTCCTCGTTCTCTCCTCAGCCCTGGTGCAGTCTGACTCCAGCCAGCCAGTGCACTGAAGAAGACACCTATCATGGAAAACTTCAACACAATCGTTTAAAACCTAGCAAGTCTCTAAGCAGCTGAAATGAGGGGTTTTTCCTCCTTGGGGAGTATTGGCCTTTTCTCTCCCGTTTGCCTGAGGAGGTCCTGGATCACAGAGCTAATCTGGAATTTCAAGTCTCTGAGTAAACGGAAGAGAGAGAAGATACTCTGTGTTTATTTAATAAACGCCTCACAGATGTACATGCAAAACACAGGCTTCTTTGTCAGGAATCTGAGGAGCAAAGAACAATCTTGAAGCTCATAAGGTAATTAGAGACTCATTTATTTTTTTCTCAGAGGCCCCCAATTACTGCGGTGACAAATTTTCAGCAAATCCCTGAAGTAGAAAGTGCATTTTGAAGAACAGCAAAGATCACACGCCATCTCAGGTCAGACAAACCTACTTTGTTTTCATGTAGCTTGCACAGATCTTCATGTGTTAGCAAGAAAATCACTTCCTTTGGCTCATTTTCTTTTTGGTGGAGGTAGAACAAACACAAGCCATAGCTTTTCAATGCCTTTGCTGTTTTGGTTTATTGGAGAAATCACAAAGGAAATGTTCAGACATGATCCTTTCAAGCTGGAGGAGACTTCCTGGTCAGATAGTTTCTTCTCTTCTTTCTTTCGCTTGTGGCATGGGCTTTTCTCCCCCTGTAGGCTTTTTCAAAAGACATTTGGGTTCTTTTTATGGCTTCAGGCCCCGGTGCCATATTCATCACTCCTGACAGAGTACGTGTGTGATTCACAAAGGGACTAAGGCAGGATTTAGGTCTCCACAGCTTCTTTACTTATCGATGCCCAAAATTTAAGCTCTCCAAACACCTACCCGTGTGACTTAGCATGTACCTGTCTGTGCAGGTAAGGTGCTGTCTTACTGGCCTCAAAATGTTTCAAGCTGGGCACAAAACCCCAGGGAACACAGAGCTATTTTTGAAAAATCTGGCCGTACTCTCTGGGATTGTAGAAATCATTTCTTTACTCACACCATAGTCTTTCCTCTAGAAAAAAATTTTAATAATAAAGTTTGCATGAGTATTTAATTTTGAGTCATTCACTTTTCTTCAAGACATTTTTCTCTAATAGGTACCTACTATACCTTATGGCTTAGTGAGAGCCTGACTCTGAAACTAAACATGGTGGTTAGGAAACTTCTGCTAAGAGACCCTACGATGCGCCCGGCAGGAAAGACTCTTTCTGCCACGGCAGCCTGCGGAGGAGCGCCTCGCCTGGGGCATTCCCAGGGTCCTTCACAGCGTTCTCGCTCACACAAGGTGAAAATCATTCACGATATGCATGAGAAGAAAGGCCCCAACAAGACATTTTCACAGAGACTGTCAAAGCTTTTGAGTTTCCTCAGGGGTGTTGTTCAGAGATTGTCTTTTTGGACTGACAGATAAATTGCTCAGCAGAGCACTAGTATCCCCCCCTACCTCCTGCCAGCTTTACCTGCACGCGGATTAGCGAGCAGGCAGGCCCTTCAGAACAGAACAGCCCGATGCTTCCTTTGGGAAGAGCAGCAGGCGAGATCTACCAGAGGCATGACTGATGCCTGACAAAGTAAGCCTGTATTTGTCTGAGTTTTTAATCAAAATAAATAAAAGAATCCCTCATTCGTTCTATTCTGGATTCATTGCTGGGCAGAAGAAAAGCAAAGACATATATGGAAATCACAGCTGCTGAAGGGTTTGGAGGCAACGGCTTTCTGCTATTTTGCCAGGTTTAACAAAATACTAATGCTACGGTTGGGAGGGGCAAGCTGCTATAGAAAAAAGCACATGTGCAATCCAAGTCAATCCAATAAGCTATTTTGAGAAAAAGTATTGCCCAGTAAAAATGGCAGGAGACTGGAGCCCAGGAGACCTGGGTTCTGTTCACAGACATGCTTCAGGCCTTCTCAGTGCCTTCACATTCACCTCTGCGTCTTTGTTTCCCCATCTGTACAACAGGCAACGTATTTCCTTTGCTAATTTGCCTTGGGATATGCCAACAGAAAGCAGGATAAGCAAAGAGGAGTTAAAATTTAAAGATTTCTGTAACACCACACAACTCGACGCTAACATTTCACTGACACATTTTGTAACTCTGAGCTAGCTGATAAATTAAGACAGAGAATAGAGAAGGCAAATGATCTACCTAAAATGCTTTTGAATGTCAGTACCAGAGATGGGATAATTACAACAAATAATTCTATTTTATATAGTGTCTTTTACACATATTATACTGCAAAATGGTTGAAAGACTAAATATTTCCATAGCTGTAGTTTTTATTTATACAACACGACATGTATGCAAAGTGCTGTGCACAACAGTAAAATGACAAGTGTCTGCTCCAAGTCATTTATAATACACTTTTCAAAAATTAGTCAAGCAATGATAATAAACCATTGAGAGGGAATGGATGGGGGAAAATGATGGAAAAGACAGGGGTTACAATATAAAAAGAGATAAATGAAGAAGGTTGGGAGCAATTAAGTAGTATGAATGAAATTGAAAAAGTGTTCCTCTGAGATTTCAAATGATGTGGAAAGTGGATGAGTCAAAGGAATACATAAAAGCAATTCAGAGCTGAGAATCACAGTTTGACTCTTTACTTTCATGTATCAAATATTCACAATGAACTGCTCGAGAACGTTCCACTGGCCAAAAGCTTTTTCGATAACAAAAACATCTGAGATGAATGAAAGCTGTTCACAAACAGTACTGAGGCAGCAAGAGAAGCAGCTAAATCTGTCAGATAAACTATCTGTTATAAATTCAACTTATCTACACTGCCCTTCTCTGTTCTGCTTCCCCAAATTTTCCTCAGAGCTTCACTGGTGATGAGATTCATCACTTTCTCTCTTAAACTGTTTTGTTCTGAATGGCTGCATGCTATCAGTAGCGCCCATGCTTTGCCCTAGAGGCATGAAGTGCTCCCAGGTGCTTTGGGATTGCACAGTATGAAAGTTCTCATGGGCTCAAGTCTTAAAAACATCAAGCATCACTTTTGCGAGTGATCTCGGCTTACTCAAGCTTCTAAATAACTTTAAAGGCATTGTCTTCTATGGCTGTGGGATATTTTTGGTTCCTACCCAGAATCTCAGCTTCCATTTGTCTTCCAAAAATACTTTAGCTGGTTGTCTGAATGGGATGTGCACATGTACTTACTTACTACAGGTGCATGTCATAGCTAAAGAAATAAATTTCTAGGCGGAGGAACAAAGAAAGGGAGAGGAAAAGTCACCCAGCAACTGATATTTCACATGTATTACAGCAATTAACTGGTGAAGTGACCATCTGCTGGAAAATCTAAATAAGGAGAGAAAAATCATTCTTGGACTTTTACAGTCCTCCAGTTTATTTCATTAGTTATCTTGGCAGGCTTAATTCATCTTGTTATCATTAAATGGCAGCACTTAAAGGGCAGTACACAGGGAACGTTGCGTGTTTAGCTAAAGCTCATTGACATAATCATAATAATTAATAAATATACTGCTCTCCTATGGCATGATACTATGCATCTCAGAGATCACTATTGCCTAGAATGACTGCTTAGATATCATAGACCTTTAAATTTCACAGAGATATTACAGTATTAAATGCTATAACTCATGCCTGACAATTTTTATTTGGCTGTAGGCCAACAGGAAAAATGTCCACTCTTGATATGAAGACATAAAGAGATGAAGAATTCACCACGTTAGCTTGTTCTAGTGGTTAATCATCTTGTGTGCCTCATTTCTCACTTGAATTTGCCTGGCTTCAAATTCCTGCCCTTAGTCCTTGGTATGACTTAGTCTACTCCTTTACTGCTAGTGTTTTACTCCTCCCACAGTTCCGACTCATTAATCAAGCCATTAATCAAGTCAACTCCTTTTCAGTAAGCTAAACGGGTCTTTTACAATAAGGCGTTTTGTCTAGATCTTGAACGATTATAAAGCTTCTTTTGCACCTTCCTCAGCATTTCAACAACCTTTGAAAATAATATCCTGCATGTGATTAATCTCAATAGTACCACAAAGGGAAATAAAACACCTTCCTGCTTCTACTTGCTATTCCCTTGTTTATGCATTCAAGGATTGATTTCATCCTTTCTGCCACAGTATCACACTGGAGTGAAACTACCGCATACTCTGACCACCCTGATCCTTTTCAGAGCCCTTTTTTCCAGGGTAGAGTTTCTGATTACATGTCTCCTAACCTCCTATCTGGTTCCCGCACGCATAACTTTACATTTGGCTGTAGTAAAAGGCTTTTTGCTTGAACAGATCTGATCTGCCAGGTGACCCAGCCTGTTCTGTATAAATGTCTTCCCCTCATCCCTGCCATTCCAGCAGACTTCGCAGTATCTGCATATTTTATCAGCAGTCAGTTTATACTTACTTCTAGGGCAATGGTGAAAATGTTGAATAGCACTGAATCTAACATTCATCCTAATACCACCTCCATGACTTTTGGAAAGCGCTGTTAACATATAATGGCTTTATCCTTTTTTAATGTACGTCTAGTAAACAAACTTGGCTGGACTATTTTCTCTATGCTTCACCAACCCATTTTACTATGTTCCTCTCAGTGAACGGGCACCATCCAGGTACAGAGATCCACCACTGTCGCCGATCTGAATGCCGAGCATTCAATAAGAAAACAAGAAATAGAATCAACCAGAATTCACATCTTGTACATATCTTCATTCCTGTCCAGTGAGGATTCTCTGTTGATAGCCATATTTTAAGTCTGTCAATTAGCTTAATCTTTATTTATGTAATGTAGATTTTGTGGCTACTCTATAATATTTCTTCACGGAACCACAGAAGATAGGGCTAGAAAGTATTTTAATAGCTCCTCTAGTCATCTTCCTGCTCATGGCAGGAGTGGCAGTACTTAAATTATTCTTGACAGTAATTTGTCAAGATTATTTTGATGATAGAAACTACATCCCTATATTTTCTCATTCTTTGTCAGAGGATTCTCATATCAGTTAATATTTTCATCCTGACCTGCTGTTAGGCTTGCTAGCACACTTCTACTGGGATTACTGAATTTGCCATTTGTATGGCCACAGAACGCTTATCTAGTATTCTGATATTTCCTCACTATTCCAGGATTTAATAAATATCAATATCAGCAGGCTAGAGATCAGTTAAATAAGCTCTATTAGTATTCATAAGCTATCCAGACCTGCTGATTTTAAAATATTTACCCCTAGTAAACACTTTACATTCCTCCTAGTCACTAATGGAGTGGAAATTTTTTTCATCAGCCCATGTGATATAAGTGCATCATCTTTCTTCGTTCTAAATACAGAACAGAAATATTTATTGAATATTTCTGTCTTTGCTGCAACATTACAATTTTACTATCTCCATCAAGCTACAGCATGTACCCTTGTTAAAATTTCTTTTGTTATTAATATACTCTTAACTCATTTTGTTGTCTTAAGCCCTGCCGGCCAAGGAATTTCCTCTATTGTCTTTTTTTTGGTCAATTTTGTATATTATATAACATCTAATTTATATTGATTGCTATATATTTCCCCTTCTGTCCATTTGCTATGTATGGTTTTTATTTCGGACTATGCCCTCACTTTACACATTGATTCAGGATGGATTTTTTTAACAATGTTGTTCTCTTTTGTGATTATGAAACCGAGGTGCTTTTTTTCATCTAGGAACTCTTCTGAAACAGCTTCCAGTTACCTTTCGTATTTTTCTGTCTGAGCCTTTCTTCCTCAGTTTTAGCGTGCTTATAGAGTACCTCATCCTGTTCTCTAATTTGATTCAGTGGTCTGCGAAAAACTCCTCTTCCCCAGTGGTACCTTATGCTTTGTTATTATTTAGTATATTGAGCTATAATGCATTCAGGAGCCTGTGGTTCTGAGTTATTAATAATTCCAAAATATACAATGGTGTCCTGAGCAGAGAACATTTTCCCTTCCTTTCTTTTCCTTTTGGATTTTGATGCTGTCTCAGTAGCAGTCCCACAACAAATACATGATCAAAACAAATGCCAAGGGGTCAGGTATGGGTAGGTGCCAAATGGTCTTCAGAATCTTTTCTATGACTAAGAGGAGTTGCATTAGAAAGACTTTCTGTCTCTACAGATAAATGGAATAAATAACTACTTCATCAAATATTCATATATATCTTATATAGCAAAGCTCTGCATCAGTAGGCATCACCCCATCGTGGACTGCAAAGACTTTGGGATGGCCATGATATCTTCTGAAGAGTACGTTTTCTTTTCAGAAAGTTTCTAAGTAGGCTTTTTGTGAAGAATTTAATAGAGTTAAGTAAGGACATAGCCCTGAAGAATGACATTTTCAAAAGAAATATTAAAAGAAGACTTTTTGTAATGTTGTAATGTATAATTATCAGATATTTCTACACTGACTACAAACGTCAGCTCAACAACATCCAGCTCAATGAACTTTAAAACCATAATTTTTAAGACTTTCTGTTCTGAGAGAGACCAAAAATGATTCTCCAGACAAAGAATAATCCCAGTCAATCCTATCAAAACTTTCAGTTACAGCTGTTATAATAGACATTGGTAATGAGAAGCTAAGCTCAGAAATTTAAGGACAAAAAATATATCAAGTGAGCTGCAATTTAAGCAAAGGCCCCAGCTGCAAATGTCTTCCACACAATTTCTTGTGACTCTTCATGTACAGACTGATTCCGCTCTTAGCAGTGCTGCAGACAAGGAGGTTTGTTCCATTTTCATGTGACAAACACACATCTATAGCCCAGTAACTACATTTTGGTATTAGCTGTTCCTTGTCTACAAAGATATCTTAATTCTTTTATCTTTCAACTCCATCTTCCAACTGGACCCCTCTGGGTGGTGATTCACTCCATCCTAAAAAGGTGGAATGAGTTCCCTTGTCTCTGCTGATGATAGATGGATAGTTTAGACCAGTTACCTGACTTTTGGGTAGCTAAAGTCAGGTGAGATAATCCCACTCTGATGGTCAAACTAGGTACGTTCTGCTACATAACAGAAATATGTGTTGTGACCAACTGTGTGAGACAGATCCTAAATGAGTCAAATAAGAGTCAGAAGGAAGCCCAAATTAGGCTCCAATGTACAAGTAAATCTTGCTTCTTTCATAATTTGACTCCCACAACACCTATGCCACCAAACGCTCTCAGAGGTTTTTGCATAGTTGTCTTTATAAATAGGGAATTAAATTTCTCCTTTATATCCTTCCAAAGGAACAACACAAAATTAAGAGAAGGATAATTTGGGAGTAAAAGTACCAGTTCGGAGTTTTGCTTCCTCAGAAGAAAAGCCATAGCTGCTTTTTTGATTCAAAGGCACTTGACATTTTGTTGTAATATTGGGCATGCTATTAGGGAGAAATATTCTATCACAATTTAACACAGCCAAAGATGATCTCAGCATATAAAATACTTTTGGAGTCAGCTACATTTTCAGCAGCTTTTTTTTCTTAAGGTATATCTATACAAATACAAGCAATTAAGGGTGCTTAATTAACCATTTTGGAGGTATAATAATTAATCATCAGCTGAAGTTTTTCTCACACCCCTAATAAAGGGTCCGTCACCTCTCTCTCTCTTTTTCTCCCAATTTTTAAGTTCTCGATGTTCTCAATGCCCTTGACCCATTATTGTGATAAGGAAAAACGACCAAAGTTCATTATCAGATGGACAGCTCAGCAGCCAAGGTAGCACCTTCTGGTAGAGCTCCTCCGCTAGACTTGAGCAAATAATTAATCTTTTTTCAGGACATGTCCAGCTCTTTTCTGGAGGATGTCTTGAGAACTCAGGTTTACAGAAATAACCTTAGAAATATCTAAAACTGATGGGGAAGAAAGGAGTGAAGAGCTCCAGATAGATGAGGAAACATCTGCACTGCCCCCACTGCTGACAGCAGTCGGGTAAGCCCAGCTGACAAGCCACAGGGCAGGGAGCGAGATTGCTAGATGCAGACATTGCTGGGCAGTTCTTGGGTCAAGAGCGGGATCCTTTTGCTGGGATCCATGAACATTGATATGTGATATCAAATTCAGAGAGACCCTTTCTTTCCAAGAGAGTAAAAAATGGTGCTGTCATGTTCCCTGAGGATGTTGGATAGTTGTATTAAAATTAGGGCAACTGGATATGCCCTCAGGAGCTTTGCACAAGCAAATCAGGCTTCCCTTGGGAACAATCCATTCAGTAACCCTATATTTCACTGTTGGTGTTGATCTCCTCCCACCTGCTGGATGACAGAGGGAGAGAAAATAATCTCTGTAGAAAGCTCTCCTCACAGCAGCAGAGCAGCTTCTTCGGCCACTTCTGTCCTTGCTGATATCTGGGTATCCAAAGACGGTAAACCATGTGATAAAAGTACAACGCAAACTCTGTCACTCAGGGGAGCTACTACAGTTTTCTCTGTGACATTTGATAATTCTCACCAGTCTTATCAAGAAAGAACCTCAGCCAGCTAGCCCGCATGCAGACCCCAGATGGGCTAAGCACACAGTCATTGAGCTCTGTCATCTGAGGCTAACATAACAACTCTACAGAGTTGTCTGTCATCCATATCGGGCAGCAGGTCAAGGGATCCACCGACATATGTTTCATACCCGCACCCAGCATCCCACTGACTTTGAAAAAACAAAACACGGTAGAAATATCTCCCCAAATTTCAGTCCCTGCCTCCAGGGCTTTATGGGCAGAGAGATCTGAAAAATAAAGCTTTGCTGATAAAACGTCTCAAGACCAAGACCATGCCAATTTATAGTGGCTCCAATATCCACTCAGACTTGTAACCTTACCTCAGCAAAGCTGTTTCAGCAAGTTTTTTCAGGTTGCCTTATACTTCTGTGCAGTGATTGGAATGTATGCCATATGATGACAGAATTTTTCCTTTACAAAGGGCAACTAACCCATTTCAAGAAGGGGCTCTTTTGTTTACTTTAGAAGATATAAAGCCTTCTTGAGCATATGTGAGCATGCTGATTGCATAACTTCATGATGGACAGAAAATGACAGGGGATTCTATACAACCACAAAACATTATGACTCAGACCAAATAGGCGTACTTGGGGTCATCATACAGTCTTAATTATCATGAATAATAATGTCTAAGGGGAGTGGGTCTGTGGGATGGAAATTAGGTCAAAGTTTCAGGGGTAGTAAGTGAAACATTGTAAATAGTTTTCTTGAAGGGTTGAAAACAAAGGTAGCCTGGCCTTGTCACTTTACATATTTTCAGAAGGCTTCAGATTGGAGAATTTCCTGGAATCCAAAGACTTTCCTGGAAGATGAAGGAAATTATACATAGTAGCATAAAAAGAGACCAAATGCAAAACTGCATATGTGAATGATCGTTGACAGCCATTGGCATTTATAGTGGGCAGATCTGCATGTGTAATCTTGTTTATTCTAGGGAGTTACATCACTCTGGATGCTTTCTGCAAATGACTCTTGAGGCTTCCATTAAAAAAAAAAAACCAAGGATGGTCACACTGTTATGCCCATGATTTTAAGGCTTCAGTAAAAGGATGTACTGCTTTCTCTTCTGTGTTTGTGTGTCTGTTTATATGTTCATGAATACTTCCTAACAGTGGGTCAAAGAAGCAATTCCGTAACAGATGGGGGAAGTTTTATCATCTGAAAGTATACTAGCATTGTGGTGAGACATGAAACAGTGCACCTGTTTGCAGTGCAGGGTCAGGTATGCTAAGACTTTACTTCCCTTTGAAAAGTTGGATAGTCTGGAACAGAGCTACTTTCAGTACCGAAAGTGTTGTGAGGTGTTGAAAGCGTTACTGCAAATGCGAGATAGAGCTTATCTATATGTGTAAGAGTTGCTCTGTTTCATGGGGGCTTACTATCTCCTCAGCACATTTTTCTCCAGCTGATTGACAAATTGGAACAAATTATACCGGCTGACCACTTATACACAAGTTTTATGACTAGCATACACCATGTATGTCAAATATATATGCCATCACTGAATTCCTGAACGTCTTATGGCAGTTTTCTGTGCTCACACTGGGCTACATTTGGTTAAAGGTTTTTTATTTCTTAAGTGTGACTTTTAGTTTGATAGGAGTGGTTCAGGTTTAATGTAACTGACTACTTTATACTTCAAAGTAGAAAATGTTATTTCACAGAAAGAATCTTGAACTGCATTGGGCTTGAAATGAAGCGTTCCCCTCCTCCTCCTCCTCCCCTATAGGAGGAGTTTGGCATTCTGAGAGCAGAACAAAGTGGTATTGTTAAACAGAGGCTAATTAGGATGGGCTTTCATGTTGCTAAGAGCTAAGTCTTTGGTATGCATGAGAGCCAAACAGCAAGGGCAAAGTGTGACTATTTAAGGCTGAAATTTGCTATTTAAAGGAAAGTGTTCACACTGGCCCAAACTTTTAGCTATAGTCAGGAAAGCGTCAAGATGATGGGCTGTCACGACTCTGCTCAGTGATTCCAGATCAAATGTGTTCAGGATATAAGCCAAGAGATTACTTTTCCAAACTGCCAGCATCAAAAGCACCATCTGTGATCGATTTTGTGATAATGGAGCAAACAGCTACTGGAAATTCAGAAGCGCTCCTAGAGATTCTGGTCTCTAGGAGGAATGAATACGAGCTTGCAGGAGGAGCACAGCTGCTGCAACACTGTATTAAATGTACTCCTTCCTACCCAAAACCTGCTGTCTCTCCTGTAAGGGTTGAGAGACATGACCCATTCACAAACTCATGAAAGCATAACCTCTTGCAAGTGAGGAGAGTTTTGCCTGATCCTGTGCAGGAAGATGGGTGGAAGATGTCCTGAATCTTCTCTCCTTCATACTTACTGCGTACCTACCACTCACAGAGTATTTTTAATGACAGTAGGCTCACCTTAAAGATAAATCTAGTAAATCTAAGCCCAAATTGTAAACTATAGGCCCAGGTTTCAGACAAAGGCTACAGAAATCTAGATACAGAATTCCACGTTTCTATACGTCTGCAGAGTGCTTTGCACAGAGATTGCAAAGCTAGCAGCCTAGACTCAAAAGTTTCTCTAGACTTAAAAGCAAAAGCTACTCTTTCTTACAGTAACGGTGGAATACTATTACTCAGTAGAATCACATAATAGTTTTGATCCAGCAGAAAAAATATTTTGTTAAAGTTCTTAATTTTTCACAGGTTTAATGTTTTTGATTTCTATGATGTCTTCCGAGAAGCCCAACAATCTTTGGGCCAGTGTAAATGGTAATGACACTAATGCTGATTAGTCATTATGAGAAAAGAGTGAGGCTGAGAGGAGCCAAGTATCTCATATAGAAATATCAGGCTTGAATTTTAACCTCTTACAAGGCGTGGAGGGGTCATGTCCAGCTTTAGCAAAAATTAGAAACAAGTCTCAAGGTGTGCAGTGGACTTGCACCAAAGGCACAACTGATCCTTTGAACAAATGCCTGAGGTGAAGTATGTAACTATTGCCCTAGGAACTCTTATTTCTTACTCCCCTGCACAGTCCCATACGTTTTTCTGGTAAAGCATTGCAATATTTGTCTGCTCCTTAGGAAGAAGCACCCAGGTGCCCCCTGAATCAAGGTTATATGGCATCACATGCAGTCAGTGTCTCATATAGTATCCTGATATGGCTTGGGGCTGAGTCTTAGCACCTCTCCAACAGAGAGCCTGTAACAAACTTACGGCCTTTTACAGTCCCATCCTGTGACTCCACAGCATTGCGTGACCTGGGACAAATAGCGCTCCCTGGGAGCAGCAGAGGCATAGCTCACATTTCTCTGCTCCAACGCTTCTGTTTCTTTCAGCTAAAGAAAATCTCTATCAGCTGTAATTAGCAGAGGGCTTATAACAGGCAGAGGAACGGTCCTGTTTATGCCTGTTTGAGGGCAATGATTGACGTTCCTACTGGGAAGTTCGTTACCCCGATGAGACAGAACTCGCCAAACTGAAGAGACAAACTGAGAGTGGCTGCATGTTCTGGGCTAGTGGAGGAACACAACGCAAAGGAAGAACAATGAATCACCCATTGTATTGTTCCCTTAATAAGTCAGCTCAGGTTTCACGGTTTATAAAGGCACTTCATACTATCTAATTAAATGTTGTGTCATGCAATTTTGCAATTTTTCTATTTACAATGAGGCCTCCCTACAGCTTTGTGCTGTAAAACCTTTTCTAAGACGTAACTGGACAATCCTTTATGCTTGCAGGAATTTGAAAACCAGTTTCAAAGAGCGCGAGCTAGCGATGATCTGCCATGCTTGATACAAACTCTCAAGGGCTTCACGGACACGGGCAATGCAACCACCCTGCCAGAAGATGCAGTCCCACTCGCTCTGCAACCATTTATCACTATATACAGCCAGTTTATCCACAGGAAAGAACACATACAAAAAAAGTTAAAACCAGAAAAAGGCATCACTCATTTTGAGGACTCCTGTTTTTATTGGGTTGATATATCAAAACCTCAAAAAAAAAAAAAACCCCAAAACCCCATACACACCCCGAAGCAAAGCAGAGGTTGCACGTGGCCACTCGGCCTACTTCGGGGTCGCAGGGCGGCAACGGCAGAGCCAGGCGGCGCCGTGCCTCCCCGACTCCTGCTCCTCCTCCGCAAGCCCGCTCCGATTTGCCGGATTTCGCCTATTTTCTCACCCCGGCGACGCCGGAGGGACCCCCCCGCCGCCGCCGCCGCCGCGCCGACCCCACCAGCCACCAGATGGCGCCAGAGCACAGCGGCGCCGCCGCCGCGGGGGCCGCGCCTGGGGCCCGGGCGCCTCGGTCCCGGTCCCGGTCCGGTGGCGGCTGCTCCGCGCGGCCCTCGCCAGCGCCCGCCGGCTTCACGTACCGAGGCGCTTTAACCTTTTTGGCAATGCAAAATATCAGAGTGGATTTGTATGTTGTTGTTGTTTTTTAGCTCCCCCAAATTAAATAAAATATTAGGTGTGAATAAGTTATATGTAAAATTATACAATACATTGTGTTATACATGTAGGTGATGCAATATGCATCTGCAGAATTTAATAGTATGTTTTTATACAATCATCTAATTTATAATGAATATAGAGACACTTCTTCCCCTCCCCCCCCCCCAAATATTTAAAAGAGTGACTTGAAACCCCCCCAGTTTAAATATTTAGGGAAAGCCTGTGCCAGCTTTACCTGCAGCTGGCTACGAAGCCAGGGAAGCACACCAACCCCTCTGCTGCACAGCAGGCACCCCTGTGTGCCCTGGCCTCCCAGCCCCCTCTGCTCCAGAAAATTCCAGGAGTTTCTTTCACCTGCCACCCCCATGGTCACAGCTGGGTGTGAAGTATCTCCTTTGCCTGCTGTTAGCATGGGGTTTCTAGAAGGACTGGATAAGTATTTCCTGGCCAGCCAAGCATTTTCAGGCTGAGTTCTGACCTCCTGCTGCATGCAATTAACACTAATTAAGCAATTAAATAATTAAAACATTACCACAGGATGTCCTTTGCAAAAGGTCCTAACTGAGTATTGTGCTGGAGCTGTTTCTGCTGCTTTAATTAACTGGCTGTTTGGGGCTACTCTCCCGCCCTGCGTGGGTTTCTGAGTGCTGCACACGTGTCAACCATGGCGTGTGCTGGGACACGGGTGGAGGAGGAGGCTGTGTGGAGATCTGGTTTCCAGATGCTCCTTTATGGGCTTATGCCATCCTGGACAAGGGAGCGTGGCAGGAGGAAAAGGGTGGGAGTCACTCGTATGGGACCACTCAGCTGGAATGAAGTCCAAGCGCTGCTGAAAGCTATGGCCAGAATGATGGGTTTTGTCTTCAGGCGAGGATTTTCACTTCAGGCAATGAGTGGAGTGAAAGACAAGTTCTAGACCAATCCCTGAGCCTCCTTGGGGGTGCTCGGTCATAGGAAATTACGTAATCCAAAAAATTTAGGCTGAAATTTTCAAAATTGGCACCTTTTTCTGATCGCCTTGTTGAAGGCATGCTGAGACCTATTTTCAGAGACACGCAACCCCTTGAATTTCCTGGCACCTTTGAAACTGAGCCAAGAACATTTCACTCAGAGGCAGAGATGTTCAAAATTATGTTTGCTTGTTGGCTGTGTTTGAAACCCATCTTATCCTTTATCCATTTTACCCCTCCCCTTCTCTAGAATTTTCTGGAAATCTTAAACTGCACTGAAAAAATGATGCAAATCAGAAAAGCTACCTCTCCCCCCATTCCCTCCATGGCGTTTCATCCTGGAGGCTGTGCTGTTTGGTAATTGTTGCTGCATGCGAGGGGATGGGGGGGTATCAGGCAGAAAGCCACTTCCAAACTGCCCTGGGACGTGTGCGTCGAGTGGTGCCTGCTGCTTTTGTAACAGAGAGGAGGGTAGGGTGAGACCTTTAGGGCAGTGGGTGAAATCGCAGGGAAATGGATACTGTGCTGGAAAGCCTGTGAATTTGTTCCTTGCCCATGAATATTTTGCCCGTGTGCTTTCAGATGTGACAGAAGAGAGGGCCAGCGTGCATGTTCTTTCTGTGTGTCGTACCTGTGTGCACGTTTGCCTGCCGGGGCACATGGCCGCCCGCGCTGGGGTCACCATTAGCACTTCCTACTAACCCCATCCGTTCAAAGAACTGCCTGGCACTGCCTGCTTTAAGCTACCTGCTGATAGCATTTGCCAGTGCTGCCAATTAAAACCGATTAGCAATGTCATTTGAACATATCCATGGCAGCTAGGAACACCTATAAGCATGATTTACTGCTTTTAGCTGCTATTAGCCCTTTGGGAACAGTACCACAAAGCTTTCCTTTTCAACTTGGGGTGCAATGCTCAGCCCATGACTGACCCTAGGATTCAGTTATCAGCATAAGAGCAGGGTCTTCCCCTGCTCCCCAACCACAGGTAGTATCACATGCCATTTTTTTTTTCTTCCAAAAAAGATCTGTGCTTTTCTGCTCCTTTTATGGGTCACCATGGAAACTGGCAGGTTCAGTGTCATGCCAGGGAGGCCCAGGAACTGCTGCTCTAACAGCGTTTTGGAGCTCTCGCTCAGGGAAAGTCGGAGCCCTCTCCAAGGCTGTTCACCCGCAGGTGACCCCTCCTGGGAGAAGCAGGTGGGGGGATTTCCATGGGGGCTTTTAGCATATCCACGCCCCATGCAGGAGTGAGATAATTCCTCCCTTCATGCAATGCCTTGACAAGCCTGAAAGATCCCAGAGCAGAGATCCCAAACATCTGGGAGTTGTGTGCCTGGCTCTAGTGTGAGACCAGGAAAGGAGCCAAAAACCTCTCCAGCTAACCTAGCCTCCCTTCTGCACTCCCATCTAAGACACCTCACCCTGCTGTTTCCAGCAAAGGAGGTCGCGAGTAGGAGTCCTACAGTGAGGAGTCATGTTCTTCTCCACACCCCATCCTGACATCTGCCAGCTGTATGCCTGACTTCAGTGCAAGACTGGGAAGGCAGCCAAAACCCTTCCCACAGACTAGCTCCATCTCTTACTAGAGTGTCTTCTCTCTCCCGCTGCCAGCCAGTACAGACTGTACCAGTAGGTTGCGGACAGACAGGCCTCTCTAGATGAGGATCCTCCATCACAGCATGGTGTTTCCAGCAGCCCCTCCAGCTCTGAGCGCAGAGCTGCCCCAGGTGCTGGTGTTGAAGTTCTCAAACCAGAAAGTGCATAGAGGGCAAGCCAGGACCTACTTTCCTCTTCACTGAAAATACCAGTTTAACAGCTCCAGAAATGCAATTTCTCCCAGCTCTGCTGTAGGGCTAAGGCAGGGACAAAGATAACCCTTTTCCTGGCCTACCCAAACCTCTCCCATCTAGCAACAACTCTCTTCACAGCTCTAGTGGGGTTCAGAGATGAGTTCATTCCCCATGATCCCCTCTTCTCTGAGTCTCTTTGCTGAGAAGCTGTTTGCAGTGATGGGTTGATGCAGAACTATGATCAGCCATAGCAGTAATGGAGGCCTATAATCACCATGGCTGGTGATCTGCAGCACACATTACAGCCTCCTTAGTGCCCACTCCAAGTATATGGATCAGCAAAGAGCTGATGTTTAAGGACTGGGCTAAGGTAATCACTCTGTCTACATAGCTGTCCCTGATGCTGCTTGTGAGAGGGCAGCAGTCTTTTATTTCCATCATTTGACTTGAATTCAAACCAGTAATCTATAATATGTAACCTGCTCCCCACATGGTTTGAGTCTCTTTTCCTGGTGCAGCTTTTTGTGCTTCTGTGCTTCCAGAACCAGCTCTGTAAATAGGCATTTGCCTGGCATTTCCCAGGAAACCTGGGGAAGCAAAATGACCATAGCCTGCTGCCAACTTTGCCTAGGCTACACTCTTGGAAAGCCAGACCTGCTGCTGCTGTTCAAGGAGGGGTTGAGGGATATAGAAAGGTGGCAACTGCAGAGAAAGCATCCCTCTTTGCAGCAGCAGAACTGTGGCCATCCTCATCACTGGGGTTGCGAGAGCAGGAGGTCCAACTCTCCAGGGCTTTCCCTGCTTCCTCCCAGTATCTTCTCTGTCCCAACTTCCTTCCCCTCTTTCTATACCTCCTTTTCCTTGTCAGGAGCAGCCAAGCCCCTCATGCTTGGGGCAGCAACATTTGGTTTTGCAAGTGCTATTGAGCCATCTGTGTCTGCTTAGTTGCAGCATCTGGGCTTGATACATTTTTCCTGTGAGATACATCATGCGTGGCATCACTTGCACAGCGTTTACCACTATCGTCTATGGACTCAGAGAAAGAGTCAAAGAGCACTGCGGTATGTGAGAACCTTATGTGCTGCATACCAGCCAATACCAGACACAGAAAGACCACACAAAACAAATATGCTTGCAAGGACTGTTTTCCTCCTCCTCAGCCTGAAGACTCCCACATGCTGTCCTCCTTTCTTCACCTCTCTGCAACGGGAGTTTGATATGCGCACACTGATAACATGCTGGCATGCTGATAATAACCCCACATACACTTTTTAAGTTTCAGTCATCTAATCTATGATCTAAATAAGCCTATGAGAAAGATAAAAGCACTGTATTGTGAGAGATGTTCCATCTGTGTATTTTATACAAAGGAAAGTTAAGTTTTTGTCACAAAATACTTAAGTGATAGTTGATGGCTTCTTAATCTAGCAGAAAAAGACCTAATGAGATCTGATACTTGGAGGCTGAAACTTGAGAATTTCAGAGATGAAGCAAGGCATGAACTATTAATACTGAGAATAACACTGGAGATGGGGTCATCCCCTGGGATGACTCCCTAAGGACAATGGGACTTCTCCGTTGTTTTGCTACCTACCAGTCAAGACTGCACGCAAAATGCATGCTCTTGCTCAAGTGTAAGTTTTCACTTGAATAGTGCACAAGAGTGCCTTTATGTCCTGTGTGTGAAGTGTGACTAGATGACCATAACACAATCAAAACCCGTTGTCATAGCCAGCTGCTGCTGATAAAGCACCAGAGTGCAATGGCTTCCTGACCCTCCCACTGGGTCCTCCCACAAGCAAGTGCTTTATGCAGCAAGGTGATCCACAGCTGCCAATCTCTATTTTCTGCTGTGTTAACTTGTCATTGCTCATTAGAAGAGGAGGGCAGAGCTTTGCAGGTCTGGGTTGCTTTTGTCAGCACACTGAGCCCATGAGAAATAGACTAAAGGAACAAGCACAAAGGCTATTTTCAACTTCTTTAAGCCTCTAACGTAGGTGGAATTCATAGGACTATGATTTGAAGCCTGTGTTCCCTATGGAGAGAGACAGGTTCCTCAAACAGGTGTTTCAAGGCACTGCCTTGTTTCTGTGCAAGCTTTTTCCCATGTAGGACTGAGCCTCCAGGAGGGCTTTCACATGTGGACTTGGTCTGGCTGGTATCTTTGCCCCTTTGGTAAGTTTTCAGCAGTGCTGTGTCTGGAATGTAATGCTCTCTTACACCTGCAGGACTGTGACAACTTTGCTTACTAGAGATTGTTTTTTCTGCTGTCATCTTCCAACACCTTGTTCTCTTGTATCTTTTTGTCCTTCTACTTAGTTATCTTGCATATGGTGCTCTCAGCAAAGCACACTGTGCTTGTGTTGTGATAATGATAGTCTAAAAATGCCAAGTGAGGTCTCTTGAATCTGCCAGAGAGTTTGTTTTGTCAATAAGTTATTTGCTGTTTACAGTAAATTTTATTTTTTGCTGAATGATTTGTCTGCAAATTGTGAAGGCCTGACATGGAGTGCTTGAGCAGACATATTAAAGATAACTGCCAAGGGAAGACACTTGGGAATTGTGAGATACTGACTGTTCTTATAGCCTCCTCTCTCTGAAGTCAAAAATATTTTTCCATTTGCGTTATTTAATAGAAACCATGTTTTTAATTAATAATTTTTAGGTAATAATTTTGTTAAATAGTTCAACAGGAGTGACAGTGGGCATAAGACGGCACAGCTTTGTAGGATATCTGCATGAGAGAGATGGCAGCACAGAGTTCTGTAAGTGCTGATGTGGTTCTGGCACTCCAGGGGTTAAAGCAAGGTGTGCGCAGGCAATTCTGGGGAGGTGCTTTGTACAAAGTTCAATGGCTGAGGAATGTCCTGGCAGTCAAGCTTCATTGCCTGGGAAAAACACAAGGCCAGACTGACATTTCAGTTAGTGATACAATCCTGTTAGCTTTGCTGGTACAAATGAGAGAATTTGACCAGTGGGCTTTAAAGGAAGAATAAAAACACCTCAGAAAAATCAGATTAAGGAACGCTGTGGTTGCATGCTGTGCCTCAAAGGAGTCAGGAAGAGGATGGGGAGCATGAAGAGAATAGCTCCTTTTCCTGTTTTGTCTGTGGCCAGCCTCAGGTCAGGAGGGGACTTAGGAAGCATGAAGCTCCCTTTTGCCCTGCTGAAATCCCTACAGGGAGTGGGCTCCCAAAATCATGTTGGTGCTGGTTATTTATTACAATTCCTTGATCGTTTGCAGTAACGATTAATACAGATACATACACAACATAAAGATTGCAGGTGATTGGAGTCCCTTCTATTGGGAACTGCTGGAGAAATCTCTTTGGGTGAGAGTGTCACCACAGCTAGCTCCATCTCTGCCTCTATTCCTGTCTGTCCCTACTCAGCTGGCCAAATGGGAGAGATCCTTACCAATGCTTGTTTCTTTTCAGTTCTTTGTCTCTGCTTGGCTCCCTGGCCATCTCTGTGCAGTGCCATCCTGCTCTCTGCCTGAACCAGCTCAGTAATGCATGCTTTGTCTTTTAGCTAGAAAAGAACAGGCAGCTTCATTCAGTCAAAATCCCATGAAACTGGAAATGGATGAGAAATCAAAAGCTAAACATCCTCTAAGGAACGGCAAGGTCCACAGAATCTTTGGAAATCTGACTGTTTGTTTGGATAATGAGGTATGGATTTGAGAGTTTTGCCTTCAGTCACTCCAATGTCAAAATCTTGAGTTCATGTTTTTAGCTATATTTCCGTATTGCACTCACTTAATCACATCAGCCTTTTTATTCACGGATAGTAAGTGATTTGCAACCCATTGTTTCTCTGCTGAGACACCAGTGAAAGCACACTATCAATGTGAGGAAAGCATTTACAGCAAAAGTTTATTAAACAGCAGAACTTGGACCAGGTGATATCTGTGAGCCAGATAACCACATTTAAGACCTTGTTTAAATGCGACTAGTGAATAGTGTTGCTTATAGTACTAAGAGATAATTTTGGTCTGCTCTTCTCCCTGATTATTCCGCAGATTGTTGCAAACCTGTTTATTTCAGACTGCCCTCTTGTGCGCAGGTAGTCTCAACAACAGCCAAAGCATGGCTTCAGGGTGTTTGTGGCTGTCTCATAATCACTCAGTATCTTTTTGGTGCAGCCCTTACCCAACAAGCCACATCCACTTTCTACTGGAGACAAAGACTATGTTTCACCCTGTGGCTGCAAAGCAGGCCATATCAAAGGCACGTGCAGGCCCGCCAGAGTGATACATGTCAGCATGACTGCAGTTATGCCTACAGAGGAGAACGTTATAGAGCAATTTTTAAGTGTCTCTGATGGAAGTAATACTATACCTGGTGATGGAATAAGTAGCTAGAGGTTGCTAAATGGGAATCAGAATTAATTGCCTTTCCCTTTGCAATGCACAGGTCTAAGGCACAAAGCCCTGGGGGGTGCTTGTTTCTGGAGCTTTGGTGTGGCTCATTTCGTTTCCATGTTCTGCTCAATATTAAGAAATAAAGTGCGGGCTCCGTCAGCCTGAGGGCCCAGGCAGGGCGGCAGGGAACTGCCTGCAGCAGAGGGCAGCAGCAGGCAGCACGTGGCTCTGTACGTACACCTGCTTCTCTGCCCGCTCTGTTTTGAGTAACACTGTCAATATATATTCATGTAAGTCAATATATATTCATATAAGGGAAAGCTACATGTAAAGTAGTTCAGTAAGAGGTGGCCTTATCCCTGAACGAAATATTTATTATGCTGGCACAGCTATCATTAGGAACGCTTGCAACCCCAAACCTGCACGGCTGGGCCATTTTTGTGTGAGACGTGGCCCAAGTACATGTGGAAAGAGAGTGTCCTCCAGTCAGGAGAGCCTTCATTTTGTCATCTCTTTCCAGGCCCCGAGCCGTGCCGCAGGCTGCCCACACCTCAGGCAGGGTGCCGCTGCCGGTGCTTCGCGACCCCGCAGGGCTGGGGCAGGTGGCGAGGGTGCCATGGCGCTGAGGGCGGTGTGGTGCTGAGGGGTGAGGGCCGACGCCTGCCTGGCTGCTCCCAGAGGTGCGGTGGCTCGCTCTTTATCAGCAGAAGACACCGCCGCACCTCAGGGCTGGGGACGGTTGGGGAAGGAGCGCCTGCAGGGCAAGAGACGGCTGCGAAGGCTCCCAGACGAGGAGGGCTGGAGGCCGGCAGCCCCTGGCAGAACAAGATGGCTGCCCCAAACGAGGGGCTGTGGGGCAAGGAGGGGGCAGGGAAGGTGGTCAAGGCTCCTCGGGGAGCCTGCGGTGGGGTACCCCACGGACAGCTGGTCCCTTCTCCACACCCCCCCCCCCCGCCCAAGCTCAGTGCAAGTCCCCGAGAGGAGCAGAGCGGCAGGGAGAGGGACGTGTAGAGCGTGGCTGCGGCTCCCTGGCCGCGGGCCGCCGCCCAGCCCCAGAAGGGGTTAAAAGCCCGGGGCGGGTGATGTCAGTTCCTGCGCTCTCTTTGGGGGGGGGGGGGGGGGCCGGCTCTGATATTTGAGCCGGGCTCTCCCGCTCTGAGGAAAACAGAGCGAGAATGGGAAAGTGCTGAATGGGACAGAAGCCGCGCAGGGCACCTGCCCGGCAGCCGCCGCCGCCCGGCCCGGAGCCTCCCGCCTCCTCCGGTCAGCGCTGTGCCGGTGCCCCCGGCCCCCGCGGCGCCGGGCCAAGGTGAGGGGGCGGAGGAGCCAGCCGGCGGCTCCGGGAGCCGGGGTGCGGAGGGCTGCCTAGTTTAAGCCGTTCCTTGCGGCTTAGAGCCGAGTAGGTTTGCCTGCGGGTCGGAGCCCTCGGCCTCTGCGGCGGCAGGAGGAGGAGGAGGCGGCAGGTGGCGGGAGGAAGGGCGGCACCGGGCTGCTCCGGGCCACAAACGCGGCAAACACCTGTGAGCCCTGCGGCTGCTTCCGTCTCCCTGATGAGCCTGTAGGTGTGCGGGGCGCGTCCTCCGAGGACTGAGCCTGCGAGGGCTCCTCCGGCCTCCCAGCGCCCTTCTGCTCCTGCCACCGGCGCTGAGGCACAGGGCGAGTTTTCTTTTTCCCCGAGCCCCTTCCGCAGCTCGTCGCGTTGCTTTTTCTCCTCGCCCTGGCGCATCCTGAGCCGCACTCGCAAATGGGAGGCGACTCGGTGGCTGAACTGTCCCAGAGGCCGTAGGGGGGTGAAAAGCCGGGGGATGAAACAGGTTGTGGAGTGGGAAATGAGGTGACGGGGGGGCAGGGAGTTGATTAACGGTACGGGGGTTTTCACACTGAGCCTCGACCGTCTCCCGTAGAGAGCGAGGCTGAAGCAGCAACGTGCTGAAATTCCTCTGCCTTCCTGTGCTACTTTTGTCACGTTTCCACTGTGATGTGGTGGTTTTTGTTTTTTTTTTAATTAAGATGCTGGCACAAAGAGCAAGATCAGCCCTGGTGTTCAGGCAGGGTCTGGTGCGTTTTCCTGGCAGGTGCCAAGAACCACGCTCCTTCTGCCCTGACCGAATCCCCTGGAACAGTCGGTGTAAACAGATTCCTTAGCTGTGGAGACATTTACACTTGAAACGTGGAATCATGGCTTCGCTCCTCTACCTTTCTTGCAGTGCGTGAACGCAACTGCAAACAGTCTGCACGCACACATATCTGTACCTGAAAGCCTTCATGGTTTTTAATTACCTTTCATGCTCGGAAGGCTTTTCAGGCGAAATATGCAGTTTTTGAAGTGTTCTGAGTTCTGCTCTGGATCCGTTGACGTCTGGGACATCAGTTGATTCTGGTCTAAAGACAAAAATAGCCATGATGTTCTGGCATAGATTTTAGCTTCACCAGAATTACAATAAGATGCAGGTGCTCCAAGTAAATATATTCATATTTCTTCTGTATGTAACATTTGTTGTCAGAGTTGTCTCCAATGTTAATCAAAACTTACAGATATAGTCGAATCTGGGAGTCTTGTGTCTGTCTTTAGCAGCCGGTTCAGTCATTTTTCCTCCCTAATTTCTGAGTGCTCAGCAGCTGCCATTATCTTCACTGGAAACGGTTTGATACTTAAGGCTCTGAAAATTAAGCAGCTCTTGAAGAGGTTCCTGTATACATTTAACAATCAAGCTTTGAAAATCTAACCTTTCCTGTGACTGCTTCCTATTTTCTGAGTTCTGAATGCAAAAATGTTGCCCTTGACCAAAGGAGAAAAAAGTGAACTGTCGAACTCTATAACCATATAAATTCTTTAGCTCATGTGAAAAGTACCGTGTTTGAGGAAAACAAAAGTAAAAGAACTTAGTGGATTAAGATGGTTAAGAATTAAGAAAAAAATGGCATATGAAATGGCAAATCCAGTAGCAAGGATTTAAAGTCAGTCTGACAGTTTAAAGTTGATATTGTAATTCATAAAACATGTCTAGGAGAAGAGGGAGTGGGGGAGAGGAAATGATGCATTTAGCAACAGATGAAAATTTAGAGTAAATTTGAAAGAAAGCTGTTACTTAAGATGTAAAGTTAAGTGTGAAATACGAGAGACTTTCAGACTGATACAATGTCTTTCTCTGGTAAGGTTTTGCTAGATAAAGGAAAAACTGTAGATCTAATCTCTGGCCTACAGAGACCATTTGCTAAGACACATGGGGAAGTTATTAGCTTAACTGAAAAGTTATGAGCTGAACTGGAGGAGGGGGGATTAATTAAACAAATTACAAAGTGGGCAAAGAAATGACAAAAGAGAGCGTAACAACGTGTTGCTAAAGGGGGGCTGTTCGAAGCTCCATAAACCCCTGTCCTGTAGATGGAACTTAATGGTTTTGTTAATGACTGGAGTACAAAAGACAGGAGTTTGTTGGTTACAGAAGTGAGAGGTCTCATGAAAATAAAGGAAGGTGGGTGTTTTAGTGGAAGAGTTGAATGTCTCTGGGGATTAGTAAAGATGGAATAAGCTCTAACATCACAAAACAAAAGATAACACATGTTAACACTAATAACAAAATGTGCACAAAACATGGGACGTAACTGTTTAGAAACAGCAAAGGAGGAAAAGATCTGGATAGACTAATCAGTCATAGAATAAGCATGGGCCTGTTAAATTTTGCGATGGACTGTGCTATGGAGATTCTTGATCTTGTGGAGGTCTGGCACAGACCTGTCCTTGATTAAGCTGTTCCAGCATCGTTGTAAGGGTCCCCTGGGCTCCCATGTCTGGTGTTTGTAAGGAGGAAGCTTGCACAGATTCCTCTGCTCCAGCAGGATAGGCTTGTCTGTAAATGCTGGCCACCAGGGTAATGTGGTCGTAAAAGAGGCAAATGCAATCAGATGATATGTTCCCTGGAAGAGAAGAGCGGACAAATGCCTTCACGCAAGGTGCTGGCGAGACTGACTACACACTGTGTTCCAGATGCAGCTGGTCACCAGTGTCTGTGAAGGGGAGTAAGAGAGAGAAAGCCCAACTCTCACGCTGTGTGCACTGAAGCTGGAACAGGTGCAGAAGGAGAATGTCAAGCTTTCCTTATGAAAGCAGAGCAAGAGAGTCCCTTTTCCTTAGCCTTGCAAAATGGGATCTTTAAGGAAAGCTTTTGATTTCTATAACTGTATTAAGGGGTAAATATGAGGGAGGGGGAAAAAAACTAGTTAAGCTGAAGAGCAATATTTTACAAGAATGAGCAGGTACAGGTTGGTTCTGAATACCTTTATGCTGGTAATTAGAAGAGGGCTCATTAGAAGGGTGAGGTTCTAGGACAACAGGAACAGTGGGAGCAAAAATGCCTGCACAGTTCAAGGGAAGGGCTGCGTTCCTTAGGAAAGGGATTATGTGATGCAGTTGTCTACGGTGAGAGGAAACTTAGACTTAATGATTCAGAACATTTATTCCAGTCTTAACTTCTTAGTCAGCACTCGTTATTTTAGTTCAACTAGAAGTCATGGACTGTCTGAATAAATTACTGTTGCTCTGGCGTAAGCAGTGTGGAAAATCGGATTCACTGATCATATGTTCTCTTTGGACTTAAAATCTATGAATAAATACTAAAAGATCTTGATCTCTTTAAATACAGTCATAAAAATTGCATTTGAGAGCAGAAGTAGTATGTTCAGAACAGTTAGCAGTAAACGTGGTGCTGTGGAATCCTTTCATGACTAGCATACTTTGTTTGGCTTGACAATGCCTGATAGGACTAACTATCTTAGAGCAAAACGCTACAGTGTTGTGGAGAATGGCCAAAGATATCCTAGTTTCATGCTGGGCAAGGACTAGATATTACAGTGATGTGCTGGGATGGGCAGTGGAAAAGGATGGCTTCTGTATTTTTGTAAAGCTATAGGTGCAGGATGTTAGTCTTCATTCCTGTTGCATGGTTTTTTAACTGATACAGTACTGAACATGAGTCTGTCATTTCTGCATTTTACTTAAGCGCACCTTCTAACCTGGTATTATGTTCCACAAATTGTTGGAGACATGGGCAAATTGTTACCTGGAAAACATTATATACAGGTTGCTTTGCTCAGTAACAGAAAATAACTCACAGCTAACCTTTGTAGCTAAAGGATATGAAATCCGTCCCTAATTCATTCAGCTCTACGCTTTCTGTTCCGAGTTAAAGAGCTTGGTGCCTGCGCACATGGTGAAGGCTGGCTTGAAAGAATTCTGAGTATTGCTGCTTTACTAGTTCTGTTTTCTATATGATATATATTTAGGGTAACTTGAAGCTCAGGTCTCTTGCATGCAAAACATGAGAGCCAAGTGTCTTGGAGAGCAGGTGCAACTAGAGGGGACATCTTAAGCTTTCCCGCTTTGCAAATGTAATGAGGCCGAGTGATTTCACTGCTTTCCCCAAAGTCTTGGCCTGTCACTTTGCCTCCAGTTCAGCAAGCATTCAGTTTGCTTGTAAGCAGGTGAAAAGTCCCTCTAATAAGTATGGGCGTCACTGTTCTGTTGAGCTGATGAATTAATAGCAAGAATTTGTTTTCTTAGGGCTGTGCAGCCGGTGCCAGACTGCACATATTGGGTTGGTATTATGAACTTGTGAGTGATCACAAACTTCTGAAGTTGATTACTGGCAACTTTATTACATACATGTTTTACTTTATGCTAATTTTAAAAGATATGTATCTGAAACTTTCTCTGCTCTGAGGAGACAGAGACCAGCTGTTGCAGCAGCACTGCAGCACCTGAATACTCAATTCCTGCCTGCTACTGCTGACAAAGTAGGGGGAAAGGAGGGAAAAGAGCCCCATGCCCTTAAGCCACACTGGCACTTTCCTGCTTGCATCTCTGAAATCCCCATCACGTCCTTTCCCCTTCCTCCCTTTCTCTGCAGACCTCATCGCCCCATTGCAGCCATCCGCTCTGGCACCCTCATGTCTCCTGTTCCCACCTCAAATCTACTGCTACCAAAAAACTGAATTTTCTCTTCCCCAGGGATTTTGCCTTGAAACTCTGCAGACGGCGATAACTGTTAACTTTTTTCATCCAGCTCTGTATGTATGTAGGTTACCCTAGGTAACCTGAAGTGGAATTTGTTTACAAAAAGTTGGAAGTCTCTTCTTGGTAGCCCGTACATGAAGTGGCAAGCAACCTTCCACTCCGTGGATTCTCTGCGTGTGCTGCTTTGTGCAATAGCTTTTCAAGGAGCCTTTTTGTTCAGCAGTCTGCATCTCCGTTCTTCAGTGAGCACCTTCCTAGTCAACAACTATAAAATAAGATCTTGTAGTGTTTTGCTTTCTAGCTAGGTCTTTTTATTGGATAAGAAGGTCTATTGGTGTTATTTTGGAGTCTGGCTGGAAGCACGCAATACTTCAGATTTCTAATGTGAGCTCAGAATGCACTTTCTGCAAATTCCATACTGTGTGCTTAACATCCATAGCTTTCAGATTCTTTCCTGCTGGCAAAGTTGTTCCAGAAATGTTCTTGGTGGAAAGGAATAGAAGAGGACTGCAAGTGTGTGTGTGGGGGGGGAAACAAATTCCAGGTTTTTCAGTGCAGTTAACTTTGAAATATCTGCCCCAGCTCCACCTAGTAGGTCCCTTCCATCCCTGATCTCTGGGATCTAGTGTTAAATGTGTTTTGGGGTTCTCCCAGTGAAAAAGACTTTCTCCCTCCTATTATCTGCAATGCTTGAATACGTCCAAGGCAAAGTGAATTGAGCTAGTGGTGCTGCTATCATACAGGACACTTGTCCCGTTATGCGTTCTGCCTGCTTCAGTTAGCTCATGACCTCCTGATGAAAGATGCTTTCTGCCCAAGAAAGTTTTAATATTAGTCAAGAGACAAATCTGTTCTCTCCTGCCAGCTTTCCCCTCTTTCCCCCAAGCTGCTTTCACATAGCAGCAGGTTTTGTGCTTAGATGTACGTCAGCAGACTGCCAGACAGCCCTATTGGGAAGGATTAGGTGCTCGGTGCAACCAGACTAGCAAAGAGGATTTCCCCACTATGTAGAACGTGTTGCAGAGATGTTGCTTCAGACACAAATGTCAGAATTGAAAAGTCTGTCTTGGATGAGGGAAAAAGTACAACATGTTAGGGTTCAGATCATGTAGCTTTATTTCTTCTGATTTCTTTTTATCCCTGTCTGTAGGCAGAGCCTATGCCAGCAGCCTTGGATATGCAGAAATGGTGGAGAAGGTCCATGTGCAGAATCCTGACCAGATTTGGGGCTGATTAGGGCTGGAAGGGGCCAGCAAGTGGAACGAGCTGTTATCTTACAATATGGCAAACCAGGACACTGCCTGCCTGGCTAGGAGAGCCAGATCCTCTTGCTGCCAAAAGGCTTCAGAGAGAGCTGTATCTCGCAAAGCCTAGAGCCCCTCAGGCTCCTCCTGAGGCATTCCGTCCCACCCTTCTGCCAGTGCTGAGCAGCATGGGCATTGCCCTGCATTCCCCCCAAAATTAGGGCATTGAAAAACCATTCTGAAAGTTAATAGGACAAGAGCTGGCTGACTTTCAGATGGAGAAGGGAATTCTTGGTTATAAGCAAGGGCCAGGTGCAACATGTTACAGACTGACTGTGGCAAGTAGTTAGCGACTAGGAAAACTATTACTTCGTACATCCTGTTCACGCAGCCTGTAGGAGACAAGGCATTGGTATCTCTGGTTAATAATGGTTGTATGACCTGAGCTACACTGAAAAGGTTTTAGTGATTTTGAGAGTTTGCAGCCATACCGTACAGAAGAGGCAGGAGTAAAAATGTTTCTAGTCTATAGGTAGAGGCTCAGCAGAGCGGTAAGGATGGCAGTAAGGCTGTTTGTAGAATATAGCATGATGCATTAGTAAATTATTTACTCAGACTCTAAAGGCAGAAGTTTATTTGAATATTTATCGTTATCCATTAACTGCTCACTTTCATAGGTTTAAATGCTTGAGTATGCTCATCCGTAACATCCTTGGCTTTTAATATAGTGCCAGTGTTAACTTACCATTATTGCTGGGCAAAAACTTTCTAGACTTCCCTGTTGGAAGCCAATTCTACTGGAATTTTCCCTCTAATAATAGAGTGACTGTAAGAGGGCACATTGTAGCTGCGTGGCGGCAGTGCTGCTCGTTCTCGATGAGCATCCTCTTCAAAATGTAGCTGTAACAGTGAAAGATGTCACTGTCCCCTGGGGTTTAACCCTGTTCGTCAGCTAGATACCACCATTCTTACAGTCCACCACGGGAGCAAAGTGGGCAAGCATACTTTAACTCGCTTCACGTAATCACCCATACCCTAGCCATTAGCAAGATCAGCTTACATGCCTGACTTGGTACCACTGCTGAACAGGAGGTCGTCATATGATCCGTGTGTCTAGGACAGCAGTGAAAATAGTAACCTCTGGCAGAGGGCAATATAAGTAACTTGAGACAGTACCATTTCATTTGGCACATCTTCTTGCAAAAGAAACGATGTCACCAGTTCTGAAGACTGGACTGGGGTAGACTGTGGGCATGAGGGATGAAAAGTTTGCCTGTCTAAAATACATATTTTTTTCCCCTTCTCTAGGATTTTAGAGCACCTCAGAAGACATCCAAACTGGATAAATTGGCTTCACAATGGCAGAACTCACAGTGGAGAATGGCAGCTGTATGGACTGGCAAAAACGGTGCCTTGCATTGGAGTCCCAGCTCTTCAAATTCCGCTTGCAGGCAAGCAAAATTCGAGAGCTGTTAGCTGAGAAGGTGAGACAGTGGTTACTTGTGCTTTGCACTGAGTTATGGGATGAAAGCAAAAGTCTCTAAACGTTAAGCCATCCAGTAAAACTGTTACCTGCAGTATCTCTTCCTCGTTTAGAATATGTCGTTTCACTCTGCTCAGCACTTGAGATACAGGGATATGCCTGCCAGTGTGGTGTAAAGTGGCATTAGTGAAAATAGGAATCTGGCCTTGCTTACTGGAAAATCACCAGGTGTTCTAAATCCACTGGAAAACACTGTCCCAGCAAGATTCTGGATACCTCAAGTGACTGAGGCAGAGCAAGGATGGATGTTTTAGATAAGAGTAGCAGGACCTGGACTGAGTTGGCAGTAGAAAAGCTTACAGGAGTGCAAATTATGCAATAACATTAAAAGAGTAGGCAGGGGTACAAATAATGTCAAAACTTTAAAATAATACTGCCTACCCAGTATGGGGATACTGGAGAGAGGACTGAGATGCTTTAAGAAATCTGCATCTGAGAAGTTTGCATGGCATCTGTTTGTTCTAGAGGCTTCTCCTACCCATCTCTCTCTTACAAGAGTGCTAGATGAACTCTCTTGATGACATTCTAAGGGAGAGGAATGGCAAAGATTTGAGGTTTTGGTGTAGGTTTTTGTGGGGTTTATATGGTATTTGATTTCCCTCATGGGGTGGATTTTTATTTTTTCCTTTGTCATGTTTCCTAAAATGGGTTATTTTTCAATTTGTTAGTGCTTTTTCACTAAGCTCTTACCTGCATTCAATCCAAGTTTGTCATTTACTTTGGATTTCCTTGTTTGTTCCAAAATGTGACTCATGATATCCCAGTACAGTTTAAGGTTGCTCAGCCATTCAATTACTACTGGAAAGTGAGGACGGCTTCTTTCAGTCACAGTTTACTGATGAAGCTGAAGTCTCTTCAGTTGACTGCCGTTGACTCCAAATGCTTTTAAGTTGTACCTGATGATAGATATGTTCTCACTCACTTTTGCTCCATTTTGTATTATGAAACTTTTATGTGTATATTCTTGTTTGTTGGTTTGTGATTTTTTTTTAAATGACACTCACTTTAGAGAGTGGAGCAATTTTTATCCTTGCTTTCACTGCAATTATATCTCCACTAATGCTATATACTGCCTGGGAGGTCTGTTCATTCCACCTCTCGTATTGTTCTAACGGATGATGCAATTGTGAGCACTCCTTTCATCTTTTCACAGTAGCTTCTGAGGTGGACCTCAGTGCTTACTCGCCCTGGAAAATGTTAAGAACGGTTGAAAAGTCCATTTAGATAAAGGAGCTTTAAATCATGTACAGCTATAGTGTATGCCCGGTACTCCTCTAGGGACCTGATTGTGATTAATTCAGCCCTTCAGTCAAAGCGATGTTCCCTTCGTTAAGATTAGGGAGCAGCTTGGTTCAGTGATCAGGTTACTCTGTAACTACTTGTATAGTGCTGTGATATGCTTAGTTGAAGGGTCAAAGAGCTAACAAGTTTGCAAGCCCGTGTTCTTAATGTCTTATGGGAAGGGGAGAGAGCCTCAGGTAATGAAGGGCAGCTCTGGGCAGGCTCTCCTGGCACAGGTAGATGTGAGGTTGCTCAATACATGATGCTCAATCTGAAAACTGCTGCCAGCGCAATCTCCTGTGCCTCAGGTTCCTGAGCACTCTGCAGCGAACTGCTCAGAGACCCTCCTTCCCACCCCTTCAGTTGCTACAGGGCTTTCCGGCGGTCACAGCAACCAGGGCTCTTGTCCATGCTGTATCCTCCACCCAGTCAGATGGGCAGTGACACCAAAAACTGAAGAAAATGGGAGAGGAGGAAGACGCATGCTCTACGTGCAGTGATGCTGACTTCAGTGATTTTTATCATATATTTCATAGCAACTGTGATTTTCTTTTTTCTTTTTTTTTTTTTTTTACAGACTTATCTGTGAAAATGAAGAGATTCAGACTTTTTTTGAAATAGTATTGCCCTCTGAAAAGTTTTGAGGGGGAAAATCTCAAACAAAGTGAGGTGGGCACAGTTTGAAGCTGTGTTGCCAACCTGTGGTGAGCATTGCCCCCAAGACCCTCTGGGATATGGTTCACAGCAACAGGAAATTAAAAAGAAAAAAGGTTGAAAGTGGCTTTGCCAGGGAAAGCAAAGAACAATGTTACTAGTGGTGTGATACTTGCTCGCTAGTGTAGCTGAGGAGCTGTGCTAGTCTAGTGGTTTGGAACCTACTGATTGAAAGGCTTGGAAACCTGATCTTCACTTTAAATCAGTCTTTTCAAACAAAATTTTATGATTTTTAAGGACATTTTATTAGTTTAATTGAAAAAAAAATCCTGCTCATGCCTGGCGTTGGCAGTACTATGCACGCTAACGCTTTAAATACTTGAGATTTTAAAAATCCGCTTAGATTGAAAAATCTAGAGCGCTTTTCAGAACATGAGGAATTTAAAACCCAGCAGTTTAACTGCCAGTGCCCCAGTTCATACAGCGTGAGCTTCCATTTTGATAGGCTGGTTTGCAAATACTCGATTGTACCAGTCAAGTTAGCTGCAGACAAGGTGTGCAGAGCCAGGCTCTGGGTCAGCATAGCAGAGGCACCCAGCACCTTGCCTTCAGGAAAAAGTGTGGCTGTCCTTTCAGACCCACGTGGGGGCACGAGGCCCCTGGGTACCAGCCTGGTGCGGGCATTAGCAGGGAGCAAGTCTCTTTGGAAAAAAGCACTTATTTCCACTCTGAGTTTCTTGTACACGCAAGGAAAGGGATACTCATCTTTGGTGAGTGGCATAGCAGGCTGTTGCCTTGGCAGCAGGGTGACCTGGTTACAAGTGACCTCTTGGAAAGAAGGACAGAAAGAAAAATGAAGCTGAGAGAGATGCGAACTTTTTTCACTCAGTTTTTATTTTGCATGTCCTCAGTGAACAGAAGCAGAGAGGCCTGGGTGAATGGTTGACAAGAGAAATTTTGCAGCTTTTAGAAGGGCCGTCTGGGTAGCTTTTACCCTGTTTCTGTCTTGCTTCAATAAATAAGGAATGTTTGGAAAAAAATTTTTGTCTTGTGCAAGCATGGCTATATAACTGGGCCTGTTACGCTCTCTGCATACAAGCTGCCTGGGCTAATGCTTGGGAGAGGAGTTTCTTGAATTTGGCTTTGCCACTAATTTGTTATGTGACCTGGGTCAAGTTACTCGGTAGCATTTGTCAAATTATAAAGCCTTTTGAATGAAAGGACCCATGTGAATACCAAGCTTTATTATTAATTTGTTGAGAGATTTGAGAGAGCCTTATAAACATGGGCATATTCAATCTGAATGTGCCCCAGTGAGGCAGCTGACACCAGAGATGAGTGAGGTAATCATTTTTTGTGTATGAGAAACACAGCAGTTATTTAACAGTTCATAGTAGGACAACCCAACAATGTAGAACAGGAAGTAAAGAAAAGTAGGAGTTCATTTAGGGCTACAGAGGGAATTAGTGACAGAATGTAATTGATTTGCCTGGAACTTAGCCAGGTCACCCTGCTTGCACAAGAAGCTTCCATAACTCTTTAGTGATCAGGAATGGTGCTGACATACATTTTTCTGCCCTGATCAGGAATCAGGACTGCTAGCACCAGAAAGCAAACTGTCATGAGGCTGGGAAAATAGCAAGTTTCAGTGCAAGAACAGTGCTGTCTTCTTAAAATAACCCGAGTCTTTCATGGAGATCTCCCACCTTATGAAGGATCATATTATGAGCATAAGATGATAGCCCTTGGGGAAAAGCCCAGAGGTTTGTCTAAAATCAGTGCTGTGAACGTAGCCTCTGTCAGTGTATCAGAAAACTAGCAGATACTGTTGACACCAAAACTGTCAGAACCTGCTTTTTCCCCAAAATATATTATGTCTCCAGCTAGTACTTGTCTTTCACTGGCAGATCTAACTGCTACCTGTTTGCAGTGAGCAGTCCACAGTTTGTGGTGATTGTCCCTATCAATGACTGATAGGGAAATGCTAGATCCTTGTTCCTAAAGGACACAGAGTCATGTTACAGCCCAGATCACTGCTGTCAATGTTAGAGAGTGAGCCCAAGGCAATCTAAGACTCTGCCTGAGTCTTCAGTCAGATAAGGTATGGCTTTGGCAGTCTGTGCAATCTTCTGCACCATCTCTTGTTCCTCTGCCAAAGAAGTGTCCTTAATGGTTTGGAGATTAAGCTTCACAGAATGTGATGTACTTGGCCTATCTATCTCCTGAAAAAAAACAAATAAGGAGGTATTACACTAAATGCTGATACTTGCTGATCTTCATGGCATGTGTTTGTTATAGTGTGAGAGGTGTGTGTGTATATATGTACACACTCATATTTATGATTTTTGATTTGTCTGTATGTATACATCCTTCTGATATGTTTGTCAAAAGATGTCAGTCTGCTCATATGATCACAGTGTACTTCAGAAAGAGTGTTTTGTTGCCAGCTGAAGGATGGGAAATGGAAGCACAGGAATGCTGATATCTGCATTCAGTGTGATCCACCCAAGATGAGTAAATCAGAAGTAGTGGTTTGGTCCTCAGAGCGTCCAGCTTGAATGCTTGGCTCTAACGATTTATCCAGAAGCATAAAGTGTCAGAGAAAGAGAAAAGGAGCTCAGTTCCCCTTACAATTTGTCCTCTGCCTGAAGAACAATTCTTTTAATCTTCTGAAACTGCTTCTGCTTCATCAGTAAAACACTAGGAAGTTCTGGACACTCTGTGAAGCATCCTTTAAATTCTGCAGAACAGTAGTTGAAATTTAGTGTCACTGAGTTGACACTGTCAGGCTAAAATCTGATACCCAGAGCAGGGCAGGTGATGGAAGATCTTGCAAGTGCTGAATGAGAACCTAAGATGCCATCAAAAAGGCTCTAGCAATAAGTTGCTAGAGGAAGGGAGATGAGGTCTGATCTTTATTGACAATTCTTAGGATGATTCAGTCACAAAATATAGGTTGCAGTAAAGGATGCGAAGGTAGAGAACGCAAACCAATTTAACCTAGATAAAGCTAACTGGGTGAGGTAAAACACAGTTGTATATTTCTGTTCCATGTTATGAAATGGTAACTTTGTTTCACCCTAGATATGCCTGCATCTCACTGAGAAATGAAGTGATTTATAAACGTTTCAGATCAAACTCTGTTCAGTTGTCCTTTGCCTTCAATAGGTGCAATGCTCAGATTAAGGATTACAGAACTGACAGTTTGCAAAGCTCTTTAAAATGAGAAGCACAGGAAAACTAAGTTCATTATTCTCTTGTCAGTTATGAGCCTATAAAGATTTTGAATCGAAAGCAAAATCTTGGCTATAAAGTGGCACACTAGACAAGCTTTCCAAGGTGTGTTCAATTTTGTTTACTGTCATGAATGAATCGTACCTGAAATGAACACAGGGAGAGAGTAGAGTGCTGTAGATGGACTACTTGCAGGGACAGCCCGTGGTGTGTAAATTGCAGAGATGGGTCAAGGCTCTGGGGGTATTCTCCTGACCCCTGTAATGAATGATGAAGCTTACTAATGAGGAAACTGTTCTGGCAAATTCAAAGTGAGGCAGAAGAAGAGTCTGGAAGAGGTAAAGGCTTTTATTTCTTGGTGAAAGCTGTCCAGTTAATGCAAAAAGATGTCAAAGATCTGTAGTCCTGCACAAGAAAATGAAAGAATTATTCACCTGAATCAAACAGGTGAAACTCTAGTGTTCACTTTTTTTTCTCTCCCCTCTTTCTCCCTTTCGCTCCCCCCACCCCCCCCACCTTTATCTTTTGCCTCTGAAGATGCAGGAATTGGAACAGAGAGTGATAGAAGCAGAGCAAAGGGCTGAGGATGCAGAGAAACAGGTAAGAGATTCTGTTACATTTGCTCTGATATAAACCCAGCAGGAACTTATTCTAAACTCCCTCCATTCTAGTGTACAGACAGTGCTCTGCAGTGCTATGCTTTACTAGGGAAAGATGGCATTATAATCATGAAGTGATTTTTCTGGTGATGCCTCCCAGCCATTGAGCCTGAGCTATGATCAGGTTCCTAAATAAGTTCAACCCTAAGTGAAAACCAGCAGATTGTATTTGCCTCTCAGTTTCACAGCCCTTTCCTCATCATTCGTGGTAGGGAAACAAATGAACTGTGGAGTAGTGGCACGCTTGATTATGCAAAAGGAAGAGGATGATGTGCCTCAGAATTAAAGTGCAGAGAGCTGCCTATTGGGTCCTCTGAAAACAAATACTGGTAAGGACTCACCTACAAGTAGGGGAGGTTCTGCAAAAGAAGTAGGGTGAGTCTGCAAAATCCATCAGTTGTTTTTGACTTTCTATTCAGTAATTACTATTCTGGCTCAGGAGCCCATGGAGAAAAGCATTAACGTCAGGATTCATTGCTCATTATTGTAGCTGCCTAAAAGTTAGGCATTCTGCTTAAGCTAGTCTTTTGCATTACTTAAATAATGGGAGGAGAGAAAGAGACTTCAACTTGTGAAGAGGCCACCAGGAATAATGGGCCTTAAGGAAGCAGACTGTTGTGCAGCCTACACTGTAAGAGGGATTATAAAAATGTAGGGCCAGATGGTCTGAGATCCTGGCATCACTGTAGACCGCTGCCAAAGGGAAGGTTTGAAGTGGACCAGCTCCCACCAGCAAGGCAAGAGCTGCAGGACTGAGCACTGAGTTGGAAATTAAAGTGCAGAATGGAAAGAGCCGTGCAAGATGGTCAAGAATGACTATCAAAAAGGGCTTCAGTACTGAAGGATGAAATAACTTGTAGTTTAAATACTGGGAAACGTATTGCTTGGGAATCAGGGGCTTGAAATGCCTGGTGAGCCCTGTGTGGAATATACCATTCCAAGCCTTTGTCAGTTAGGTATTAAAAATGAGCATTTTTTTCTGACCAAATCAACCATAGGAGAGATTTCCCTGCTGTTGGCCTCTGTGCTAGATCAGCAACTGCCAACTGAGAACAAGAATTGTTCTTTGGTGGTATCAGTAAGTCCACACACAACCAAAACAGGCCAAGGTAACATGGTTGCTGTGACAACATCAACAGAAAATAGTTATCACCACAGGCCCGTGAGGGAGGTATTATACTAGCTGACATCTCAACAGTAGGAGCAGAGCGTCCATGATATGGAAAGATAGTGGCACCAAGGAGCCGATAGAGAATAAGTCAAATGAACAACAAAGAACTTGCCTGGGAACATACGGGAGGGATGCCCTAACAGAAACGAGGGTTGTTCTGAAGGTTGCATGCACTCACCTGCAGTTCTGCAGCCATGTTGTTGGTAAGTTCTAGAGACTAGATCAGCCTTCAAAGCTGTAGGGTCTTTGCCTTTGCTGCAGTCTTATCCACATGCAGAGAAAAGTGTTGCTAAAGAAATACTTCATTTCTGTCTGGAAGCCTGAAGAAGTGACAGCATAAGGAGCAGGGGCATCCCCTTCAACAAACAGGTTTATTCAGCATGAATGAGAAGCAACTGACAAATGAAAGGGCTCCACATCAAGTATAAAATCTCTTATTATCTTTCACTCCAGGAGACTGGGGGTTTGGACTACTAATTCAATGGGCTCCCTGCAGCTGCCAACCTCAATTAAAGAAATCACATGCTTGCAGTTCCCACTGTGAGCCTCCACCACGGAGTCAGCATTTGGGCATCAGACAGAAAGGAGGGGCCGTTTCTTTTTACTATAATCACCCTAAACTCTAATGAAAACACATCCGACTCAGCAGGCTTAGTGTTTTGGCTTGGATGTTGAGTGCCTGCCTTTTTTGATTCAGTAGGAGAAAGAGGAAATTTCCCTCTCTGTCTAATGCAGACGGACAGGAGGACAAAACATAGCCTCCATAAGTATGAGGTGTAGGCTGCCCAACAGAGCATGAGCAACTCCCTTACGCAGACTCTTGTGAAGTGCCCAGCTCATTACCTGCATTCTGCCTTCCTGGGTCCAAACTCGTGCCAAGCTAACGGTATCTGGAAGTGGGCTAGGAATTCTTTGCGGATTCAGTCCCTCTGGGATGTGCTGGAACTAGGTATTTGTCCATCATCAAATGCGTCAATTAGTGGGTTTGAGTTAAGCTGGAGGAAGTACATTTACCTTTAGAAGTGAAGTCCTATAACCCATTGAAATAGGATGAGGTAATGATAAAGCAGAGAAACTGGGATATCAAGACACACAAGTTTGGGAGAAAGTGAGGAGGTTTTCAGAATTCACTTAAAAACTTGAAAGACTTCATAAGCATCTAGTTTTTTTGCAGTGTTGAAACCTTGTCTTTAGTGAAGGAACATTTATGAGGGTGCTTCTCCTGCTCAGATGAGCTACTGTTGGCACTGGCAGGAGCTCAAAAATAGGTGAAGCTTCTAGAATATCTAACATTAATACGCTAATATCTAACTCATTGGCAGGTCTAGAGATAACATTTGTCAGAAAGCCAGAAGCTGCCAAAACATTGTTAAAGCTGGGGATCATAAGAGGAAGGAACTCTGTAATACATTTCCTTGTAGTAGTCTTGACCTGAAACAAATAACCAGGAATTGTGGTGTATACCTTGATAGTGAATGGGGTAAAAAGCTGGCCTATTGCAAAGGAGGAAAATGTGTCGTACGTTACCCATATATCTATGTAGACCATGGTATTATACTGTCTCCTTTACCAATGATGTGCGAGTATTTCACGAGCCAGTGTGTTTATCAGTTCACAATTCAGTTTGCATCCTTTCCTGCCTCAGCATTGCAAGGGAATGTTTTTTTTTTTTTCAATATATTAATGTTACAATGTTATTCTTACATACATGAAAATAAAGAAGTGTGACTTAATTTTTTTCCTTCCTTTCCCGACTTCACGAATATAAAACCTAGAAATGTTCTCAGTCAGTCAGGGTCTTAAACTAAACAAGCAGCTCCTTCCTTTACGTTGTTTTGATTTTGATCCATACAGATCAGAGTTATGGAAGAGAAGATAAAACTAGCGAACATGAAGACCAGTGAATCAGAGAGCACTCTGTACAGGAAATACCAGGAGCTGATGGGCACAGTGCAAGGAAGGGAAGTTCTGATCAGCAGATTGGAGACACAGCTGGCAAAACAGGTAAAGACATCTTCTGTGGGGACAACTGTAGTTTCATGAGCCAGAGGGACTCTGTAAAGTACAGTTCAAAGGTATAGCTTATGTCTCCATTGTTATGTATTACCATCTCAGTTGTTTTTAGATCAGCTGTATAATGATGTCCTGCTCAGTGCAAGATGCCTCCTTTCCTTTCTCCTTCCAGACAAAAGCCTCCATTCAGCCTCTGTAGCCCCTGTTTCTTCATTATCAGAGATCTGTCAGTGTCCTTGAAGGACTTCTTTCTGTTAGTGTTGAGTCAAGTGTTGACAGCCTAAACTGTAATGCCTAAGTCTGGTCACAGTATTTCTTTGTCTTCCTAAGCAGCACATAGATTGTTCTGCAAAGTCATTCCATGGCCCACTTCTGACTCAGCATATGCTGCTTCTCAGCAAGGGGTCTTTTCCAGGGTTTAGCAATCCTTAAGCATGCCAGATGTGTTCATTATAAAAGACCAGCTACCTTCCCATATGGCCAGTTCTTAGTCTTTTGCATTTTCAGCTGGTGGAAGGAAGAAGCCATACCTACACCAGACCTTGTATTTCAACTCAGGTTAAGGTCTTTTCCTGTGGCCTTGCTTATAACATAAGGACTGAGATAACCTTATGCATTGCTAAGTAAATCACTTTCTTTTTAATGAAAGTAGCCCATCAGAATTTTACATAAACATAAAGTGCAACTCAAATGACAAAATAATTTTTTTGAACTAATTTTCACTCACTTCAAGGGCAAAATAGAACGGTGTCTGAACTTCTTGAGGCCAGGTACAGTGTGGAGTCAGGCATCAGATCTCTGTAATACTGTGGGTTTCAGGGCACTTCCTGGGGCCAGCTTGCTCAGGTATATTGTAGATGGTGTCTCTGCATTGTTTCTGCATCTTGAAAGAGAAAGAAGGAGTTCAAAAGGAGCTACAGTAATGATTAAGGTTTGAAAGCAGCTTTTTCAATCAAAGATGAAAGACATTCTGATTTACCCAGAAGTGATGTGTGTGATATGATTAAAATCAAGAAACACATGAGAAAAAGATGTTTCTACCAGAAACGTCCTTATTCTATCAGCAAGAGGCAAAAAGATTCTAGAGGTGGAAGTTGAAGCTTGACACTCTCGGACAAGAAACAATCTATCTCAGGGACACCGATTTAATTTCAGAATGGATTGGGAAAGTGGGAATTCAAGAAGGTCTTCAAGAGCTACTTCAATATTGGCACCCTATTTATTTTCACTGTAGTGTGGAGAACTGTAGAGTTCAGGACATCAATAAGAGGGCACTGAGGTCATGTCTGCACCACACAATAGCATGGGACACAAAGAATCCCTAACAGCTTCTGGACCTCAGAGCACAATAACTGCGTCTATGGGTGTTGTGCCGAGTGAATTGGTTCTGCTGAGAGGCAGGGCTTATTAAGTTCTGTGACAACACTGTGATAATGTGGCCATTCTACTTTAGGATCCTAAATGAAATCTTGGCATTGCTCTTTACTGTGTGGCATGTCAATATTCTGAATCTTTTTCACTAGATCCCTGATCTGCCCAAGTCATTGGAGATCCAAAGGCATTACCATGTGACAGTAATTCAGAGGACTATGATAAATCTACTACGTTTGCCAGATCATTTCAGCCCAGTGGTCCGTCAAGTCTAATATTCTCATTTCAGCAAAGGCTGGTACCTGATGATTAGCAACACACAGCTGTATCCAATGAGGAAAAACTAAATAAATCCTCCTCATGAAGCATGAGATCTGATTACTTTTTATTTCATTATGCTCAACTACAAATGTTACTGCTGGCCGTAATGTTGCCAAGGTCTATTTTTAAAGTCAGCAAGCATACTTTTAAATGTGCAGCTGTGGTGATGAATAGCACGTGGTGATTAAAAGTGATGTGAAGAGGCATGGAATTTCCTGCAATCAATTATGTATTTATATGGCATTCTTTAAGTGAACTTATGCTCTCCAGTGTAAGAAGAAAAAAAGGCACTGACTGTTATTGTTATTGTCTTAATTGCAAGTATGTGTTCGCATCAGCAGAACCAATATGGCAGAGAAACCAACCAAGCAACTATTACTTTCGTTTAGTCACCCCGATGCAGTAGCCTACTGAAAACACAGGTAACTGTACTATCTTAATGCATTTAATCTTTTTTTGGCACAGAAACAGTTGAGAACTGAGGAAGCAAAAATTGTACAAGAGAAAGCTGCCAAGATCAAAGAGTGGGTAACTTTTAAGCTGAGAGAGGTGAGTCTCCAGCCTCCTGCCAGGTTTCAAGGCCTATAGGTAGGTGCAGTGGCTGCACTGCTGGTGGGCTCCTACATAGAGACAATAGTCTGAGACAATGCTGTTTTCCTCCTACCCAGCATTCTCTCATGTCTAGCTCTCCCTTTTATCCATCCTATGGACTTTAGCCTCCCTCAAGGCCTGAGTCAATACCCTGTAGAGTAGCTGAGACGTAGCACTGGGTCAGCACCCAGTTTTAAAGATGCAATAATAGTTTACATCTGGGAGTGGGACTGTCCAGTCTTTTCCTCTTTTCCAAGTCAAGCCATAGGTTTCCCAGCTTATACCAGAAAGGGGATTTGCTGGAGGAAGAGAAGTAGTCTTTGTGAGCATTTATTGTGTTGGGATATAATTTTTAAAACTCTTAGGTTGCCTAGACAATTCATTGAGCTGTGGTCCTTCTCTTTCTTTCTCCTGTATGAGAATACTTAGGGTTTGTCTACAAACTGACTGGTGCAGCACAAGGAAGGAAAGATGAGGTTTAACTTGGTGTGACCTTATGTGGATCCCAGGGCCATACATTCACATTGTGTCTTTACTGCCAATGAAGCTCTAGCCAGATGCTGATTCTAGGTGCACACCATGCATGATAGAGTACTGATGACATTGGTGGCTGAAGGACTTTGCATCCACATTGCAAATGGATTGCTCTAGATAGCATCACAGGTGTAATTGCAACCTTGGCTCCATCGGGAAGGGAGTCTCTTTGGGTCCACCATTGCTGTGTTTAAGGGTGTGTGCTGAGAGGGTCCAAGCAAAGGCATAAGGCAAATTTGCAAAGAATCGCTCTTGTATGCTGATGTAGATGCACACTTTATGTTTTTAAGTTTGGCGCCCTGGATCAAGGGGATCCCCTTTTACCACATATGAGGCAAAGGGAAAAATGCTGCTCCAGGGTTATAGTTATTTGACTGCCTTTTTCATAACAGTTGTTTCTGAAAGGGGAGGGGAGTAAATGATAAACAGTAACAGGGAAGAAAATTAAAAGACCTATATAAGGGGTAGTGTTTACAGAGGCCATTTGAGAGGGCATGGCAAAGCATAGGTGAGTTTTTCCAGTGGAGCTGTGGAGGAGAAGGATTCCAAGGCTTTGGGTAAACTTCATCCATTCTTTTTCTTTTTCCTATTCTGACACTTGAATATGAGTAAAGACAAAGACTTGTTCTGAGGAGTGGAACACACACATTTTGCATTATTTTTCAGTTTCTATTATTGTTGTTTCATAGCTTGAGCTAGAAAATTACCACCTGAAAAACTGTAATCAGAGGCTGATGGAGCAAATTGAAGCCCTTCAGGATACATTGCAAGGTAAATGTGTTCACCTGGCATTGTAGCCTTCACCACAAGAATGGAAGTCAGAATTTCTGGGTTGTAGTCTTAACTGTGCCACAAATTAGCACTTGCGACAGTGAGCCAACAGCAGAATTTCTCCATTCCTCAGTTGGGTCTGTTTTTAAGATGGGAATAATATTGCTTACCTACCTCAAAAACTCTTAGTTGTTCAGTCCCTGATGGGAGATCATAGACCCCTTTTTTGGGAGTCTGCTTTTGCCACTAAAATAAAACACTTAACTCCTAATTTAAAAACATTTACTGAAATCCATAGCAAAACTCTCCATTGATATCAGTGGTGCAGGATACAAGTCCCTGAAGAATTTCACTTCATCTCCACGTGTAAAGAAAGTATCCTCATCCTCGAAGAACTGTCATCTCTGCGGCAGACTGAATGGGCCAAGGCAGCAGCTGTCTGTTCTGCCTTTAGAAGCTGGGTTCTTCTGTGCTATCAGGTTGGGATGGAGAAAGCAGTTTATGGCATTTGTACTTTTGCAGTTCTTGTTTGGTAGATAGATGGAGAATTTTGGTCTCCAGGCCTTGAAATCAGCAACTTTCATTGCAACTCATTTTTAAGTGAAAATTCTCTTTACCATTTTCTTCCTCCCTTTTTTTTTTTTTTCAAATGAGCTTGGTTCAATCATGTAATGTGAGCTAATTTCCCAGAACTTCACTGGGCATGTAGGCAGGGGGCATTTCTCTCCTGCAGAAGCTTTGTTCTGGCATTCCCTTCCTTCCACAACAAGGGAATAGGGCAACATTCCTTCTAAATCCTACCATGTTTCTAGCTAAATGCTTTGTGAATGGGATTTTCTTATCCCCTCTGGCTCTGGCTGTTTATAGAAAGAGAATGGCTGATAAGCTGCGTTAATAATCTGGTATTAAGTGTTCCCTGGATCCCAGCAACCTGTGTAGTAAACAGCTCTGCCCTGTCCACTTATCCCTCACTAGTCTCAGTGGGCCAGGCTAAATTCAGAGGCCCCTGCAAAGTGACAAATCTTTTACTTGCCATGCTAATAGTAGCAGCTTCATCTGCTTTGTTTCCTGTCATGTTTAGGAAGCTGCAAGCATACCAGTAATATTTGAAAGTAATTTCAGTAATATTTAAAATGAATGACCTTTTTTCAGTCTACACTAATGATTTACCTCTGGGACAGGGAAGAATGTGTGCCAGGATTATGTGCTAGGAATAATTTGATTAACATTCAGCTCCTTGTGACTCAGGAGCCAAGGTCAGGCACTGATGGTTGTCTTTTCCTACTGTTTTCCTCAGCTGTGTTTCTAAAAGCGGGTTTCATTCTCTCCACAATCAGCAGTGATTTATTCTTCTATTTGGCCTTCCCTCTGTTGCTTTGCATCTTCAGTTTGCTTCTACTTCCTTGTAAAGACCCATAGTGGTTAAGCAATGCCTGCAGAGTTTGATGTTCAGGCAGCATTTTCAGTGATAGCCATGTAGAATCACACTTGCCCATGTTTATGCAACTTACAAAGCATCTTAAGACTTGATTATTTTCAGTAAGACAATATATAAAAGCCAAGATCAGTTAAAAAACCTGAAATGATTGGTGGCCATATCCCATCCTGCAGGAGATAATCTGTAGCAAAATCCTGGAAGTTTAGATGCATGTCTAGAAAAGAGTGCTTGAGAAGATTAGACATGAAGAAATAGAATGGAGCTTTTTTACAACTAAAGCTTAAAATGTCAGAGTTCTAGATTATTTCTTGGGCCTGCATTAACAGAAAGAGTGAAGCCGTGGTGTGTCTGGTCTAGAGAGATTTAGAGAGCTTTGCTTCTGAATCTTCTTTTTCAGCCTTGCAGGAGCTCTGACAGAGGTGCACTGTGGTATTGAGATGGAACTGGAGACATGGCCACTCCCTAAGTTTTTTGTCTCTATCCCAGTTCCACAGAAGTAAGACTGTCATTAGGCTAATTGTGGCCCACTTGCCTAAGCTTAGTGATGGGAAACAGAAGGCCTGAGTTTTGTTCCCAGGGAGGACTTTTCTGTGACTTTGAAATAAACCAGCTCAACCCCTCTGTGCTTCCTGTCTATCTTCAGGAAGAATTTGTGGTATTCATTTGTCTGCAAAGCTCTATTTACACATAGAATATTTATTAGCAAAAATACTCCCTTGTATAATCTCCTTTATAATGTAAAAACCAGTTCTGTACTATCTTCTGGGGAAATGTCCCGGTTTAGGGATTACAAGGTTACCACAGGAGCTTGCCACAGGGCAAGAGGCACAGAGGAGGCACAGGGCTTCAGCATAGGTGTCTCTGATGAATAGCATCCTCTGCTACTCCAACAAGTTTTATCCACACTTCTCCATGCTCTAATGTTGCTATTCAGCAGAACCTGTAGAACTGAGATAGTCTTTAAATCTGGTCATTACAGAAAGGGGGAAAAAAGTAAGAGAAGATGGAGTACAGGTGCTATATGGGCAAAAAAAACAATGGAGACAAGCCACGCCCTTTATGCCATCTTGTAATATACCAACTGAAGGGAGAGAGAGAAAATAAACATAGAAAAGAAAGCTTTTACAACAAAAACATGTACTAACTGTTATAAAACTTGTGGGGAAAGTCATGTAGCACAAAGGGATTGCTCAAAGCTCTAGGGGTGTTCTTTAAAGGAGAGTAACCTCTGTGGTCAGTTTGATGGTTAGGAAGTTTTCCGTACGTATGCTGGCAGCCTTACCTAATCCCTTGGATTGGGAGGAACCATACCAGCTCATTTGCTGGTTTAAATCAGTTTAGGTCCACTGAAGTTAAAGGAACCATGCCAAGCAGTGTTCTGGCCAGTTAGATTGTTTTTGATGAAGTATTGCGTAGATGTATGCAATTCCTTCTGATGGCTGTCTTAAGAGGCATGATCGTGGATGGGCATAGGAATAAAACCACTGCTGTATTGGCAGCTTGCGTAGTTTGTCAGAAAGGATACTGCCTAGTCCAGTATCCTATCTTCTGGTTGGGTGTGGATGTTTCTGGAAAGAGTGTAGAAAATAGCAGTAGAGCCATCCCTCTCTCCATGTACCCTTCTAGCTTCTGCAATGACTTTTGGAAACTTCCTAAGCCTGAATGTCTATCTGAACTGTTAATTGTAGCTGCTAATAAATCACTTTTTCTAACCTATCTTTTGGTCACCATAGCATTTTATTTCTGTAGTTTGTATGGGGGGGGAAAAAAATTCCTTCTGTAAATTTTAAACATACTGCCTGATCACATCATTAAGCATTCCTTAATTCCACCTTTGTTAGAAACAATGATTAATCCTTTCCTATTCATCTTGTCTACCATTCCTAGTAGTATACACCTGTGTTACAGCTTTTCCCAGCCATCTCTTTTCCATTTGGTGGAGTCCTAACCTGGCAAGGGTCTCTCCACTGGCCTGTTCCAATATGGCTGCTATTGAAATAAAACTAGCATGAACGACTTACTCTAGCAAGTAACAGTTTAGACAGTAAAGCATTTGAATGTCCTAACCATATGTTTTTCTCCACTGTAGATATGACCAGCATTCCTCACTTTGAGTCTCTTTGGAGCTGTAATTCTGTGGAGCCCAGAACACCACAGGCCTCTTTCCCTGAGAAAGCAGGCGAGAAATCTATGCTCCTTGCACCTGGTTTCAAACAGGTGTGTCGGACAGGATCTGCCAAATGTGTCCTCTCTACAGCAAACACAGTCCTTGCCAATGACACCTTTACTGGGGATGGAGAGGATAAACCTCTGCTTTCCCAGAGCACGCTGAGACTCATGCCTGACCCATCAAGCTGGAATCTCTTGACAGAGAAAGACATATTACCTGCTATAAGCTCCAAACATAGTTTAGGGTGCTCTCGTCCCACGTCGCTGGACCCTCCAGCTGAGCCCACAAGAATCCTTGAGGCTTTAGCTTTCCAGGCTTCCTTGGAGGGAAACCATAGCTCTGTGAGCACCTTGAAACACATGGCTTTGGAAAGAGGCAGCTCCTCCGATGAACTGAGCACCAGGTTCCGTTCCCACCGGCTGGACTCCACTACCTCAGGAGAAATAATGAGCAGCCTTGAGAGCCATCTCCAGACCACTGAGCCATCCCTAGTAGCATCAACATTGGCTATTTCAGCACATCCTGTTTATCCAGGGAGGGAATGTGGCCTTGGCAATAGTATGACCCTTCCGAAAACACGAACTACCAGTACACCAAGAGACAGTATCCAACTAGCCAAGAGACATTACAGCCAGCCACAGCCAGGAGCTAGCTCTTTCCATTGTGTAATGAGCTTAGAAACTGGCACTTTTCAGCCCATAACAGCTTCCCCAGTCTGCCATGGGCAAGTGGAGGAGACAGATATTGATGACAATGGAGCACGGGAGGAGATGGAGACAGAAAGTGGCCAGGTGAGGGAAGAAGCTGGAACACCTGAAGAGATCAACCACTTACCTGCAGGGCAAAAAGAAGCTGTGAGTTGTGAGGCTGATGTACTCAACTCAGGAGGCAAACCTCCCACACCACCACTGCACAGATTCCCGTCATGGGTAAGAAATGCAAGGGCAACAGTAGGAGAGAGAGGCTGTCTGTCTTTTAGTAGTGTTCAGTAGCTAGGCTTGAACTCTTAGTTACAGCTAATTGTTTCCTGATGACATCAGTCACGTTCCTGAATCGCCTAGTCTACCAGCTCTAGATCATGAGGCATTCTGGTTCCAATGAGAATTTCCTTTTTCTTTTTATAAGAAAAAAACTCCCAAAGTTCCATTGAAGGAAAGAGTACTCAAAAAACGTAGTGAGAAGTAATAATAAAAAAAAAAAGTCAAGAGGTGCTGCATTATGGTTAGAAGTTCATCCTTAGTTTTTGTCATGTGTTTAAGATTGAAAACGTGAGTCATAGGTGCATGTGAAAGGCCTGGACCAAGAAGGCTTGAGGTCAGAAGAAGCTATGAACAGTAGAATACATATATGGACTAGATCTCAGCATTCCTATCTCTTGGTATTTGTCTCCTATCAGGAAAATACTGTGAAACCCATTGGTAAAGCGTGCATACATGTCCTTCTATTGCTTACTTCATGTGAGAGAGATTGCATACATGTCCTTCTATTGCTTACTTCATGTGAGAGAGATCACCATCAGTTACTTGCGTCAGTCCAACTGATGAACTCTATGGAAATCAATATATGTATCCTCTGTGATGCAGATTTTAACCCTAGTGTATTAACAGTTGTTTTTTTCCAAAGGAATCCCACTTCATCGAGCACGTATTATGGAACTCTTCTGGAGATGAAGCTGGATAGCGTAATAAAAGAAACTGCTGTTTTCAAGACCTTTACTTTTTTTGTTGCAGTAATCAGAAAGGTGTCAGGAGTAACATACTCATTTGGAAGAAGGGAATTACACCTTAGAGATTGGTTTCTATCCCTTTCTCTGAGCTAGAGTTCCTGTGTAAGGTTTTTCCAGTCCCTTAAGCTGAACTTATTCACAGGCGATTATCACCTCCACATACGCGCTTTCTGAATGTCCAACTTGAGTTAGGCAAGTAGATTTGATTAGAGAAGTGCAGAGCACTTGTCTGCTGCAAGTGTATTCAGTTGATTTCATCACAAACAATGTTATATGATGCTAAATTTTCTGAGAAGTCAGGTCTTGGGCATCTCAAAATGGGCACTCTAGAGGTAGTGAATACTTTAAAGAATCTAGGCCTGAGTTCCTCTTCTGGAAAATGGGGATAACACCCTTCCATGTTCTTCCCAGGGATCTTGTAAAAGCTGATTAATGTTTATGAAGCATTGCAGTACTATGGTCAGGAACACCATGTGAAAGCTCATGAGAAAATCCATTATTTTGTCTTCAGACCAGAGTCAAATAAGTATGTCTAAGTGGTATGTATTTAAATATATCAAACAATCAAGGACAAGTAGAATATTAAATAGCACCTTACTCAGTAAGAAATGTCCTTCATGTGCCCTGCATAGGAATATCTGGGGAAAAAAATGTGCATATTTCATTACAGACTAAGTCATAATGCATACATGTACAGAAAATACCAATTCCATCGTATCTGGTTTTGGTGTGCTTGACTTTTGCAATCATCTGGTAATTTCATGTGTATGTATTATGCAGGTTATCTGATAGTATGTGATTGCTTTTAGTGTGTTTTAAGGGGCAGCAGGAGGATTCAGATTTCTAGCTTTGATTTTATCTGTTTTCGACTAGTTGATTTCTTAGTCATAACATTGTATTTAGTTACAAATTGGAGTTCCCCCTCTGGAATTTTTATCATTTGTGAAGCATTTGGAGATCCTTTGAACTAGAAGCCCCATATGTTGTTATAACTGAGGCCCAGGTTTATCCAGATCATTCTAGGCATTGCTTCTATTTCCTTATCAGAGAATGGGAAAATGGTGATTCTATAGACTGCTTATAGACTGTTTTTATTTAGGGCTGCTCTTGATTCATTTTAACACATTGTTTGTAAAAGAGAAAAGGCACCTTTTCTAAGCTGTGATGCAATCATTTATTGACACTTGCATGCAGGTGTCCCAGTCCGTGGATGGTATCTCTGTAGCACCTATAAGCCAATTCTGTTGTAATTCAGGGAATCGCACAAGATGAACATCCCCACTGTTGGTTATTCATCTAGCATCAGGTGGAATGGATCAGTTTTTCTTAAAGGGACCTTCTGTCCTGCCCAAAGAGTTATGAGATTCTGTGATATGAGTGTTTCTTTTTGCAGGAATGGTATTTCTGTCTGACCATTGCTGTTAATGGTCTTGTTGTTTCAGGAGAGTCGAATCTATGCTGTGGCCAAATCTGGCATGAGGTTGTCTGAAGTGGCCACAGCGAATGATGCTTCCAGCGGCTGTAAGTTCTAGACGAGATCTGCCTTTAGAGGGGTTTTACAGTGACACTGTGGGACCTGAGCTTCTTGCTGTTCACCTTTCTACATTTCATTGCTTGTTTCCTAAGTAAATTTGATCTCACGGATAGCGATGATAAAGGAGAAAAGGGAGGAAGATATATCTGGATTCAGGGATGATCAATGCTGGGCTGTGTGAGCTCCTACATTCAGTAACATCTTTAGAGGGATGACTTCATCTCCTTCCTCACTTCTGCTGAAACTGTTCTGCCACCTGTGTGTCTGTGTCTGCATTTAGCCTTGGGATTCCACCATCACCTTCCCCTGTTTGTGAACTCCAGCAATTTACCAACCTGGGGGAGGAAGACAGCCGTGAAACAATTCACAATGAAGCAAGGAACAGATAGCCCGATATGTTTTTTACCTCTTTGGATATGGTGGTCTGGAGGGTGTGAAACAGAAAAAGCAAAGCTAGTGCTAGATCATTTGGATAGCTCTAAGGCTGTCATGGGTGCTCCACGATTACACTGGTAGCTAGGCAAACAGTTTTCTTCTCTGTTAGTTATGTTGAGATTCATTATATTCTTTCCCATCAGCATATTAAAATCATCTCACCTGTAATTCCTGCTGTGAGGTATACTGGACTGCCATTACACCATAGGGAGCAGAGAGCAGGTATGGTGTCTTATAGGCTAAATGAGGGAAGCATTGCAGATGTCTCTAGGAGTTGTATGTAATTAATAACACGTCCTCTAGCCTTTGTGAGGCCAAACTGTACAGAATGGCAGTCCTCTGTTATTTGAGGTTCCAAGAGGCTACGTTAGTTCTTACACAAATGTGTGTACCTCTCTATTAAAACCTGCTTCTTTTCACCAGTTTGTATTATTTGCTCTCTTAATCTCTCTCTGAATTTTCCCAGTTTCAAATTTATCACGTGCAGCTTCTGGGCCATTTACCTGTCTCATCTACAGAAATGTCACAGTGCCAGTCTACACAACATTAAAGGGGGTAAGGTGTTATTTCACTTCTCCTGTCGTGAAAAGAATGGGCCAGGGCTGCCACTAATTTGAGAGAGGATGGGACGATGCTGTGCAGAGAAGGAAAGAAAATTAGAGAATGCCAGGAAGGACTGGAGACCAGAAGAACGCAGAAGCAGCAGCAGATGATAAAAGCATCTGGGAAGACTTGCAGCAAGTTTTGGTCCAGGAAGTTGCAGTGTGTACCGTGAGCCTTTAGGAACCTAGGGGTGACAGTGGATGTAGCTTAGAGAATGAAATGGAAGAGGGGTCTTGACAGCTTGTGGAACGATAGGAGGGCGTAACTAGGGTGACCCCAAAAGATGGGACTGAACAGTCTAGCCTGGAAGTTGTTGGATCAGAAAGGGAGAATAGGAAATGAGAAGCCCTGGGACAGTAGCAAGGAAGGTAGTGTGAAAAGCAAGGGCCTGCTTTGATTGCTCTCTCTCCTTATGAGCACAGGTGGTCCTGCAGAGACTCTTGCCTCACGTGCTTACTGTTCGGGTCTGTTTTCCAGAAAGCCACACAGATCAGCAACGTGCCTTTCTTAGATGAGTCTTCAGGCTCTGATGATGACTGCAGCTCCCATGCCAGCTTCAGAGCTTCAAATGCTGGATCTGAGAACAGGAAAGCTAGCATACCAGGCAGCCCTCGTGCAGTGAAAAGAGGTAAAGTGGGAGTTTTGCCACAGAGCAGCAGGAATGTTCTTCCTACGAGTGAGGCAAGATCTCCTGAGTAGAGTATCATCAGTGATGGACAAACAAATACGTAGCCTTGGTGGTGCTATCGAGGACTTCTCCTAGCAGGCAGGCAAATATCTATAGCTACTCAATAGAAACCTGTCCTCTGGGTTTCTGTCACTGGTAGCTTTCCATCCAGATGATTGCTAAGCTACGATCATGGGAAGGATTGATTTTCCCAAATTCATCCCACACCTACTAGAGCATCCATACCTTTTCTATGAATTCTCCTTGAAAGCAAGCTAATACCAACACATTAGAGAAAGTGGTGTTGTTTCTGTCACTAGCTGAGAATTTCTTGACTAGTAACGAAATCTTTCCTGCCTTCAGGAGTCATCAAGTAATTTGGGTGTTGGCTAGGACAAGTTCTCATTGACTGCTGGGAAGGTTAAAATGGATCTTAGGGTAGAATATTCAATACAATTGTCAGTCAATAAAATATAATCTCACTGCATGTAATCTTAACTTGCCTTTTGATGTGATGCATTGGCTGATGTGTCTCTGCAGTGCCACAGACCAGTAGTGGAAGGTTCACGGAAAGCAAAGCCCCACTGCTGGTGACAGAGCCTTTCCCTTAATTTGAATGGGAGAGGCTTGAGGTTTTTATAAGGGATGTTTCTGGGCTGAAAACATCATGTCTGTGCTTTAGATAGCTGGTCTGTTGATTTTAATCTCTGTTTATTCAGCAGCAGATTTCTTCCTCTGTCAGTGCCCCATACTAGCCTCTAACTCCTCACCAAAAAAACGACAGCAACAACAAACTAGGAGGCTAGAGGCGGTTCAGAAGCTTGATTAGTGGGGCTTGAGTATCTGTAGTTTGGAGTACAAAAGGTTTTTTTTCCTCTTGAGTGAAGAAGCTTCCCTGGTGACCTCAAAAACCTTTCCAGAGTGTGCAGTATCAGGTGCAAATTATATGCATGCCTGCTTCTGTCTACCAGTGATTCCCATTCTTTATTTTGAACAGGTGTTTCTATGTCCTCACTGAGCTCTGAGAGTGACTATGCCATTCCTCCTGATGCATACTCTTTGGAAGGTGACTATTCAGAGCCAGAGCATAAGTTACAGCGGACATCTTCCTATTCCACTGATGGTGGAATCTGCACTGTAAGTCTTGCTGCCTCACAGTTGCAAGGGGTGCAAACAGAGCCTTGGCCATGAAAGAGAAAAAGCAAAACTATGATATATTGAGTTATTTGCTGCAAAGTAATGCTATGCTTGACTGTACTGTTGATCCAGCTGGTCTGTAGCAGAAAGGGGTTATGTTATATACCCCTCAGTAAGCGTGAGGGGTATGTTCTTTCCTGATCACCTGTACAGTTTTCCTGTAGTGACGTTCTCCTTTAATGACAAAACGAAATCTTCCAGAGTTTGGAAATTTGGAGAAAGAAAGGATGGAATGTTTTGTTCTATAAAAAGCCCTCAAACCCAGGCAGTATTAACTTACATTTTTAAATTGTCTGCTCCTGAATGTAAGAGATCAAGTAGACAAGAAGTAGGAGTCTAACCAGTGCTTAGAGCGGGACATCGTTTTTATTTCGGAAGTCACTGCCACGGTAGGGAGAAAAATAATAGTTTTCAGTGCGTCAAACAGTCAGTGAAACTATCTTCATATTCCTTCTTCACTAACACACCGCTCTGTGGTGTTTGTACCTACACAGATAGTCTAGGAGCCTCTCCCAGTTGGGCAGAAACACTGCCCAACACCCAGATGGCTGTTGATCCTGTTTGGCGGTGTAGCGAGGCAAATGATCGAGATGCAGCAGTTGCCTGAGTTTGGTTTCAGCAACTTCTTTTCAGCGGTATTTTGAGAGGTGCAAGATAAACCCCATTGCTTTTTGTCCTCCAGGAACCCATAGAGAAGTCAGGTTACTTGTTGAAGATGGGCAGCCAGGTGAAGACATGGAAGAGACGATGGTTTGTTCTGAGAAATGGACAAATCATGTACTACAAGTCTCCGGTGAGTTGCTGGGATACGTTTATCCCTTTGCTGAGCCACAGACAGAAGGCTATTTTCAGAACTGGTTCATTTTGGACTGAGAGGCTGATAGCACTAGCAGAGGCTCCATGGGCAGTCTTCCCCCAAAATTTCCTACCAAAAAGCCTTATGGCTGACCCACAGGTGCCATCGTGGCTTCTTTGTTCAGGCAGAGAAGCTCTTTGTGGTGGCAGTTTCTGGAAGATGCAAGCTTGTTCACAAGGACAGGAACTTGACGTCTACTGGTTAAATTTGTGCAGGTGACTGAAAGCAGAAGGCATGCCGTGGCCCAGTTTTGGTCAGGTTTAAGATGAAAACAAAGGAAAAATAACTGACAGTGCCAAGAAGGTGTAGATTTGCACTCAAAAGTCAAAATGAAGGGCTTCAGGGAAAACTGTAACTTTGAGGGGGAAGAAAGCTAGGTTTTCTCATTTGTCACCTGTCACACTGACATGAAAGTATTAGAAAACGGGTAAAATTGAAAATAACCTTTTATGTGAAATGTTTTATCTAACCATGATCAGTGCGACAATATTGAGAGAGCATGTTTGTGCAATTAAGCCTTTCCAGATACTTTTTATTACTTATAACTAATTTAAATTTACTTTATTTCAAAACTTCCAATATTATACACTCAAAGTATGTATATATGGTAGGTCACATTTATTGTCGGCCTTAATTATTCTTCAGTATTAGCTGGATTACAGAGAATATATTTAGGGATATTCACCTTCAATACTTTCTTTCTCTGGAACAGCAATTTCCTCCATTTCTACATTATAACATAGTATTTCTGTGGATATACACTTCTTCTTTGTTTAGGTCAGGAGTATTAAGAAGATTCATTTTCAACTTTTTAAGTTTTTATCTTTTTCGTCATAAGCTGACAAGAGAAAAATACACCTTAATGTGCAATGCATCTTTATTTCTGATAAGAGGCATAGCTATCAGAATTCACAAGTAAATGATGCGTATCTATAAGTGACTTAACGTATACACAGAATACAGATTGTGGGTTGGAAGGGACTTCTGGAAGTCCCTGGTCCGAGCCCCACACTGAAGAGAGACTATCACTAGCTGTAGATCAAAACAGTCATGGCTTTGTTTGGATGAGTTTGAAAATTTGCAACCTCTGTGGGTGCCTGTTGAGTGTTGCCTTACTTTCCCCATGAAAAAGGTTTTTTTTAATGTCCAGTGTAGACTTGTGAAGACACAATTTGCAGCCATTCCCCTTGTTATATTGTCTGAGAAGACTTTACTTCATCACTGCAATGAGGTCACACTGCTGTCTCGTATTCAACCTGGCAACCTTCAGCCTCTGTCCTTTTCAGCTCATGAGTGCAGACTTCCACCTGGACATGCATGTTATGCTGTACTTAAGTGCTCTAAGACCCACCTACATTTTCTCCTACTGAAAGAGTTGTTTGCCTTTCTTCCTCTAGAGTGATGTTATCCGCAAGCCACAAGGGCAGATGGAGCTGAATTCCTCCTGTCAAATTGTCCGAGGTGAAGGATCCCAAACATTCCAGGTAAGTGTTGCTTTTCATCCTGCAGATAACCGCGTGCTCAATGGCTGGGAGAAAGAGACCTTGTTTCAGAGTAAATGATACTACACATCTCAACTTAGAGGAGCTAACTTTACCCAGCTCCTGTATTTTGGTTGCTGACACGAGCCAAACGGTTAATTTTGTAAATAACAGGGAAAGAGTTAAACTGTAACACAAATGCTGCCTTTTGATATTGAAAGAAATTCTGCTTTTGTTCTTGGATTTATTTATTTATTTTTTAAACATTCTAGCATTTTCCTTTTTGCAGTTAGGACTGAGAGGTTGAAGCTGTGTGAGAAAAGTGATTCTTGTAACAACTAAAGCTAGATTGTACTTAGGATCTCCTCTGAGAGTCTCCTCTAACAAGATCTTCAGCCTGACTTTACATGGCTGAAGGATCTGAAGCAACATCTAAAGTGCTGGATTCCCATTAGAATTCTGTTTCCAAACCTTTATAAGTTAGCCCATTACTGGGTTCAATTTTGAGTCATAATTGTCAAAGGACTGCACTATAATGGAGGTATTAAAGTTTCTCTCACACTCTGATGGAAAGGCATATGGTCTGGCCCATGAGCTCCCTTCTGCCCTTGTGAAACTGAAGTTGCTAAGGCTTAACCCTATTAAATTCACAGTGTCTTCTCAAAGAATCACAAGCTGTTGAGAGCAGAAGGCAATACAAAGTGAAGACATCAAAAACATTTAAGCAGCCACCTTTAAAGTGAAAAATTAACAGCAGCACCAAGTAACAAGACAGAACAAAAGAGGAGACAAAAAACCACAATCACCAACAGAAACAGCAAGAGAGCTCATGGGAATTTGTTTCATCCTTCTGAGTTTCAGTTCTTTCAATTGGTCCTTGAGGGTAGCAGCTTTTTTCTTACCAAGTATCTCCACTACCACTGCAAAAAAAAAAAAAAAAATTATGTATGGGAAGTGAAACAGCAGCTGAAGAAAAGATCATAGGTGTGTAGATTGCGCTTCCTCACTCCTTTTTCTTTCAGCTCATGACAGAAAAGAGAACCTATTTCTTGACAGCAGACTCTCCCAACATCCTGGAGGAGTGGATTCATGTCCTACAGAGCATCCTCAGAGTGCAGGTGACCAGTCCTGTTGGTGTTCCTCGAAGTGATGCTAAACCTATTGTGAAAGGTTGGTTAACCAAGGTAAGATATTTTTGACTTTATTCAGTTTAGCTCAGCATTGACAGAGTACCGGTTTCTTGGTTTGCACAGTAAACGTTTTCAAGAAATTAGTATTTTAATGCTCCTTGAAAGAGTAGGGAGATACAGAAAAGTGAAGGCAGATTTCTGTATTTCAGAGAAAGGAATTTTATGTAAATAATAAGGAATGGGACAAACAAGGTTACTGGAACATGCTGACTTTGTCAAATAGTAAATCAAAACAGACGTCTACTTTATGAATGTTTTTCTTCAACAGAGCTCACAGGACTTTGCAGTAAAAAACAACCAATAGGAAATGCTGTTAGATGTCACATTTAACTGGTCTGGACTTGGTGCTATAGGACAGTATCAAATAAATGGTTTGCGTGGTTCTGCTAGAGCATTTATTTCCATAATAATAGACTGCAGGCCTATTAGTAGTGGCTGGAAATTCTTATGCTTTTATACCATGCCCATAGACCAGTTTTGCATAAAAAGATACTATGGATTTTTTTTCATGTAAATCTGGCCAGTATCTGAAAGGTGGCTAAATCTGCATCTGAAACTTGTCCATCTACAATAGGAAAGAGCTCTCCAGATTGCACATTGATTGATCTTTTCCTGTTGTAATGTACTGAATCCTTTTCATTATCTAAAAAGGTTATCCTGAATACTATATTTCAGGATATAGTAATGATGGGTTGCTGTGAATAAAATATTTCACAAAATCTTGAACGCATTTCTGAAAGCCTCTGTGTCCCATCTACCTAGGTGGGATTACCTACCTAGTTTTGAAAGTGGTGCCCTGTATGTTTTGAGAGGAGCTGATACTAACCTAGAACAAATAATATCTAAAACATTCCAACAGAGATTTGAATGAAGAGTGGAAATCCTATAAAGTTATGTCTGAAACACTGACGTTAAAAAGCACATGTTTCTTTGTCCTCCTTCTAGGTCAAGCATGGCCATTCTAAGCTGGTTTGGTGTGCGCTGATTGGGAAAACTTTTTACTACTATCGAAATCATGAGGATAAGGCAATTTTTTTTTCCTTTTTGTCCTTGCACTGTCCTTTCACGTGAAACTTTCTCTCCTTTTACCACTTCTGTCTCTCATCCATCAAACTGTTCCTCCCCTGTACTTCTCCCCTTCTAATAGCTTTTGCTGCTATGAAAGGAATAATAACTAATCTCTGAAATGTTTAAAAATACTAAAATGAAAAAGATTTACACAGGGAGTGACTGCTCTTTCTCAGATCACTATGTATATCTTTTTTCTCACTTTCTCAATTTGGTCTTGTTAAGCTTTTAGAGCAGACTGTTTTATCCAGCAGCTGATATATTCTGCGTACTACCATAAAAGTAACTAGCAACTAGAAGTAGCTTCTTGAAGCTTGGCCCAGAGCACTATTTTGTGTCGGTGATATTTAAGCCCAGGTTTTGGAGTGTTTTCGCTCATAGTTGAGATTCACCTCCAGACCTAGCACAGCACGTATCCTCTGCTTGTCTAAATCTACCTATTTCTCATTTGAAGAGTACTTGTTTCCCAGGAGCAAGCAGAAAGTCTGACCAGGATCAGAACCCAGTGATTCAAGAGACTGAGCAATTGACCATTGGAAAACACACCCTGCCCTGCAGACCCAAGGATGTGAACCTTAGATTAGAAACTCTGCATTGTAGGCTGTACCTTTTAATGGATTTGTGTAATACCAGTTGCAACAGAGAAGTATAGCAGAAGGAGGCAAACAGTAATTTGTGGGAAAGGCCATCTTTTCCTTTACTTGTTCTTGTTCTGACCTGTAGATGCTCTCCCCAGACAAATAGTAAAAGTAGTAATGATAACACTTGCAAACTGTGGTCCTAGGTTTGGGCTATTTTAGCTGATGAAGGAGAAGGCATTTTCTGGAAATGCAAGATGGTATAATTACATGTAGACCACTTAATTGAACACTGAATTATAGTTTATTCCTTACATTTTACAGAACTGCCAACTGCCATCTGAACTAGATTTTCTTTCTTAGTGTTCCCTGTGCATAGTAGAAGATTAGCTATGATTACCTAACTTGCTTCCTCTCCTCTTAGTGTCCCCTAGGGCATTTGTCTATGCGCGAATCCAAAGTGAAAGAGGTAGACCGTTCTTGTGACTCCGATGAAGATTATGAAGCTGCTGGTGGAGGCCTTCTCTCATCGCACTGTACATTGGTGATTCACCCACAGGACCAGAGTCCCACCTACTTACTCATTCGCACCAAACAAGAGAAGGTATAAAGGCAATCTTTCCAGAGAGAAGTACACACAAGGCTGGGATCAGCCAGCATTAGCAAGTGGGGCAGGCAGACTGAACCTATCTGTGGAAAACAGGATCCTGTTAGACCCATACCATTCTCATCTTTATCCCTAGAATACCTGGCTATACCATCTGACAGTAGCAGCTGGTAGCAGTAATGCCACTGTGGGCACATCATATGAACAACTCATTGGAAAACTGCTGGATGCAGAGGGAGACCCTAGTAAGTAGAGATCACAAACTCTTTTCCATGGTAGCAAAGCATGAGGAAGAGTTATTTCAATCCCCAATTTTAATTCAGCCAAAGGTGAGGAAAGGGAATGTTTCAGTAGAACAGCAGTATGATATGGTTTCCTTAACCCTTAGCCCCCCCCAGTAACGTCTCTGGAGAGAACACAGGCACTGTAGCGAAACAGGACGAATGTGTTCATGTCATCTATCAAACACCTGAAACTTCTGAAACATTATTTTAAATTTAAGACAAAGAACTGGAGCTTTAGTTTCTCCTGCAGTTGTCGGTCCAGGTTATCTTTTCCTGGGAATCTTGACTGTACACACATATGCTCCCTCTCCTAAACATGCACGCTTACACACACATGTTCACGTACACATCCGTTCCTGTGTCCACAGGTATAATGAGATACACCCCTGCTTATCTGTTCTTCCTCATCTTAGGTACTCACCCATTCATGTCCGTTTATGTACTGTGTTCTCAAATGATTGTTAATGTATGCATTCATACTGCATATCCTTTCCTGCACACTTGCAAATTCCCACACCTATCTGTAAACGTTGCTTATTGTGCAACAGTAACTTGCACTAGTAAAGATCCCCACAGTATGCATCTGCCTGGCATAGTTTGTATCTCTTGCTTGAATACTCAGATGAGCAATTTCTCACCAGGATCCAGCTGATGAGAAGTACTGATGCAGCAGGGTTATGGATGGCAGCACTGCTTTCGGCTGGTGGCTGATGCTGCTGGCAACCCCTTGTCTGTGGCAGGCTTTGCTGAAATCAATGAAATGGCACCAGAGATAGATGTGGCCTAGTGCAGCACAGCTTTCCTGGATGCTCTGCCATGTCAGTAGGGTTCTTCTTCAGTGTGGAGACTGTATCTATCTTCTATTTCTGACATTGAATGTTTTTGCCCATCTGCCACCTCAGATTCTCCTCTGTGGAAACATCCTATGTTGTGCTACAGTAAAGACGGGTTGCACACATCCCTCACAACGCTTCCATCAGAGGCTCTGCAAACTGAAGCTCTGAAACTTTTCAAGGTATTTAAAGGGACGTTACCTAGTCTTCAGTTATTTTGCCCAGTTGTTGGGGTTGGATGATTTCTGGTCAGAACACTTACTGTCATCATTAGTTGGTTTAGACAGGCGTGCTGGGTTAACTAATTGCAGTAGGACAGTTGTTGTATTAAGTGTCATTCAGTCCCTAGGGAATTTACTTTTGCTTGTAGAGAACCTGGAGGTAGAAGCAATGTCCTACACAGGCTGTGCACTTCAAAGCTAGCCCTATCTCCCTTTTTCCTCTCCAGTAGTTGGACTGAAGGAAACAATTTGCTGACAAACTCTGTTGTGCCTTCCAGCAGTAAAGCCAATGGTAGGGCAGTTGGAGATTTGACTCCTGCGTTCTACAAGATCAGCACTAAAGACTGAGCAGTCTTAGCAAGGTAAAGCACAGGCCTGGAAGGCAGGAAGCCTTTTCCCCTTGGTTCTCTTGCTGACTTGTGAGCTCCTCAGGCTCAGGGAGGTTTACTGTATTTTCCAGTTTGCTCCCAGAGGGAGGGATAAGAATTTAGTATTTATTTCCCCTTTCAGGGCTGTTTAGAGGAATTAATCAATTGTCTGTAAGGCGTTTGGGGAACCTGATCTGAAAAGTACCAGAGAAGCATCTCTGCATGAATGGCATTGGATAACTTCCCCCTTTTGCAGTCCTGTCAGCTGTTCATCAACGTCCCCGTGGAGGCACCTTCTATTGATTACCACGTGTCACTTGCCCAGACAGCACTGCAGGTCTGCCTGACACATACTGAGCTGCAGAATGAAATTTACTGTCAGCTTGTTAAACAGACCAGCTGCCGACAGCCCCAGAACCACTCAGTCATTCAGGTGAGTTCCTCTTTGTAACTTCCACTCTGCAAGTACTTTCTATTTAATTCCATATTTTTAATAATTAGCAGTGAGACAGGTTCTCAGAAGATTCTGCAAATGCTAAAGGTTTGCTAGAGGAAAGAGAATGTCAAAGCTGATATGCAAAGAAAAAGCATTGCAAATGTAACTATTTGCAGAACAAATTTTAGTTTGAATTTAACCATTTACCAGCAAATTGCAAATGGTCAGTTCCATCCAATTCACAATCAAAATTCATAGCTCATGTTGTGCTGCATAGCTACAGTTGTCTCTTGGTGTTACTTTTGTCTTCAGTTTTATTTATGTGTGCAAGTCATGAATATTACAACTAAGCATGAAATTTGATTTTTGCGCTATAATTATTGGGTAAATCAAATTTATAAATCACGGCATGAATGTTGATGCTTAATTATAATATTCCCAGCTCAAATGAGCTACAGAGAAAATAAAATCTGGTCGGGGAAGTATGTGAGTGTTTTGAAACAAAATTCCCCAATGTATTCTTTGTTATGATTACAGTTACAGAAAAGGTAAAAAGTATTGATTAATTAATTTAGGTGTTAATTATTCACTTAGCTCTGGTTACACTAGTCAAAATTTTCCAAAGCGACCAGTCATTTAGAAAGCCTCTTCTCAGAGTCCATATTGACATACTGAAGAGCAGCCTGTCTTCTTAACGTCATTTCGCTTTAAAGCATCTTGAACTGCCTGTCTAAAAACGGTCACTCTCAAAAGCACTAATCGTCATCAACATTTTGGTTACAGTATTTTGTTAAAGCCAATAGGCAAAAGATACCGAACAAGAATGATCTCCAGTTTTTATGTTCACAGTGCTGGCAACTCCTGGCTTTATGTGCTCCTCTGTTCCTGCCTCAACATCACTTCCTCTGGTACATCAGACAGCACTTGCAACGGTACGCAGACCCCAGGTAAAGATTTACTTCTGTTCATTTCATTGCCTTTCACATCCACTACAGAAACAGAAGCAATTTTATGACTCACACCTGCAAAAATAAGTTGAGGAAGGAGACAGAAGGCTCTCCACTGTGTCAGCTTGCAGCTCTTTAGTCATTCACACTCACTGAGTCACTTCTATTAAACTAGTTTGCAAAACACAGCGAACTGTGCTAGCAAAAGAACTTTTTGCAGGTGTAACTGGAACCACCCAAGGGTTTTTTTGCTAGCACAGCTACTTTCTTTTATTGATAGAATTTAAATACAGACAAAAGTAATTGTTTTTAAACAATCTCAGGTGATTACCTTTTGCTATCAAATTAGCAAGCCTACTGAGAGAACAAAAGTAAGGCAAAGAACAATAGCCTCAAAAGTTAGGAAAAACTAACAAACCCTAAATATGTTCTAGTTCTGCTTCTATTCTCTCTTTAGTGTGTTACACTGTTTAACACTTTCCCCGATAGGAAAACAGCACAGGATCTACTGTAACAGCAATAAGCTGTTCTGTGGTGTGCATACTTTGCTATTTATGTGTTTCCATGGTGATCTGATCTTCAGCATGTCTCACTGTGTCCTTTGGGGGCAGGGGGGGTCTTGGCTGTCTAGTTGTCTATCGCAACAATACATGCTCAATGTGAAGGCCAGACATAGCAAAAAGTGTGGTTTCATTTCAAGCAAATACTCATATTCAAATACCCAGTCTAAGTCTGCCTCAGAACTCAAGCTAAAACTCTTCTGGTGTTAGAAAGGAAATCTGGGTATTCCTCTTATCTAGAGTTCTTTATTTTCTTTCATGCTGCCTTATATTTGCTGTTTCTTCTCAGAAGCAGAAATAGAGGTGACGGGCTCCTCAACGTTCAGGCTCTCTCCCCTATCTAGCAATATTAGGGATCTTCTGGCTACAACTAGAAGACATCTCTGGTCAGCACTGTGCGTTACCAGCTCCCAAGATGATCCATGCAACCCATTAGAGGAGCTGCTCTACTACCCCTAAGTACTCTTGAAATTTGTAGGGGGTGCTGGGCCCTGTGAAACTGATTTAACACATCAGTTTCAAGCATTATTATACTGATGGTCTGCCAGGTTCTTAGCCCCAAACCATGTTTATCAACAAGTAAACTTCAAACAGAAGCTAAAAGAGAGTGTGTACAATCCAGCTATGAAACACACAATTACTAGGGCTAAAAACAAATATACAGAAGTTAAAGCAAATTATGCTCCTATCTACCTCTAGTTGGATTAGATTTAGAGTAGCTGCTAAATGAGATTTAGATTAGTGCCTCCTGCCTAGCTTTAGGAATACTTATGTCTCTTCAGGTGGAGCAGATACGGCTATTTCCTGTCTAGTTAGATACAGATATTCTTTCTCTGTTTCAAGCAGCTAACAAGGCACTTGGATGTTTATGTTGTGTCAAGCTTATGATCTAAGTTGACACAAGATCATCATCCTAGGTATTGTTTTTCATGAAAGGTGATCTGGAAGAAGTATACATCCAATATTTAGGCGAGATAGAAAAGTAGGGTACAGTTCTCGGTCAGTAGAAGCAGGGCTCAGTAGCACTTGGGAGAATTTGGGAGCAACAGCTTCTCATTGAAGCAAGATTCTCCCTCTGTGAAAATTGCTCCTGGATCATAGCTCAAACACATTATGAGGGAGGTGAGCAATATCTTGCTACAGTGAAAAGCAAGAGCTCCTGACCTGCATGTTGCTTGCAGGGATTTAACTGGAAATTTAATCACCTGCTAAGCTCCTGAAGGCATTTTGAATGGATTTGGTCCCCCCCCTACAAAGTAATAGTGCAGTTAAAAAAAACCTTATAAATCCTTGCGCTGCATTCAGTTTCAGAATTTATTCACTATATACATTCTTAAGATTTTTTCCTAAAGACAAAATTAACTGTTCCTGCCCAGCTTTAGAGACACTTGCATCTTTTTGGTCCCAATTAGTGGAGCGTCTCTTCACTAGGTAGTCAACAGATCATATTAGTAACTCTCCCTGCACTGTTTTTAACTATCAACAAAACCTTAGCCTACTTTGAATGAAAAAGTCTCTGCTGATTTGCAGATAGGGTTCATACACGGAAACTTATAATTTGTATAACCATGTAAATTGATAAACACACCTTATATAATCCTATAACTGAGACTAATGCATTACAATTTGTTATTAGTTCTTGTTAGGACTTGACATGGTAGTAACATGATAGTAATTCCTCTGGCATGACAATGATTTTGAGGGTGAACCGCCTAGTCTTGGTGTGATGGATATTGTGATAGCAACAGGGTACAAAAGAGGATATTCCCATATTATCTCCAGTCCAGCTAGGAGCAGGGAATATTCTTGCTCTTTCCAGCAAGTCCACTGTCTACCTGAATTTCACAGATCTGTGGTGGCTTGTATTGAAGCTTTTACAGATTTAATTTCAGCTCTTAGTCTGTTGAGATGAACTAGGGTACCTGCGTAGAGGTGCATTACTGCTTGAGCAAAAGCTCAAGTAGGAATGCTTTCTCATGGCATGGAAATGGAAGAAGACATGACATATCTAAAGCATAGAGATAGACAGGGTATTCTCAGAGACCGTGCAGCTCCAGGAGTCCCAACCCCCTACTGCAGTGGAGTTGCTGGAGGGCTCTGTGGCGTGTGAAACGGTACATCGTAACACTGTTGAAGAAGGCTAGAAACTGGTCGCTTCTTGGAGAAAGGTTCTTGCTCCTCCTGAAGACTTGCCTTTGAGGAACAGGTTTAGCACCCTCCAGGGTGAGGAAGAGCTAGGCATGGCTGCAAGGGAGGCAACTGGCCTGACAGACCCTGTGCCATGCAGGAACATCCAGAAGAAGCGGCGAATAATTGTTGTGGGTGACTCCCAGCTGCAGGGGACAGAGACAGCTATGTGCCAACCTGACCTCTTGTCTAGAGAGGTTTACTGCCTATCAGGGCTCAAATAAGAGATGTCATGGAAAGACTGCCAAAACTTGTCCATGCATCGGGCTATTACCCTCTGCTGCTCTTCCATGTGGGCACTAATTACACCAAGGGCAAATTTGATACCATGAAACAGGATTTCAGAGCTCTGGGGATGGTGGTCAAGGGTCTGGGAGCCCAGGTCATTTCCTCCTCAATCCTGCCTGTGAGGGGGAAGGACGGGAGGAGGAGTAAATGAGTTTTCCAAGTTAACAGCTGGCTGCACCACTGGTGTTGGCTCTAGGGTTTTGGTTTCTGGACCCTGTTTGAAGATCGACAGCTGATGGGGGAGATGGGATCCACCTCACTAAGCAAGGCACATGTGTCTTTGCCAACAGCTTGGCCAGCCTGGTAAGGAGGGCTTTAAACTAGGAAAGATGGGGGAAGGGGAGTAGTGTAGAGACAGGGTAGTCAGTAAAATACTGCTCAAGTCAGGATGCCTCCAGTGGGTGCCTGCAGTCAGGGGAGACAGCATGGAACATGGCTATGGAGAATCCTCTTGCACCTCTTCTGAGAAGCCTGCATGCTCATTTGCCTTTCTGAAGTGCCTGTACACCAATGCACGCAGCATGGGGAATAAACAGGAAGAATTAGAGATCTGTGTGCTGTTGCAGGGCCATAATCTCATTGAGCAGTTACAGAGACATGCTGGGATAGCTCACTGACTGGAATGCTGTCATGGATGGCTACGTGCTTTTTAGGAAAGACAGGCCAGGAAGGCGAGGTGGTGGAGTTGCCGTTTATGTGAGGGAGCAACTAGAATGTATGGAGCTCTGCCTCGGGGTGGATGAAGAGCAAGTTGAGAGCTTTATGGGTAAGGATTAAAGGGCAGGGTAACATGGGTGACACGGTTGTGGGGGTTTATTACAGGCCACCTGATCAGAAAATAGTAGTTGATGAGGCCTTCTACCGACAGCTGGAAGTAGCCTCACGATCGCAGGCCCTGGTTCTCGTGGTTGAAGTCCCCTTCAACCACCCTGACATCTGCTGGGAAGAGAGCACAGCTAGGCACAAACAGTCGAGGAGGTTTCTACAGAGCACTGAGGATAACTTTTTTGGTAGTGGAGAAGCCAACGAGGAGAGGTGTGCTGCTGGACCTTGTACTAACAAACAAAGAAGGTCTGGTCGAAGTTGTGAAGGCTGGGGGCAGCCTTGGCTGCAGTGACCGTGAGATGGTGGAGTTCAGGATCCTGTGAGGAGGAAGCAGGGCAATAAGTAGGATCGCAAACCTGGACTTCAGGAGAGCAAACTTTGGCCTCTTCAGGGACCTGCTTGGAGGAATCTCATGGGGTAGGGCCCTTGAAGGAAGGGGAGGGTCCAGGAGAGCTGGTTCAAGCATGACTTCCTGCAGGCTCAAGACAGGTGCATCCCTCTGAGTAAGAAGTCCAGCAAAGCAGGCAGGAAGCCTGCACGGATGAGCAAGGAACTCCTGACAAAACTCAAACAGAAGAAGGAAGTCTACAGAATGTGGAAAAGGGGACAGGCCACTTGGGAGGAATATAGGGATGTTGCGAGAGCATGCAGGGATGCGACAAGGAAGGCCAAGACCCATTTGGGGTTTAATTTGGCAAGGGATGTCAAGGACAGCAAGAAGGGCTTCTTCAAATACATCATTAGCAAAAGGAAGACTAGGGAAAACGTGGGTCCGCTGCTGAACGGGGTGGGCACCCTGGTAACGAAGGATACAGAGAAGGCAGAGCTGCTGAATGCCTTCTTTGCTTCAGCCTTTACTGCTAAGGCCAGCCCTCAGGAATCCCAGAGCCTGGAGACCAGGGAGAAAGTCTGGAGAAAGGAAGATCCTCCCTTAGTCGAGGAGGATCGGGTTAGAGATCATTTGTGCAAACTTGACATCCACAAGTCCACGGGCCCCAATGGGATGCACCCACAAGTGCTGAGGGAGCTGGCGGATGTTATCACTAGGCCACTCTCCATCATCTTGGAAAGGTCCTGGAGAACAGGAGAGGTGCCTGAGGCCTGGAAGAAAGCCAATGTCTCTCCAGTCTTCCAAGAGGGTAAGGAGGAGGAGCCAGGAAACTATAGGCCTGCCAGCCTCACCCCCATCCCTGGAAAGGTGATGGAACAGCTCATCCTGGAGGTTATCTCTAAGCATCTGGAGGACAAGAAGGCAATCAGGAGCAGTCAGCCTGGATTCACCAGAGGGAACTCATGCTTGACCAATCTGATAGCCTTCTATGATGGGATGACTGGCTGGGTAGATGAGGGGAGAGCAGTGGCTGTTGTCTGCCTGGACTTCAGCAAGGCTGTCTCCCATCACATCCTCCTAGGTAAACTCAGGAAGTGCGGGCTGGATGGGTGGAGAGTGAGGTGGATTGAGAACTGGCTGGATGGCAGAGCTCAGAGGGTTGTGGTCAGTGGTGCAGAGTCTAGTTGGAGGCCTGTAGCTAGCGGTGTCCCCCAGGGGTCAGTCCTGGGCGCAGTCTTGTTCAATGTATTCCTCGATGACCTGGAGGAAGGCACAGAGTGCACCCTCAGCAAGTTTGCTGATGATACTAAACTGGGGAGGAGTGGCTGACACACCAGAAGGCTGTGCTGCCATTCAGAGGACAGGCTGGAGAAATGGGCGGAGAGGAACCTCCTGAAGTTCAACAAAGGCAAGTGCAGGGTCCTGCACCTAGGGAGGAAGAACCCCATGCCCCAGTACAGGCTGGGGGCTGGCCTGCTGGAGAGCAGCTCTGCCGAGAAGGACCTGGGAGTGCTGGTGGACAACAAGTTGAGCATGAGCCAGCAGTGTGTCCTTGTGGCCAAGAAGGCCAGTGGTATCCTCGGGTGCTTGAGGAAGAGTGTTGCCAGCAGGTCGAGGGAGGTGATCCTGCCCCTCTACTCAGCCCTGGTGAGGCCACATCTGGAGTTGTGTGTCCAGTTCTGGGCTCCCCCCTAGTACAAGAGAGACATGGCACTACTGGAGAGAGTCCAGCAGAGGGCTACAAAGATGATGAGGGGACTGGAGCATCTCTCCTATGAAGAAAGACTGCGAGAGCTGGGCCTGTTCAGTCTGGAGAAGAGAAGACTGAGGGGGGATCTGATCCATGTGTACAAGTATCCAAAGGGGGGGGGGGTGTCAAGAGGATGAGGCCAGTGACAGGACAAGAGGCAACAGGCAGAAACTGAAACACAGGAAGTTCCATCTGAACATGAAAAACTTCTTTCCTGTGAGGGTGACAGAGCACTGGCACAGGTTGCCCAGAGAGGTAGTGAGGTCTCCTTCGCTGGAGATATTCAAAACCTGTCTGTGCAATGTGCTCTAGATGACCCTGCTTGAGCAGGGGGGTTGGTCTAGATGATCTCCAGAGGTCCCTTCCAACCTTGGCCATTCTGTGATATATTTGTGGTTCATCTCTGGCTCTTTGTCTAGGAGTGAAATAGGCAAGTATGCCATCTACTGCCAGAGATCAGTGGACCGCGCTTTGCAGACTGGTGAGCGGGAAGCCAAGCCTTCCCGGATGGAGATTGTATCCATCCTTCTGAGGAACCCCTACCACCACTCACTCCCCTTCAGCATCCCTGTGCACTTCATGAATGGAACCTACCAGGTGAGCTACTGCGGCTGCAGTTTTTCTGGGCACTAGAGGACTGCACGACAATCTGCCTCCCTCTTGGGGGTAGCACGATGGTGTTTAAGCATATCAGACATTTGAAGATAGACGCTGTTTCCCCTCCTTGCTGTTTTTAGCTATATTTTCTAAGAAAATGGAAGGAATGCAGCCCTACAAGTCCTATGAAGAAAAGGTACTTGGGGAGATGGGAGAGCTGTTGTAAATGTCTCAGTAAGAGAAAGTGTAAAGGGAGACATTCCCCCATGACTGCACATGTGTAAAGCTTCACCTGGAGCTGGCCGTCAACCACGAGACACCAATCTGTAGGAAACGAGGCTTCGTTAGTTTTGATGTTCATCAATGTCATGTTTTTTGGAAAGTTCTGTTCAGTTAGGTCCTATTTCATTTCAGGTTATAGGTTTTGATGGTTCCTCAACAGTCGATGAATTTATCCAGCGGCTGAACCAGGAGACAGGAATGAGGAAGCCATCCCACATGGGATTTTCTCTCTTCACAGATGATCCTTCTGGCAGGGATGTGGAGCACTGTCTGCAGGGCAACATAAAGGTAACTTGTTTGCTCTGTTACTTGCAGCATACATCTTTGAGGAACTGTTGAATGGATGCTAAATGTTTTTAATGCATCAAGAAAAAGTGCACTTGAGTATTGCTATCTAGATTAGTATTCAGATATGAGATAGTAATTAGCTGAGTCTAATCCAAGATACTAGTTAAGACAAAGCACATGCTATTGAAGTATGTGATAAATTGGTAAATTAAAAAAAAGTCTTTAACTCACTGGATGACCACGTTAAGTGAGTGGGCTAGTGAACATGAGTGGCAAGCATCAGATTTTGGTACTAACTTTGGGGAATGATTTGTCATACAGACACTGATGGAGGAATAGTGGCAGTGGCAACTTTGAAGAGACCCTGATATCTGTAAGGAACGTAAACGTTCACTTTTGCACAGTGTAAAATTTTATATCAGGTAACACAGAGAGAAAATGTCAATGACTTTAACACAGATGTCTTGAAGAGGAAATTACCAGACAGACTACCAAATGAAATGCTTCACTTTCATGGCCTGGTATAGGTTGGATGATCTGGAGCTTTGCTGGTAATTGAACCATCATTTGGAAAGATGAGATATTAGAATAAATGATGGAGTTTGAGACAATCAAAGGCATCATTTCCACTGGCTAAGGCAACCTCAATAGCTTCCTAAGAGAGGATTAGGATATCCAATTATATATTTCATTTGGCTTTGTAAATTCACATTCCCTTTGTTGATATGTTATCAAAGACGACCAGGGACCCTTGTTAGACCACTTGTGGAAGGACTGGAATAACCTGGAGATGTGAAATGTAACTGAAGAGGTTAACCCTGGTTTTGCTAAAAACAGATCTGAGGTACGGAGTTGGTTTCTAGGTTCAAACGTTCCCAAAGTTTGGACGGTCAGATCCAGGAGGGTTGGTTTAGCCAGGCATACAGACAGCTGCTCTGCAGAGGATGCATCCACATTAGTGCTTTAATTTGGCTCAGGAGGACGCTTTTGAAGCAAACCTCCTAGTCATTCCCACTGACCACATGTTGGTTCACGTTGTGGAACAATCTTAGAGAGCGTGAACTGGATTTCTTTCACATGAAACGTGAGCTGGAAGACGTCATCCAACACACAGGGCTTTCAGGCCCTGTGACCAGACTAAAGTTAGTCCAAAGGAAAACCCTTCGAAACACGTATAGTGTAGCATAGGGTCTTAGGAACAACTGTTTCACTGTGCAGATCTGCTCCTCCTGGGCTACGCTACTTGCTAACATAGACATAGCCATAGAGTTGGTACTAGCCTGAAATTCATATGCAGGCGCTCCCCCTGCAGATTTAGAAGTGAAGTTTTCTATTGAAACTCTTTTGTTTTTACATACTGTGTAATAGAAGAGGGAATTGGTTTGTCGCTTTTGGTGACATTTATGCTGAGCCGTTACATTTCTTCATCTCTGTTTTCCACAGTAACTTTTTTCTCTTACTTGCCGCTCAAGCCATGGCTATACATTTCACTTCAGCTTGTCTCTCCTCTCTCTGATTTTTTTTAAGCTTTGTGATGTCATTTCTAAATGGGAACAAGCCTTAAAAGAATTGCATCCTGGGAAATACGAAGGTGGTACAAGAATAGTGAAATTGACATACAAGAACAGGTACTGTGTTTTAGGCATTGGCCTCCTTACTTTTGTTAGTTAAATATCAGTAGACTGCATATAATCTCTGTAGATGGCCAATAATTTTATGGTACTGTTAGTGCCAAAACTGTTTTAGCTAATATGCAGTCAGGGCCTACATGAGACGAACTAACTTCTGTATGCGTGTGGTACATGTGTGAAAGAGGGTATATGACCTGGAGATAAAACCCAAAATGCTTTGCGACAACAGAAGAGACTTAAAACAGGTTAAGTACTAGCTATAGCACAGTAAAACATACTTGGCACAATCTCATTTGCCTAGATCCTAAAACATAATTAAATAAGGTGCATTAGATTAGAGGAAGAGATACCTGAGGGAAAAATCACTAGTGAAAAAGAATACGCTGAAACTTGCAATTGAGTGAAGAATCATGAAGATGAAAAAGATACACTAACGATGCTCTAAATGGCAGGAGCTGTAGAGAAGACATGTAATAGCAGTACCCAGAGAGTGTGTATATATAGAGAGAGAAATGCTAAAGTTAGGTAAGGAGAGATAGTAGAGAAGAAAAGTATAGGACAAAAATCTACAACAAAAACTGGAACAAGTTCATAATTTAAAACAAAGACAGGAATTCTGAATTAAAGATGACGCTGTGTATGAGAACAAGGCAACGGTTTTCTGCATGTGAATCCCATATCACAGGGGAAGCCAAGGCCACCCAAAAAACAAAGGAGCAGCAACGTTTTGTATTGACTATATGAAGATTTTTTGATTTTAATGGTGGAAATAAACTTATGGGAACTTTGTTAGTTGATATAACAGGAATAGAAGCAGAAGTGATTACTTTTGACACAGAAGGCAGTATTTATTTCAGCAGTGAAACCTCACAGTATGTTAGCTTGTTGGACTGGAATGTGCCTAGACAGGACAGCAAGGATGTTTTGATAAGGTCTTTCCAAGGCCGGGCTGTTCTAACATCAAGGACTCTGATAAGGCATGGAAAGGTCACTGTGGTCCTAATGGTGTTGTTAATCTTGAATTGACATAGACATAAACAAATGGATCTTTAACTGCTGCAATGAAGTACCTTGTGTGGTATTGTAGAATATATGGTCACAGACGTAGCTTTAAATTAATATTTGAATTCGATCATGTGGGCTGTAAATAGGCATGCATAAGGAATGGTTCTGGGAAGCATTCCCCAACCTGGTATCTTTAATGCCCATTAGTCATCTTGTACTACCAAGTCAAAGAAATAGTGAGTGCGAAGGGAATAAAAACTCCTAGGAAGTGTTGACTTTAAAGAATGATTCTTCAGTTTTAACAATAAAGGCTGCTAATCAGGTCTCTTATTTCCTGCTGAAGAAAACTGAAGACCTTTTTTAATAACAGTCTTACTGTAACTGGTCAAAAAAGCCCTGGAAAAATAACAAGTGTTAACTGGGCCCCTGTCTGACCTTAGTCATGTTTGATGATCATTTGTGACTGAGGATTGTAATGAATATAAGAATGGCGAGGCTGCCATACAAAAGTTTACAAAACATTTGCCATGTCAGAATATAGAGCAGAGGCAGCTCTACATTCTGTGATAAGCAGAGAAGTTAAAGCCTACTTCTTAAATATTGCCTGTTTGTGCTTGAGAGGGGGGAACCGATGTACCTGTGTTTCCTCAAGCTTTGCTGTCCTGAAGTGGTTGGCTTACAGAATTCAAATGGCTTCCAGAGCTAGAAAGCGTGCTTTGAGCCTCCTTGTCCAAATCTTTTTTATGAAGGAAACACTTCAGGTTTCAGATCTCTGTCCAGTTCCATCCTAATGCACAAAAGTCACTTTGGGGGGAAAAAAACCTTATATTTTTACTTACCTTGATTAAAATTTCCACCTCTATTCTCAGTTAGTTCACAACAACTTTTTTCCTTTGCAATTCTCTCTGCTTCTTAGACTGTACTTTCGGAGCCAGGCTAAAGGTGAGACAGATCGGGAGCGGCTGCTGCTGGCCTTCCAAGTCAGCAGTGAAATAGCCAGTGGAAGGTTTCCTGTTAATAAGGAATTAGCTCTGGAAATGGTGGCTCTGATGGCTCAGGTGAGTGTAGCTATGGGCAGAAATCCTCTCTTTTGTCCTCCAGGAGTTCAGCTGCACACTGAATATCACTGAGTAAGCAGCTGTCTTTTACATCAAAAGTGGTATTTCTCATCAAACTGAGACGTACCATGCCAAACACATTATACCAGCATACAAAGAAAGGAAGACACATGTTAGAACACCTTTTGTTGTAGGAGAGTTTGCCATAGAGCTGCCTCTCCTTTCCTTCTGAAGAAAAATATTGCACTAAGATACTTAGGACAATACAGCTAGGCTGGAATATCCCCAGAACCGCTCTAATTAGCGCCTTAGTGGAGGTATGAAAATAATATCACTGCTAGAATACCACTTAATAGTAAATGAGCATCTTGTAGGATCCTCCATTAGACCTCCAGGCTTGCGTTTAGCATTTTACCATATAAAACACAAGTATAGGTTATGGACTTGATAAACAGGGTAATCATTTCTTGCTGCCCTGAAACTGATTGCTACATCTGTTAAAGCAACGTAAACTGAGATTAAGTGGCTGGGAATGTTGTCCACACTATTTACCAGTAGTGCTGTTTTTTTAATTGGCTGATTGAAAATAAAATCCCAAAGCTTGGCAGTTATACAGGAGCATCTTCCTACAACAAGTAGCTGGCTCAGGTTTTGTTACTGGGCCAGATTTGTTAGATTAGTAAAGAATTTATTGGGCAGTCATACCCAGTAATTGCTCTGTTGTATATTTACTGTAGTAAATGTTGCAGAAAAAAATAGTGCCATTTTACATTAATAAACACAGTAGATGTCAGTATGGGAATTAATAGAATGTTCAGTTGCACTATAACCCCCAAACCTTATGACATTATCTTAGGTGGAATACGGGGATTTGGACCGACCAGTATCTTCAAGTCCTGGGGGAACATCACAATCCAAAATGCAGCATCTTCTCCATCAGGTCTTAGATAAATTCTATCCCAAACGCTATAAGCAAAACATTACTCCTGAGCAGCTCAGGTAAGACTAAATTTGTTCTCTTATACTTTGCGCTGAAAACAATTTATTGTACTTGCAAATTTCTCTCTTCATCCTTCAGAAGTTTCAGGGAGCCCTGTCAATATAATTTTAATGTAGGAGCTTAAAAAGAACACAGGTCTCGGGAAAAGGTTCCTTTGCAAGGAAAGAGCAGTTAACTAATACAAAAACAGTCAAATCGGCCGACTAACTTTCCCATGAGCTAGAAGCTTATGTCTTTCACTTTCAGATTACACAACTCGGTTCCAACAAACTCTTAACCTGTCTAAACCCAAGATTATTTTTATTTCTGAATTTTTGTTTTACCTTTCCCCCAAGTCTCAATGAAATCCAGATGCCTAACGCTTGCAACAAACCATTAAGCCAGTATATGTGGGCTGCTTCAGGCCATGCAGTAATTCTGGTAGGACATGTTCTGGCAGGGCTTTCTGCTATTCTGACTTTGAAATTCTTGCACACTATCCACAGACCTGAATTGCTCATGAACAGAATTCAGGCATTGCCATGGATCTCAGCTGTTTTACCCAGAGATAAAGGTAATCTCCCAGGTCCCAAGCTATTCAGGGATGCAGCGGTAGAACTAGCACAGTTCCCTCTGGGAAGCAAACAGCTTCCATGTGCATGTGGCAGGATAGCTCCCAATCAAACCAACCCTAGCAAGCCAAATCAGGAGTCGGTTAATATGTATTGCTGCTCCACACAGCTCATATTACAGACTTGTTAAGATGAAGGTGAGAGTATAACTGAATCTGAAGACAAGCTGGGCAGGATTTTACTGCAACAGCTGTTTGAATGCATTTACAGTTGTTCAGTATATACAGCATTGAGCAACTGGTATATGACTGGGATTCCTGGGCATTACAGTGTTAAGTAATAGTAAAATAATCGTGGATGTACAGAAACTGCTAAAATAAACTCAGGTTGTACAACCTTCCTAATTGACAGTGCTACCAGCCCTGTATGTGGTGTTATGTAGAATAGCCCTTTGGAATGAAAGGTACATTTATAATCTGATATAATTTTACTTACCTTGAAAGACATTAGTAAGTGGTGCCGTCTTGTGTCTTGGATTCTGAAAGGCAAGTGGCTGACAGGCTGGCAACAAAGTGGATGATGCTGCAGGGATGCTCTCCACCAGAATGTGTTCGAATTTATTTGACGGTGGCCCGGAAATGGCCTCTCTTTGGAACCAAAATATTTGCTGCTAAGGTAACTGGAACACATTTTTTCCCTTTCTTGAGAGTGGACTCTCCCAGCAGAGCTACATCTGTGATCTCTAGTAGAACAGGTTGAAAATGCTCCTACTTCAGGAAGGGGAAAAACTGAACAATACTGCTCTGGACCAGCTCTGGTTACCAAACCGGTTTAGAAAGAAGAACAGGTTCTAGACGCTAGGGGCTGCTAGCGTTCCGTAATAAATGCTGAAAATCCTTCCTTGGCTGCATGAGTTCATCATGATACAAGATACTACCTCTCCCTACTACACCTTTCCAAAGCTTTTACAGGCAGGTGTTTCCTGGTCATCAAGGCTGCAATGATAGTTTTAAAAATATTGACATACCACTGAGAGGAAAAGAGAAGAGCCCCCCCATAAATCATGCCCCGCAGCTAATGCTAGCTAAAAGGAGAATGGGTATTTCAGTCCTGTTCTCCCTACCAAATGAGAGGGGCAAGTGTTGCTGCTGTCCTGGTGCACAAACAGAAAAATTGAGGCACAGATTGACTAAGCTGCCAGCCCACAGCCATCAGCAGAAGAGCAAAGTGCTCTTCTAGTGGGAGTGCTGTTCCCAATAGCTTGTCCCATCCCATAGCCCATCCCAGGCTAGAGCTCTATTTCTATTACCCCTGCCCAAATTAATGTCTTAGCATATGGTGGTCTGTCTGAGAAGTCTTGTTTTGGCATTAAGTGTCTTCCCCAACCAAGCAGGAGCCTCCCCCTCTTGAATATTTGAGAAGGGGGGGGGGGGGTCTTGCTCATGGTTACATATCCCCTTGCTTTGAAGTCAAAGTTGTTGTAGTTACAGAATAAAGTATAAGGATAAAAGGGACCTCTTGAGTAAACATACAAGAAACTTCCAAAAAGTCCAGGCAAGCACAGTGATTTCCCCTAGACTTTGTGGCTATCAGCAGTAAAAGCAGAAGTTGTTACTGGTGTTTGAGGTGACTGACACTGAAGAATCAGAGTACAGAAAGTTCCATCCAGAGTTGAAATAATACTGATATTTCTGATGACTAACATATGTTATAACTTTTCAATAGTTAAACAGCAAAAATTATGGCATTAGCCACATAACAGCAGATTGCCAGGAGAGACTCATGTCATTAGTCATAACAACATATAACACATTTTTAACAGGTGACTGATGCACATTTGCCGAAATCTGCAAGACAGAAAATTGCATTGATGAGGTGTATGGTGCACTGGCACGATAGAAATGAGCAGGCTTGACTGCCTGACTGAAGGGGTAGTGTAAGAACTAGAACCAGAACAGAGCGGAACTGCTGTTCTGTCACTTTCTCCCAGCTTTATCTTCAGTTTTAATGATAATGATGGGATTTAACTAATCTGAAAAATCTTTGTCATTGTTTCATCTATGTGTAAATCTATCTGTCTTCCCAAAAAAAAAAAAAAAGTCATTCCAGATTTTGAAAGGTGCCATCTTAAAAATCAAACCAGTGAGCCTATGGCATTCTCTCTCACCTCCACTTTAGCCTTAAAACCCAAGAAAGAGTTGCATCAGAAACTTCTTATCTGTGGCATTCAAGAAATATCTAAATTATTATATTTTCACTTCCCCAGCCTATTTTGCCTTCTTCCTTGGAAGACTGTCCAGTCTGGATAGCTGTGAATGAAGATGGTATCAGCATACTGGATTATAACACTATGGTATGGTGAGGAACAGTGTTTAAGAAAAATAACTCGTCTCCCACAAAAACACATTGTGTCCTCATAAAGTCAGTAGAAGTTTCCCTTTAACTTCAGATGAAGCCAGAAGTTAATTTGCAGACGTTAGAGATGAGGGAAGCAAGGGCTGTTTTTGAGCACTACATAAACACAGGAAAATTACAGTTATGCCAGAAGGTAAGGTTTCATGAGATAGCTAACTTGATAGGCAGCAAACAAGCTCAGACATCTTGTAAAATGTCAGTGGTGGATGGACTTCATTACCTCCACTGGGGATATAGCAAGAGTTTGGGCTGCTGCTCTGAAGTAGTGAGGCACCAGGCAAATTGGGAAAATCCTACAAATACACTTCTCATTTGAGATTTCTCTGCCAGCTGTAAATGATACAGTCAAGCCCTTCACAGGGGCATGGCTGGCTGTTACTGCTGGAGATCTAGTGTTCTACCAGTAAATAGCAAATAACATCATTTTGATATGGATTTTTTTTTTAAACCAGAAGTATGACTCTTTCCAACTCTTTATTGTCTGCAGCACTTGAAGCTCTCTTATTCATACTCTTCTGTGCTGACATTTGGAGGCTGTCGAGATGACTTCATGATTGTAGTCAGTCAAATGAAAGACAGGAGTTCTGGAAAACACAGCAGTGAAAAGCTCCTTTTCACAATGGCAGTTCCAAAGGTAATTATAAAATAAACAGTGAGAGAGCTTCTTTCCATCTGGCAGAATCACAGCTAGGCATTTTGTACAAGTACTGGGGAATGGTACTTTGGGCTGCTGTACTTGTATATTCTTGAATATACATTCAAGAAATCCCTTGCAAGCTGGAACCTTTGAGTAACTTATTCAATACAGGCTTTAACTTCAAAACTGAACAACTTCATGTGAGACACAGTTGTCTGCAAAAGTTTTGCAGCCAATAGGGATTAAAAATCAAAGGGCACTTTCTCCTCTAATTGACTTACAGTTAATCATTTTCTTTTTTCCCTAGATTGTTGAAGCAACACTTCTTATTGCCAGCTATATTAACTACCATTCAACAACCTCGCTCCCATCCTCTACACAACCTTCCCAAAGCACAACACCTGGTAACAAGCTCTGGGAGACTGAAAGTCCGTGCTCTTTCCCTTCCATGCCCCGAAGCACTAAGGGTCCCACCCTGCTCTGAGAGCTCATTCCAAATGGCTTGGGTGGTGGTTTTTTTTGTTTGTTTGTTTTGCACTGCTCTGTACTGAATTAGACTGCTGTGATTTTGCTGGTTACCCACCTTGTTTTAATGCAGGCTCCAATTCTTTCTCCATAATAATACATAAAGTTCCTTAGTGTGGGTAAAGGCAGTGGCCTTTCTTTTCACAAAGCTTGATTTTGAAACTCTGCAGGAGTTTCCTTTCCATGCCACATTCCATCCAACACACCATGCCTCAGGTCACTTCCCTGCACAGTGTTCTGGTCACATTACATCCCCCACATCTTTCCTTCTACCTGTTTTTCTTGCATCTCCTGATCTTACTGCTTTTCTTTCAGGTGCATACATTTTCTTTGATTCCCTCCCTTTCTCAGCTTGCACCTGCCTTTAGACCACTGCATACCCTATGTCTGGAACCTCAGGCCATTATGAGTTTCAGAGTTGGACTTTCTTCCTCATCACAGCTCCTTTCAGTTATTCTCATTATTTTTAAGAATCTTCTGTTTGCATCAATCATTAACTTGCCAGCTCTTTACCTGAATTAGACTGTAAACTCTGCACGGGGCTGGTCTGCCTTGTATATAGGCTTGGACTTGATTGCAGCTAGCTCACTACACAGTCCTGTTAAAATTAAAAACAGGTGGTAATGGATACTGTGGCATGTGGCATGAACTCTGCACAAGGATGCATCCTGTTGAATGATGCCTGTATGAGGCGTTGCATATCACTGCATCACAAACTAGATGCACATGGAAAAAGGCAATTACTGGAGCGTAAAGATTAACATGACAGTTTGATTAGGTAGTTTAGGGATAACTGGAACTCTAGTATGATGGCTATTGACAACCAGAACATAAAGTTCTCAGCAGTGTTTAGATTCTCTGCTGCCACTCCCAAAATAAAAATTAAGACAGTCTTTTTATAGAGACCTACAATAATTGTGTTTTTATGCAACAGCTTAACACAACCAAGACTACAATTTTAACTTTCCCTAAATGACTCCTCCCTGAATCTGGTGCCCAAATTTAAAGGCACAGAACCTTTCCTAGTCCTGGCTCCAGACCGGAAAGAAAGGAAGAACAAACTGTCCTGAAGGAAGAGGAACTAAACTGACAAGAACCACCCTGGTGGGGGTCAAGGATTATTTTATACCTGAAATAGGGAGTTTGGAACAAGAGTTCGGTGGTATTTGAGAATGATTTCAACCTTAATTAACTAAAGGTGGAAACCTGGCTTTTTTGCATATTGAGGACTCTCGACGACTGGGAGTGGAACAGCGTCAGATGATGCCCTAGCTCCAACAGGACTGATGTATTACAGGAGTCTACGCTATTCCATGTGATGGATGAAGACTGGATCTCTGCTGCAGGGCTGAATGTGTCACGTGCCCAGCATCAGACAAGCACTTTCAAAGACTCTTTCTGTTAATCACTGCTATGTTTTGGGATGTGTTTGAAACTGCACATAATCTCTGACAAAGGAAGGCAAATTTTGTACTTTTTGTCTTTCAGCAACTGGCACAGATCTTTCCAAAAAAACCCAAACCAGCGCTGCCATTCTGACTTCACAGAAGTTGCTCCTTTCAGACCCCTGCTTCCTTCATGCTATCAAAGCAAGGAGGAGGTAGTCAGCAAATGTATATCCAAGTACTGTCCTTCACTTTCCTAAATAATGTTTTTTTTATCAGCTGCAAAGGGTTTGCCCCTCTGAAGAAAGACTAATGAATTTTAAACAAAGAAAAATAACCATTCTTTTTGAACATCTACAGCTACCTAGCTTGAGTTCTACTATTTTCATAAGCCTTCTAAAAATCTAAGTAAGAATAATTGCCCTTTTCTAAAGTACTATGTAGAACTTCATAACAATTTTGCATTCACAGAATGGTTGAGGTTGGAAGGGACCGCTGGAGATCATCTAGTCCAACCCCCTTGCTCAGCAGGGTCATCTAGAGCACATTGCCCAAGGGAAAAAAAAAAAATCACAAAAAAATCAAATTAAAACAGTGTGAATCCAACCATTATAAAGAATTCAGTAATAACAAACTAAAGCCATTCACAAATGAACAAACCATACCAGTGTGTTTACTTCCTTGTACCTGCCACCAACCCTGAAATATCCAGCCAATGCTGATACTTCAAAAAGTTTCTGTTTAAGGTTATAGTGGGTGCATAGCCATAAACTAAAAGAGAAGAATATGGGAGAGAGACAAACATTTTGTATAATTCTGAACAATCCCTTGTCAGCAAAACATTAAAAAAAAGGGGGGGGGTTATGGGAGGAACAATATGGCAGCCATAAATCAGGAAAAGATTATACAAACAGAGACCTGATCCACACATACTGCAATCTACCCACTTGTCATGAATTTAAGGACCATTCTGTCAAGCTATTGTAAAGGACAGAAGCTTTCTGAGCCAAAAAATAATTTTGAGAAGGCATTGCTTTAGTCTTTTTTTTTCCTAGATACTTTCAAATGACTAAGTAGCCTGATATAGTGGTCAGTAGTATGCATCCTCTCTCTCATAACACACATTTTCTTAGTGATCTTAGGACAGATGTGAGCGTTATTCCTCCTCGCTCAGTCACCTGCAGCAAACAATTCCTCTGGAACCTAAAGGTGCACTTGGCAGGCTGCTGCTTGTAACCTGCCAGTAACAAAGCTGCTTCAGAATAAGCTATCATCTGCACTGGGGATGCTCACAGCAGAAAAATCTCCAGTTGACTATTTGGAGGCTGTACTTAACTTACAGCACTAACACTTAGGTTCTTAGAGACTTGTGTCAGGGGCAAAGAGGAAGCAGACGTTGAATAAGCCAGGGCTGTCGTGAAGCTCATTATTTTCTGACATAACTGCACTTTAAATTCACAAGTGTGGTATATGACTTCTTTCCCTCGCCTTATTTCTTACAAATATTCACCAATACTTGAGTATTTCAGGGACCAACCCACTCTGATGGATGTACATATACCTCCTGTTTATAGCCTACCTGATTTCAAAAAACAAAACAAAAAAAACCTGTGTAGATACCTATTCTGTATGATTGGTATAGAAACTTTTTATTTTAATCACTGCTTTTGGCAATGGCTGGACTACAGAATATAGTATAGAATGTGATGACAAATGCCTTTGGTTTTTCTAACTGCTGTGTGTATGCAAAAGGCTGACTAGGTGATAATGTGAGATTTCTGTTTGTTCTTAATAAAATGCAGTTGTCATGAATGAAGCTGTATTTACTCTCAGAGTGAAACAATTATTTTAAAAGCCAAAACAGCCCTGAGATAAAACAGATGTATACAAAGATGAGGTTTAGCATCCTGGGGCAGACCTGCGCTAGTCTGACTCCTTGTTTCTCTCTGCTGATCTTCCAATTCTCAGCTTTAGTGGATCACTAGGATGACATACGCACCTCCACGAGCTTAGGATGTTCACTCCTTCAAAAGCTGGCTAAAACAGTCTTCCAGACTTTCTCCTGTGACACAGTAACTCCTTCATTCCCACAATGCACATTCTCAGGACCTCATGGTATAGTCACTGTTCCCAGCACGCTCTTAGGCTCAGGACTCCTCTCCGCTGAGACATAATTTCCCTTCTGATACGTTCTCCCCTCTTCTCTGCAAATCTTCCTGCTGTTGTGCTTTGTCCAGGTTACCATCTCTCCAAGGCTTCTCACCATTTCTCTGCCACTTGAAGGGACAAAACCTGCCTTAACCACACCACGGAGTCATGAGCAACTGCATACACAACTCTAGCATACCACCTGGTTCTTCAGTCAAAGGACCTCCACAATCATTTATACAGTCACGCTTCCAGGGTCTTGTTAATGGCCAACTCAACCTCCCAACATCCACCCTCTCCTCTCCAGATTTGCCTGAACGTGCAGGCAAACACAGCTTGCATCAGAGTGCAGCTTCATTAATTTCAGAGAGACCCACCAACCTACATTAGAGCAGAACTGGACCCAAATCCATCATTAAAAGCACTTGTCAGAAATTACAGAAAACTGTAACCAAACAAGATCATGCAAAAACAAGCGGCACATCCCAAAGCTTCTGCCTTTGACAACTAGAATATACTTCTTCCTGTGACATGAGCTAACCTGTGTCTTTAAAACTTCATGACAGTCAAAAATCACCTTAACTCTACAGTATTCCATGATGATGCGCAAACTATTTTACTTCTAGATTATGTAGACAGCTGTAATAGGGCATTGTATGCAAACTAATCATGACCCTTAGGCTCCTGCCAACTTGCTGGTTTAGCTCTTGTTCTGAAGACATTCTGAATTGCCTCAGTTGCATTACTACAGTGTCACAGAAACAAAGGAGAGGAAAATACTATTTAAAGTTACCATAACGCTTAGATTATCAGTAAGGAAGAGTGTCCCATCATTCAGTTACTCCCTAGAACATAAATCGATACAGCTTTATTCACACAGTCATTCTCACCATGTTCAACAACATATTTTCTCATATTCCAAGGGCAACTGATGCGGCCCTTTTAAAGAACAGTAGACATTTTAGTGAATGTAACTGAATGCTACAGTATATTTTAATTTTCTGTTATTTTCTTCTGAAATCCCCCTACGGATCAGAGGAAGTTACCATCCTAACCCATCCATCAGTTTTCGTCTTCTAGAGTGGTCTTTTTTTCAAAGAAAAGGTTGAGAAGAAACTCATAAAAAATGCACATTTGGGGCAATCTGGCCATTGTGTGTATATCAGAATTTTCAGATCCACTAAAGAATACACAATCCATGCATGCTTTTGACCCCTCCTTGTTGCATTTCCCCTAATTCTTTCTTGGGGAGGCCTGGAGAAACCTTTTCTGTCTGACTCTTAAAAAGTTCTACTCACCTGTCTTCACAGCAATAGATGACAGCACCCTGGCACAAGGGTCGATCGTGTTCCTGAGCTGACATTTTCTACTATAATAGCCCTGTGATTCTGTGCAGGCCTTCAGCCTTAACATCATTCTCCTGCTGTACCACATTCTACTTATCTAATTTAAAAAACAAACAAACAAAACAAAACAAAACAACAACAACCAACCAACCAAACACACCATGGGTCAGTTTTGCTTGCTTTTCCATGTGTGCCTCCAAATTCTGCTGAAAGTCTGTCTTGATTTTTTTTTTTTTATTTTATTCCACTTGACTGGGGAGTTGTCTTCCTCTGCTCCAGGATTTCTTGACAACTTTTGTACACTTCCATCAAGCAGTCCAGACGTGGCTTGGAGCTCTAGAAGTCAAGTCAAGCAACAGAGAATCAGACTGAACCAGCTGAAAAAGAGCTGGAAAGCTTTAACTTCCCACCCAGTGAGATCTGTCAGGCAGAGAAAGGAATATGGAGATAGCTGACATAAAGCTGACTGTCAGAAGTATGCACGTAGAAGGAATGTAACAGTAAGGCATCTGTAGTTGATTAGCTTTATTATCTCACCTTAAGTCAACAGAGAATAGATTTTCCTTTTATGTGTTCACTGAGAACTAGTCTAGCAAATTCCAGGACGTGTTTGATGTAGCCTGGAGGTGAAGACAAAGCCACTGCTAAGCCACTGCTTAGCCACAAGCTATACCTGCTCTGTGATGAAAAACACTACTCCCTACAGCTGTCCGGTCAGAACACACAGCACCATTCTGCAGTTAGCCTGAGTCACTCACCAAATGAGAAATCCTCCCCTTTCTCTGCTCACAGCGCACAGTGAGAACACGGGGGGGAAAAAAAAAAAAATCCACATCTTCCAGCCCCTTAGCCTATGATTAGGTTGTACTACCTCTATTTACCTCCAGAACAGCAGATTTCCATACACTAATGCAGCATCCTAACAGACTTCCACCCTCAAAAATCTACCTTCAGAATAGGGAGTTTAGACTACTGGCCCTTCACCTCTGCTAGTACTGTTAATGAGAGGACAACAGAAGATTAACTGAAAACATCAATTCATTTCAGGCAAACAGGGAATGGTGGTCAAAGTATAATGACTTTCCATCACTTCTGACCTGGAGCAGCAAAGAGGCGAAAGTTTCCCCAGCCCTCATCTGACCTCCTGAGTCACTCAGTCCCTATGGTCCCATGACTTTTGGGCTTCCAAAACAAAATTGCCGTATAAAGTCCATCAAATGCCTCTCCTTGCAAATGTTGCTTAAGAGAACAACAGGTCAAATTCAGCACAGAAACATTCCTGGGCTCAGTGACACGGTAAACGCTATTTTTGAAGGCTGATATGACTTAGAGGAACAGAGACCCAATGAATGAGTTGCAACAGAGTTACTAGTTACTGCCCTCTCAAAACTAAGTAACATAATAACTCACACTTTAGAAGCAAGAATTACTGGCAGGTAATGAATTTCAAACTGACGGATCTCTTTCTGTACCTCCTTTGCTGCTGGAGTCAAATCTACCAATATCAAGATATTTCCATGGAAATAACATTGTTCAGAGTTGAGCTAGAAGAAAAAGAAACCATAAAAATGCCAGGCAGCCCCTTCGAAGATGCCAAGGAGCACGAGCAACTAAAAGCAGGTTCCTGAGTGCAGCTGTCAGGAATTCATTAGTTGTAGTCTTCCAGCAAATCTGTTTTTCTCCTTAACTACGTGTGAAATACTTCATTTATATTATTGTTAGTAAATGCTTTTAGGATTGTGGGACTGAGTCAGCAGCAAGTATCAACGGATCAGTAAATCTGTACCTGAAAGTGTTTAGCTGAGGACTAACCGTATCTGGTCATAAACTGGATGCGGACTTCAAGCTGATATACACCAGTAACAAGTAACTTCAGAAGGACAAAGAAGGCTATGAAAACAGCAGTCTAAGATGTGAGGTACATCTGTACTGCTTACTACCACACAAGGATCAAGGTATTGTTGTGTTAGGCAAGCTCAATCAGAAAGAAATCCCATCCCAAAGATGGGATTATGAACGGTCAGAATAGGTTAGCAGAAGACAAGAAAGGAGAAATAGGGTAACAAAGCAAACAAGTGATTATACATTAAGCAAATTGTTCATAGCTTGTACTGTGATCTTTGCCAATGGGCAAAAAAGGGGAACTCAGTCTAATGCCAAGGAGGTTTTTATGAGAACTTTTGGCACACAGACCTGAGACAAAAATCAACTACAGCACCGTGCTGTAGTTCTGGTGGTAATGCTGAGCGTGAAACTGCACACAGAAAGCTGTGTGAGTCCTCATTACTCTACATGAGCCAAAGACTTTCAGTTCATATAAGCTTTGGTTGGGTTCGAATTTACACAGCTCCATATTCTTTGAATGCAGGACAGATGAGAAAGCATACTCAGCACTTGGTTCTGTGAGACTTCTGATACCACCTGCTCCAAAGCACTGTAAGAACCAACCTGAAGGCTCAGCCAGGGAAAAAAAAAAAAACACTTGTAATGGGCTGCTTGTAGCAGAATAAAAATACATCAAGACATCTAGTACACACACAAACCAGAAGTTTGGATTTCTCCACAATTCAGTCAGACTCACCTGAAAGAGTGGCACAACCTCAGACACTCCCTGAGGATCCTGAGGGTCCTGGAGAAGGATGCACAGGTAATAGATAACTTTTTGCTACAAGACAAACAGACAAAATCAGCAAAATCTGAGAATGCTGTCAAAGTGCATGGAGTTACTGTAGAAAAACGACCCGTTTTAACTCATTGGCTTGAAGGAAGCATTTGCGTTTTCTAAACGTAAATCAGCAGAAACAATGTTTTAAGAAGGTAAATAGGGTAGATATTTTTGCTACAAAATCATGCATAAAGAAGCTTGAAATCAGTCTCTTTCTCTCCCTTTTCCTGTTTGTCTTCAGCCTTGAAGATATCAGAAAGGTCTAGTTCTGTGAACTCTGCCTTCTTAGTAGGAAGGGTGGCAGTCTGATTTTCAGAAAAAGCCATCCCTTCCCCAAAAGCATCCTTCTTGCAAAAATCTATTTGAATCACTGCAGTGCAAGATATTACAAAACCTAAGAACAAAAAAATATACAGGAAAGAAAGCCAAGATATAAGCATTACTGCTAACAATGCTTTTCTCTTATGCTCTTTTGATGCATTCCCTTTTGCTAGTTCTCTGTTTTGCCCTTCTAAAAAGTTATACTATGTGTGAACAAACTGAAGACTCTGAGGAATGAATAAGAATTTGTTTTCCTCTACAATGACATCAACTATACTAGCAATCGCCTGTGTGAACTCAGTTCTTCATCACTGTGTTTGAACATGACAGTGATGGTAGCACAGCACAGCATAGAAAGTCTTACATTAAAAAAAAAAAAAGTACAAAGGCTTTTGGGCCTATTTGCACATAAAGAGAAAGAAAAAGAGCTAACTATTGCTTTCATTTCCTTTTGCTAGAAAACTTGAAGATCTACACTAATCTCCAGGTCGTCTTCCCAAGTTCACTTCCACAAAGTAAGTTCTTGTCTGTGCACTCAAAGTGATTGGGAAAAAAACCACCCCTTTCAGAAAGCGTGGAAGAGAAATAGCTAAAAGTATGTTTTGGAGGAAAACATCTCACCTTGGGCCGGGGTCTCTTTCTGCAACCCAGGCACAATTTATGCATATGTTTCTGAAAGGAAGAACTCTGAACAAACCCAGTAGGGCCCAGATTTGGGCATCCTGAAGTTCAGCTAAGACTTTGTGCCTAACACGTCTTAGTGGTTGGCTCTAGGTCTTCAGAAACCCTTCGCCAACAGGATACAGAACGCTCAGGGACAGAGCTCAGGAATTTAGACCACCTGAACTAGGGCTTTGTTATGCAGTGCAGTGCATTTTGGTGTAGAATCCACACACATGCTGAAACCATACTATAGGCACCACAGGGGAGAAATATAGCATCAGCAAAGCTGCACAGCAGCTGAAAGCACAAGCAAACAATTTACAGGAGAACCCTAGATCACTTCAGGCATCTATCGCATGTCACAGAAAGTTCATCAGCATACGGATTTTATGGAAGATGTGTATATCTGAGAGTGACCTTTTCTTTAACAAGCTTTATTGATATACAGCACACAAAACCTGAGGCAACACATACTGCACCAAAAGGCAAATATCTTGGCAGTTTTAAGAGGTGCATAAAATGAAGCTGCAAAAGTCCATCTGCATGCCACATTCATACTGATAAGAGAGTTAGTGAAACTTCCTGGATGTGAAATATCAGCCAGAGGAAAAATTTCAGAATAGCAACTACATCCAATAAGGATCTAACAAAAAAAAAAAGTGGCTGCGAAAATACATCTTCCATTCTGCAAGTTTAGTACACTTCTCTTCCTTGTCTAGCGGTGACATTCAAGGTATTGCTAAGAAAGCAAAACAATTCTCAAGATAGAGCCTATACTTAAATTCAGTTTCAGCTGAAGAAGTCTGCTATCAGAAAGAGACCAATTAATTTTATCTGCAATCAAAATGTTTTAATGTACAGGATCTGCCTTTCCCTCACAGACTGGCCGATTAACTGAAATTAACTTTAGAGACTTTTTTAGTAAAGCATATTTCTTTCAGATAAGGCTACGAGAAATTACTCCAGGATCTGACAGAAATTACTCCAGCTCTGCTGGACTTATGGGTGCCATTTTAAAATGTTGCCTCTCTCAGCTATCTGCTTCAGCCCTTCTGCTAGAAGTTACTGGCCCTCCTTCCAGCAGCAGAAACAGCTGAATGCAATGTGTATGCCATGTCCCAATCACCCCAGGCCACAGTCAAGTATTTAAATTTATACTACACCATTTTGCCCTTCACCTGGCAATAAAATAATTTTAACTATTTTTTTCTATTAGATTTTTAATCAGAAAAGAACAAAAAATACATTGTCTGCTTTTCCACAGAAGCATAGCAAAAAACCCCAGAGACTGAGGAAAAAAAAAAAAATCACCTCTTTTGGTTGTGGTCCATCTTCTTATGGTTTATTGAATACTTACGGAGTTTTACATCGGAATTTATAAGAACAGTGTAACAGGAAGAACTAAAACCAGTAGCTCAGTGCATTATCTAAGGGATGGATTTGACTTTTTGAGGATATTTGCTTTAAGTTTTCCTTGAAAGGTAAGAAAACAGATGATAGAATAAAAAGAGAAATCTGGAACAAAGCCCCTGACATCAGCAAAGCTATAGATGTTGCTGTGTTTACTTTCTCTGGTAAACCACTCTCATGAAAACATGCTGGATCAAAGTGTGCCTAAAGATACACATGAAGAAAGACTGTATACAATTACCATGTGGATGGCTTCATTGATAACCACATCCTTCACCTGACTCATCTCAATGAAGGTTGTGCTCTCCTTCCCTGAAGCATAGGATGAAGTCACCTGAATGCCGAGTGAGCCAATGACTAACAGTGATTCCTGGTCAATCTTCACAAAGTGCAGATATACAATCAGGCCGATGAGCGTGATGAATATAGCAGCAGAAAGCACCATACTATTCTGTAACACAAACCAAGGAAAGACAGAGCGCCAGTCTTAACACACTGCTTTATACAAAGTAATGTTCCAGAGTAAACCACAATATTAAGGCTACAGTTATATGGCAGTTTTAATTAAGTGGAGTCCTCTATGTATGCAGGGCACTCACTGGGCCGGTAATGAGGTTTAAATTACCAAACACAAGTCTCCATAGTATGATCTGAAGGAATTGGGAACTGAAACCAAAATGAGCAACAAAACTTCATCCACGTCTAAATTTAGTGCGGGAAACTCCATTCAAAACAGTGAGGAGCATCAGAGAAGACAGCATGTCATACAAACATCTGTAGAAGTGATGTCAACCTAATAGAGAAATTTTAAATGTTTACTAGAGCTAAGGGTGGAGTCTCAGAGCGGAAAGAATTTGTTTTGCTAAAAGATCTGGACTAAGACCTAGGAGATCCAAGTTTTCTTCTTATAATCTGAGAGTCTAAACTTGTTCAAACTTCATCTCCCTTCTAGAGACTGTTTGCTTTCTTCCGAGCTTTGCCTGAGAACAATCTGTCTTTTGCATGCTGCAGTTTGGGATTGCTAGCTATTACATAAAATAACGTCTAACTGATAAAACTATAAGCAACAGTAAGTCATCTGAAGACCTGGTAATACATCCCAAATGTTCTCAACCTACAACCTATCTCTGGGACTTGTTTTAGAGAGCCAAAGGCCACATCCTGTAAATCAAAGTCATAACTGACAGTTCCCAAAGGACCAGAGCTACATGGCCCTCCAGCTCAACTAGTGACTGTACCACTATATGAGGTAAAGAAGCCATGCCTGCATTCAAAGAGAAAGGATACTGGACTCCTCCCAGAGCTCGTCATCATGGTGAAATCAGTGGAGAATTACAGACACTGAAATCTACAAAGAGGCTGAAGACCTTCAGGTCTGGTTTCCTGGCAGAAAGGGAGGATTGTAATCAGTTAGTTACGTACAAGCTGCATGCACTCACTTAAAATCATGCAGGAAGACAGCTGGTGGTAACTGCTGGCTCAGGATATATGCTTTTGTAAAAAATAAGACTGGACCACAACTCCCCTTCCAGCCAGAGGATGACGAGCCATCTTTTCATACCAGAAACATTGCCAATTGATTTATGTCTCTCAGTCCCCGTCTCCACTCTTTGGGAAAGATTATTGAGAAAGCTGAAGTGCGATGTGTATCATAGTGCTGGTCACAGGGATCAGCCTTTTCAGTCAAGCCAAGCTCTTGACTTTAATCTCAGGGTGAAAGTATTGGTCTGAGTCCAGAAGGCAGTCCTCCTCTGTTAGCATGGATCAAAGATCAGATATCTAAGCCAATACTTGTCGATTTATCAGCCGCTTTTGAAATCTGTACTGTCTGACAAGGTCTTGTTGACTCAACTATGCAACATGAGCAAGTAAATGACATTCGTAGTGCAGTGCTCTTTGCTCCACTCAGAAAAATCCCAGAGGGGTTTTCCTAGGAATCACTCACCTCCTTGGAGGGACCCTGCACCCCACGTCCCCGCACCTCCTCTCTCCGAGTAAACTCACAAGGCCGCGCTAGCGCCCACGCGTAAATCTACCCTAGCTGGCAAGCTACAAACCAACCGGGGCCTCCGAGAAGCGGCCGGGGGCGCTGGGGCTGCGCCAGCGGGCCCCCAGCAGCCGGCTGCCGCGCCGCGCCCACCCCGACCCAGCGAGGCACGAGCAACGACGCTCCCTCGGCAGGGCGCCCGGCGGCGAGACCCCCCTCGCCTCCCCCCCGGCCCGGCCCGGCGGGTGGGGGCTCCCCGGGGCCGCGGCGAGCGGCAGGGCCGGGCCGGGCCGCGGCCCCGGAGGCGCAGGGCGGTACCTCGCTGAGCGCGAAGAGCCCGTAGGCCGCCAGCCACACCGAGGAGGTGACGGCGCTGAGCGAGCGGAGCTGCAGGCGGGGGCCGCGCACCGCCAGCTCCCGGCAGGAGGCGCTGTGCTGGCGGCACCGCAGCGCGATGGGCGCCCCCGACACCGCCCGGTACCACCGCTCCTCCATGCCGCCCGGCCGGAACCGCCGATGCGCGAGGCCTAGAGCGGCCCGGCCGGCCCTCGTCTCGATGGTGCGGCTCCCCTCGCTTCCGGTGCTTTCCTCTCCGCGGCGAGGGGGGGGGAGCTCCTCCCTCCGCGTGCGCGCGGGGGAGCGCGGGGCGCGAAGCCACGGCCACGCGCGTGCGCAGGGCGCGGCGGCAGCGGTAGCGGCAGCGGCAGCAGCGGGCGAGGCGCCTCCCTCCCCCGGCCTGAGCCCCAAAGGGCGTCCCGGCGGGAGCTCCCCCCCCCCCCCCCCCGCGGGCGCGCCGCGCGTGTGCAGTGAGCGTGTCCGGCAGCGAGGTGGCCCGCGGGGGCTGCGCCCGCCCCAGCTCGTCCGGGTGGTGGCGGGGCAGCCGGCCTGGCGGGCGTGGTTAAGCTTGTGGAGCGCTTTTTTGTCTAATCTGCATCAACATCGGTAACCGCTACGATTTGCAAACGTGATAATTCCCTGTTTGCTCCCTCTGGGGTCTTAATAACAGGGTTGAACAACACAGGCCCTTTTGTGTGTCTTTTACCATGATGAAGAGGGACTTTTTTTTAACCGTTTGCCAGTTTCTAGTATAAAAAAAAATCTGCCTCTTTTTGTAAGTATAAGTATCTGAAGGGGGGAGTGCCAAGAGGATGAGGCCAGTCTCTTCTCCGTGGTGCCCAGCAACAGGACAAGAGGCAACGGGCACAAACTGAAACACAGGAAGTTCCACCTAAACCTGAGAAAAAACTTCTTCACTGTGAGGGTGACAGAGCATTGGAACAGGTTGCCCAGAGAGGTAGTGGAGTCTCCTTTGCTGGAGATACTCAAAACCTGTCTGGAGACAATCCTGGGCTCTAGGTGGCCCTGCTTGAGCGGGGAGGTTGGACTAGATGATCTCCAGAGGTTCCTTCCAACCTAAACCATTCTGTGATTCTGTGATTGTCTGTGCTGTCCTCAGCTACAGACTCTTAATTGAAAACAGCCTTGTTAGTGATTTATTTTTGCAAAGTTTAAAGCAGTGTTTTCTGGTTCTTTGCCACCTAAGTACATGATATTATCAAAAACTAATAAACTGGAGACTTGGCTTTGTATACAAAGACTTTAATTAATGGATCTTTGTAACGTGTTCCTTTTCGTATTTTTTAATGAATATTTCATTTCACCTGGCTGGTACTGACATAAAGCTACAGCTCTGTAATTTCCAAACTGTCATCCTACTTCCTATGCTTTTCTTGTTTGTTTCCCCTCCAGTCCTTGAGCTAGCTCTGACTGCAGATACCATCTCTCTGTGGGCAACTTATTTCAGTTATGGTATCATCAGAGCTCTTGGGTGGTTACTATATATAAACCCGTTAACTTGTTCTTGTAAAGATAGTAAAGTAATCTGTCAAGGAAAAAGAGGAACAAAGGGGGCTTCAAGAATCTCTGCCAAGATATTTACTTAGGCCAGACGAGTAGTTGAACGTTGGTACTAGTGAAAGGCTTGTGCAGTATGTCCTAGATCATATTGTAACACTGAGCTGAGGTGAGGGATGGGCTAGAGCTCTGAAGACTAAGAGTGAGGTAGCTTGGAGAGTAACAACAGCAGTAGCAGACAAAGGAACTGCAGAAACAGGAGAGAAATGTGGGAGTTTGAAAAGAGGGTTAATAAAAGTTTACAGATAGGATGATGATAAAAAAAATTGAAGCCAGAATTACAGATTTTTAAAAAGGCAAGAAGTGTTTATATTGATGGATGAGGACTGAAGTGAATTAACAGGAGCTTTGGTAGGAACGCCCAGGAGATGGGGAGAGAGAGAAGAAAAAAAAAAAGTCAGAGTAGGGAGCAGAGGGATAAAAAGCAATGTGGAGGGAAAAGGCCAGTGACAGGAGGGGAAGGAAGAGTGGACTGGACAGGAGTGCATTAATAAGAAATACAAAGCTAGCTACAGAAGTGAGGAGAAGACTTGGAGATTTTAAAGGAAGAGGAAAAAGCAACGATATGTGTGTAGATTTTATTTTCAGGTCATTGATAAGTCCTGGTTTAACCCTAGGTTTGCTGCCAGCTATCTCTGTTCTTGGCTTGTCAACATTGCCAGCTTTTCTTGAATTTGCACATTTGGGAGTAAGAATTGTGTTGCCTTGCCACAGAAGGGTAAGATGGGGTGATTCACTTGCTTTTCAGTATTCACTGAATTTGTTAACCTTAAGATACATTGTGAAGGGGAGGAATCTGAGACCTTTCAGAAGTTGTGAACTGTCTCAGAGCAAGACACCCTGAGAGATCAAGAATTTGAGGTGGGTGAAGAGGTGACTTTTTTTCAACGCTTTATCAAGGTTATCAGACCAAGATCATAGCCCCAAGCAGTGATACTTCTTCAGTAAAACATGGAAGGAGCGTTACTGTGACATGGCTCTCGCCATCTGCATGTGGCCGCTCAGGGAGCGGGGTAAGAGAACAACGGGTGAAACGGTGTTTGGATATTACTGGAGTGCACCCATCATCTTCATATGCGATTGCCCCCCAGGAGAAGTTACAAGAATGGCTCTGCTGTGTCCCACCAAGGTCCAGCTCCCCAGGATCTGGTCTCTCACAGTGGCCGATCGTGGCTGTTCAGAGACAAGGAGAAGGTAAGGGACATTTCCCCCACACCGCTCCCAGCGCTCGGTGGTCCGCAACGGCTGGCGTATGCTGTGCAGCTGCCCCTTGCCACAAGCCTGGCCGATGTTTCATGCCTGCCCTCTTCGCAGGGGAAAGAGAGCTGGTGCGGCGCTCGCCCCGGGGCGCTGCGTGGAGGAGGCCCTGCAGGGCGGCGATCCGCCGGCGCGAGGCGCTCCGGCTGCCCTGACCGTTAACGGCAGCTGGCGAGGGTCGTCACGGGAACGCGGCGGCTGGAAGTGGAAAAACCCCGGCGACGGGGGAGCGTGCCAGGCGCGGCGCTAGTCAGCGGCAGGCTGAGGCAGGGCAGGGAGCTGCGCGGCGCGGCGGGGCGGGGCGGGGCGGGGCGGGGCGGGCGCCCGGCGGACCTGTGCGCGGGGCAGCCGTTGGCCGCCCCGCCCCGCCCCGCCCCGCCCCGCCCTCTTGGCGGGCGCGGGCGTCGCGCGCATGGCCGCGCGGGGGCGGGACACACCTCCGGGCGCGCGCGCTGCCGTTGGCCCGGCGGCCCGGGGGTGTGCGAGGGGGAGGGGCGGGCGGGCCCGGCTCGCCGCTGCGGCGCGGCGCTGGAGCTCGTTAAAAGGAGCGGCGCGGCGGCAGCGGCGGCCGTCGGGATCGTGCAGCGGCTCCTGCGTCATGTCGCTGCGCAGCGGCTTCGCCCGGCTCCTCCGCAAGCAGGCGGACGCGGGGCTCCAGCTCCCCAAGCCGGCGCACTCCGTGGCGCTGGTGGGGGCTCCCTTCTCCAGGGGGCAGGTGGGCATCGCGGCCGAGGGGCGCCGGCGGGCAGGAGGGGGCACCCGCCGCGCCGCTGAGGGGGGAGGTGGGGGCCTGCAGCCCCCCGGCTCCCCTTCGCGGGCCTCGCTGTCTGCCCGCGGCAGCGCTCGGTAACGCTCACCACCCCCTTCCCCCCCCCTCCCCGTTTTCTTTGTCTCGCAGAAACGGCGCGGAGTGGATCACGGCCCCGCTGCTGTCCGCGCCGCGGGGCTGGTGGAGCGGCTGGCCGGGCTCGGTGAGGCACAGCGCGGTGTCGGGGGGCTTCGCCCGCCGGGGGTGGAGGGGGGGGCTGCGTTCCCCTTCTCCCTCCCCTGGCAGGGCTTCCCTTTCGTAACTCGTTTAGGCAAAGCGTGACTCAGCCGCTCGCCCCGAGCTGTGAGATGTGGCTGGCCGGGGGCGGCTCCCCGCTCTGCGCTTCGATTGGGATCACGAAACCCAAAATGCCCCCGAGCCACCAGTGCACAAGGGAAAGTAATGCCTGCCTCTTTTCTACGGTATCGGAAAAGGATGCCTTAGTGTATGCCAGCCTGTGTGTGCTGTGCAGTCGTTCCTGTGTGTGTGGAATACACGAAAGAGTTCCCATTGGTAGGCTTGTGGGGGCCCCTAGAACAAAGAGCTTGAGTCCCTGAGCCTGCATACCTCCATGTTCTCCAGCTCCTGAGAAACAGTTGTGCGTGTGCATGCATTTTCTGTGTTGGTATACTGAGTGCTTTAATGCCTGCCATTCCCATACTGATTTAAGAAACGCTTGAAGAACATGATGCTGTTCACATCATTTTGTGCATTGAGTCTATCCAGCCAAGTAATACCCTTGAACTCATTGCTGAATTTCTCAAATCACATGTTTTGTTCTTCCATATTCTTTTACTCTAGTAAATAGGAGCTATTTAAATTCTTCTTAAAATAGTCACATACCTTCAAATGACAGAATTCAGAGCTTTCTGGAGAAAACATCAGGTTTGTGTACTAGGTTTTTTCTGAAGTTCTGCTTTGAAAGCATTTGGAAATAGCACTGTCTGGATGGAAAGACTGTGGTCTTCTAACTATTACCATTGCTGTTATTTAAGCACATCCATGGTCTTGTTTGTGTTTCATTTTCTCATATCTATTGCTTCTAAAAGCTGAGAACTGGAAAAAAGATGTATCACAGTATTAGGAACAGGACGTGAGAGATAAAAACTTGTAAAGGTGAATTCTTGCTTGGAGGATCTTTAATTTATGAAGTTTTACTTGGAACTGTGTGGTGGAGATGGACTGCAGAGTTGGACCACAAAAAAAGAAGCTGTGCTGTCTGCTCTACGTGTGATTAGTGTTAATGTGATTTAGGGGCATGCAGAGGAAAGATAATTGCCTAATAACCCATTAGCAAATTTTTTCTTAATTGTAATACCACTTTAAAACAGAAGCTATTGTTCTGGGCAGCCTTGTAGGTTTATCCTACATGTCTCCTTATGGTTCACCAGCTGAAAGGGACCAATTTGCAACCACTTCAACGGAAACTTGGGGAAGGCGAGAAAAGAGGATACAAGCCCCTTGTGGATTTCAATAGCAAATGGTTGTGAGGGTAGAAGTGAAGCAAGGTAAGCTCAAAAACAGGTGGAGGGTGAAAAATCCTTTCATTGTTTAGTTACTTATGGACCATTTACTAATTCATCATAATGCACACATTTTCTTGATGTCCTTTTATGTTTTTTTAAAAGGTTCTGGGATTTCTTCCTCCTGCAAGTTTCAGGTTCCAACTGTTGACATTCTGTCATACTGAGACAGAGGGTTGCTTTGCTTCCCCCCCCCCCCCCCCCAAATCTATGTTGGTGTAATCGCACCTTAGATCTCTGCAGCCCTCTTATAATTCACCTGCCATCTGAACCTCTTCATAACATGTTATGAGAGCCCATCCTGAAATACTGATGGTCTTCAGCATACACAGATGAGTTCTTTATCCTGCAAAGACAATCTGCTTGAGGGTTGGGTGGTAGATGGAGGAAGAAACTACCATGTAGCCTTTTGTGTTGCGTGCATCTGTTGTTCATGGAAACTTAACCAAAATTTGTTTTTGTTTAGGGGTTATTTATTTGTCTTTCCCAGCAGGATAGCTATCCCTGGAAAGATAGCTTTGCCTGTATTAGTGTGGTAGTAATTCCATTGCTTGGCCTCCTGTGGTATGCTGAATTGGCAGTAGAAGTTTAGCTGCTTTCTTCTTTGTCTTCATCTTTCTAATGCTATGAGTTTTCTTTCTCTTGCACTGAAGAAGGCAATACAGGAACAGTACTGTTCTCCTTATTACTGTTAATTTGAATCTTCTATTTATCTCTTATGTTAAAAGAATAAATAGTTTTCACAGCACCCTGTTACTTTTTTTCCAGGAGATAAATAATACTGCAGGAGACCAGGTTTCTTAGAAAGAAATAACATTTATCTATGATAAAGGACCTCTGTTCTCCAGTAGGTATTGACTACTTCTGAAGCATTTGTGTTTGCAGTTTGTTTTTTGGAGGCAGGGGGGAGAGGAAGGGGGAGAGCTGAGGGGTTTAGGGGGAGGTCAACAGGATGTGAGAGTGCTGTAAACATGACTGCACTGTTTGTCCTTGTCATTACAAGCTTGTAACTGGGCACAAGGCCAGCTATGGAGGTGATGCTTCCTTGCAGAAGATTAAGGGTGGATTCTGTGTAGTCTAAGGAAGTGTAGATGGGAAAAGGAGGTAGTGTTCTTACAAATGGAAACTCTGTACTAACAGTAACTCTTACATAAAATTGCACTTACTTGCTTCAAGTAGAAGAGATTTCTGGTGATTAGAATCCCCTGTTTGCCTGACATTGTAAAGTTTTATTTTTCCATAATAGATTCAAACTTAACTAGAGCGTCTTCATTTCATACAAGTCAAAAGTCCCCTCTAAAACTATAGCGTTTTAGATGCTAAGATGCATGCCTTGCATTCTAATTTTTTGACCTTAAGTATATATACTCTGTTACCTTGAATATCAAGGAACCATATGGCTTTTCATATGTTCATACACCTGATTTAATGACTTAAGTTGCTAGTGTTCCACCCACATTAAAGAGAGAGAATAGTAAACCTTTGGTTCCTTCCTTTTGCCCTGTCTTGCATCTTACTTTCACTGGCTGATATCTTTGGGAGGGAGTTTTCCATTTCTTTCACTCCATCTTAATTGCTGTTCTTTGATAGTCCTACGGCAGGATCCTGGGCTGCTACTCCCTGTTTTTGGGGAGTGGGGGGGAATCCCTCTTGCCAAGGTTGAAAAACAGCAGCTACAGCCACATGGTATTGATATCTTTTTGACTGCTTAGGATGACTATTACTGCTCAACAGTTTGTTTACACTCAGGCTGAAATACGAAGAGGAAGACAGGAGGCACATGGTATCCCCAGTCTGCATTAGACTGTCAGAAATGAATCTGAGCCACCAACTTGTGTTTTATCCCCATGTTAGAAGCAGAAAGAACACTGTTATGAAGTGGTAGCAGCTTGAGATGCAGTCAGGAGGAGAGCTAATGTAGGAGAAGTCAGACTCCCAAGCCAAAAACAGTGTAGCAAGTCTGTTTGTAGCCAGGCTAACTTAAAATATAACTGACTAAGCTTGTGGAACTTTATATTCACCATAGTGATGTTTGACTTTTGGTTCTGACTACTCCAAGGGAAACTAAAATATGAACACTTTAAAGGGACTCCTCCCTCCTGACAAAGAAGTAAGAATGTTGTATGAAAATAGAAATTCATAGCTCCCGGACTTGGGGGAGAACAGGATATGAAGCTTTGCAAGGCTCTGTATTGTTCTAATGGTAAAAAGAAATAGATGTGGTATGTGGAGGCATTTGGACTTCAGTGGCTGGGAAGGACTAGGGAAGATAAGTGGCAGATGAACTTTGCCTAATCTATAAGAGATACAAGGTATATAGTTCTTTAAAGCAGGAATTTCTTGGGCCTCTCCTGTTTGCTGCGGATTAAGCAGAGAATCTGATCAAATATAAAACCGTAATGTTTTCTAGTCTCCTTACCTGAAGGAGAAAAGCACCATTCTCAGATTTATAATAGGTAGCTGTTGTGTTAATTACAACAGCCCTTGAGGTGACTTAGAGCACCTCTGCTGTCTCTAACATGAGAATAATTCTAGTAGAAAATTGCTGCCTGAATTTCGTTCTTGTGTGTTGGCCATTGTTTATTTATTGAAATGTTCATTTAGAGCTGGATATGCTGGGTTCCTGAGTTTGGTCAGGTTGAGGTTTGGATTGTTTTAGAACAGATTAACAAAGTTTGGATCTGACTCTGACTGATTTGGTAAGTTGGTGGCCTGCAGAGAGATGTGGGCTACAGGCTTAAGTAGAGGTAGACTTGTCAAAAAGAATGACCATCTGGTATGACTCGATATGGTATTAGTCTTAAGAAGTTATCAGAAAAATATCCACAGTGACAGTATGTGGAGCTGGGGCATTCCTTGCAATAGGTCAGCTCCATTTTTCCTCCCTTCCCCATACTGATGGAAGACACTATCTGCTTGTTTTCAATTCAGAATGAAACATTTTTGGGTCAGCTGATTTAATGGATTCCCCCCCCCCCCCCGCTACACACACTTATCCAGTACGTCTTCTGAATTGCACAAATTTACAGTGACATTGGCTTTAAAATAAACTTAGTTAAATTAGGGTGTAAAGCGCAAAAGATGCTCCACTTGTAATTGCTCATCGTATCAGTTCAGTGGGTATTTCTCTCTTTTTGGATGTTTTTGAACAAAACTGATCTGGAAATCTGAATTTATTACTTCTTCCCAACCTTTCAGTAAGAAGAGATGAACTACATGGGCCAAAGAACAGACCTCTTCAGGGGTTTTGTATTTCTCTTGGTTTTACTAGTGATACTATTCATCCTTGATTACTTTATAATATAAAATCAGTTTTGATACATAGATGAATTTTTGCTGCCACCAAATAAATTAAGCCATCTCTGGATTGGATTAAGAGTTCAGGTCACATGCTGTTTTTATTTCTTGCTATGAGTGGTTCTGAAGAGGAGTTAGTGGGGAGGGGCACAAAGGGAGATGATAGAGGGCAAATTTAGATAATGAAATGGATTATTGAACTGCTTTACAGTGCTTGGAATCTTCATTGTTTTCTGGTCCAAAACATTAACCCTGTATGTTGTTGTGGACTCACAAGCCCAAGATACCTATGGCAGATATGCGCTTATGTGAATGTAATGCAAAGGATGAAAGATGCAAGTTTTGGTTATAAAACTGTATTGTGAAAAGCTGGGAATAAGGTACCTGAGTCAATGCCAAAAGCTCATATCTGTCATATTAATATGAAGAAATGAGCTAATTTCTTCCAGGGAGTAAGAGGAAGGGAGAGAACTTGAATAAGCTCTGATATATTCTGTTCTCTCTTTCTCCCTATCCTGCCTGGGATAACTAATGTAATAAGTATTTACTTGTGCAATAGTTAAAGCATGAAGTGCTTGTTGAGGAGCTCTTCAGGTATGACTTGATATGTCCATAAGTTCCTACTTATACTCTTGCTGTCAGAAACATGCTGTTATCGTGTCAAGCTTATTTAAAGGGAATTGGAATTGTAAATGAAGAGGACTTGTGCTGGAGTGTGTCAGCAGAGGGACAGATGACAACAGCTGCCCCATCATCTCCTGTTCTGGTGCAAGCCTCAGGGCAAGTGTTTCCCAACACCTGAAACTGACGTTTTTGGAGACCTTTTGAGGTCAAGCGCACTGGATTTCATAACAGATAGTTATCAAAGTGAAGTGAGGTGGCTGCTTGATTTGGAGTCAGAAAAATATTTCTTGGCTAAGTATATGCAAAAGCAATTTTGAGAATACAGACTTGGGATAGCAATTGGATTTTGTTTTGTTTGCTTTTTTTGTATGAGCAGAAGCCTTTTAAATAGGTACTGAAACAGGAGTGTTATTTTGAACCAATCCTTTCACAGTGCCGAAAGGCAGGATGGAATTACTGAGATGTAAAAACTCTCAAAGCAAGAAAGTTATGATTACACTAGGCTGTTGAAGTCTGTCTCCCATACTGGGAACCTTGCTGGCCTAGTCTCATATCCATGCAGAACAGAGTATGCCCTTGTTTGTATATTTGTTTTCACCTTTTCTTTCCTTTTCACTTTTTTCCCTCTCCTGGTAGATCTGGGGGATTGAAACTGTTTTTAAAATAGGCTTCAGTATGCACTGGCCATAATGAATGGTTCCTTTGTTTGCTGTGGTGCAACCTTTTGCCAGTGTCTCTGAGAAAGGATTAAAAAGCGAAGCCAGCACCAGCCCATAAACTTATTGGTGTGAGCCCACTGAAAAAGGGAGATGGCAACAGCTCACAGTCCTTTGTCTTTTTCACAGAAAGGAGAATGCCAAGTTTGTCTATCAAGATTGTTCATATTACTCATTGCTTCCTGAAAAGTCTTTCTGTATCTGTGGTGATTTGCTAAGCAGGCTGTAATCTGAGGAAACAATTGCATTGAATAAGCAGGAGTGATGTTTTTGTATAAGTTGTGTTATATAATGCATAGTGTAAAATGAGATGTAGTAACAGAGGGATTTCCAAATTCCCTGTCAAGTAGTTCAGCAGGATTTGGAAACCACCAAAAGGAAAGATTTAATTTTCCCATTAAAGCAGGAAAATTTTCTACTGCTTTAGTAGTTTATCTGGGTCACAAATGTCCAATGTAAACACGGAGGGTCAGGAGATCATTTCTCTCTGATGTTCCATACGCTTTTGTTTCAACTCCTGTCTGCCTCTTGGGAGACCTGTAACCATATTCCAGTAGCATGCCATTGGGCAGTGTTAGCAGACAGCCTGGATTTTGAAAGCTGCATCTCCTTCTAGCAAATTGCTGCTTCTGGCTCTTGTGCAACATTCTAGTAGAGTAGGATGGGTAGGCTTTCCTTGCTGCTACCCAGACGTTTTTCCAGTTAAGTGCCCCCAGAGCTTTTGAGCCAGTTGCTTTTACAGAAGAAAATTTTCTCTAAATCTGTGTAGGGAAATGACTCCCTATAGTGACTGTTGCCTACTGTGGAAGCTGAGTAAATGAACTGTATTTCTCCTAAGAAGACAGGAAGTGAGTTTCACCACTGTCATACAGCTTGCTGAAAGGCATCCTGTATCCCAGTTGTAAGCATCATTGAGCCTGAGTGCTACATTAATAGCTTATTTGAAAAAGTGTGCAGGAAACTTTCTTTTCTTCTTTGTTCTTATTTTGTATTGCTACTTTTAAGTACAAGTTAAGCTCCTAATTATTAAAAATGCTAATTTCTTTTAATGGATATAGGTTACACTGTGGTTGTATGGGTTATTCTCCATCCCCATCCGGTCCAAGTGACTGGCCTCCATCCCTTGGTCTGCTGGTTGAATGCTTACATGCCCTTTCCCTATCTGTCTGGTCAAAAGAAGTTGGCCAAGTTAGTAATGTTTCATATTAAAAACAAAGCCTAAATCAAAAAGAATCTGAGCTTGAAAATATTTCAGCTTGGTTGAATGGCTGAAGTTCTTTTGACTGCTTGTTTTCTTCCCCCCCACCCCTTCTTTTTTTTTTTAGCAAACAAATTTGATAGTGCTTTTTGCCATAAAATGAGCATGGAGGTGTGGTGAGTATTATGTTTTCCTGAATTCTATAAAAAGGTGGAGGAAGAGACTGGTAGAGAGGAGGCAAGATTTATGAAGCTGTTTCTGAGACTTTTAGAAAGAAAAAGAAAGCCTGGGCAGTTAGAGTTCCCATCCACTCTACTCAATGTCACTTTCTTATGTGGCTTTCACAGAGAGGAATACAACTGATTGATGGAAAGAAAAATGCTTGCAGGGCAATTCTAAACAGCTGGAGAGGATGGGAAAAGAAAATGGTTTAATTCAGTACAACTGCTGCTGCTGGTTAGGTCACAAATATGATGAATTTGATGGCTGCAGCCCAGCTTTCTGGTGAATTTCTTCTTATAGCCTAAACGCAAGGCTCAGCCTGGTAGAACAAATGTCTGATCACTGAGGAAGGTACCCTGCTGTTCCTGACTAGTCCTAACCTGCTTCACTAACAAATAGTGTGGATGCTGTGCTGCAATTTATATGAGGAAGTTGGCTTTTCTGTTTATCTATCTACATCATCTTTCAGTTCTGAGAACTTGGATCTATTGTATGCAAAAAGGCCCATATATGATGTTCTTTTTAACTTCCTATGCTAACTTAAAAATGTTTGTTTATAATTATAGCTATTAGCATCTTAAAAGTACCCCAAAAAACAAAGAAAGTAAGTGTTTATGTTTGGGGTAGTTGATTATAAATCTTTCACTAATGGCTAAATAAGTGCTAGGGACATCAGTTTACAGTGCAGTACAGTGTACCTAGCCATCTAGCAATTGCTGCAAAATGTAGCTGAGGAGAAAGATTTAATTGTAGGATTTCCTTAAAACAAAAAACTACATGCAAGGAGGCAGATTACATGGACTAATATCTGAGATTCTAAAGAGAAGCTAAGAAACGACTAAAAACCCTGTGAATTTGACATAAATTCTTTCACTTTGCTGGTCAGTAAGCACTAAGACATGCATGCTGGTTTCATCTCTTTAATATCTGATCACTCCTAATAAATATGTGTGTACATGCATACACACCTCTTAATCAGGACCCATGGTTTATCTATGTATTGTGAATAACTTTGTGCTATCTATTCACTAAGCTTTTCTTTTGCCCTGGGGGTCACTTTTTTTTTAAATATGCCTAGAGTTAAAAGTAGAAGATATTTTTAAGGTTTTAGGATTGGATTAGTTGTTGCTTCTGTGACTGATGGCTTATAGTTAAGCAGATAACTATGGCAAAGACTGCTGAAAACATCCAAGTCACCCACAGAAATTTGAGCAATCCTCTGCAACTACATAAAAACAGTAAGCCTAAATAAGAGGGAAGCACAAAACTGAGAAAAGGAGCTGCTACAAGGGTTAGGTACTCTAGCTGAACAACAGAAAACCAACTTTTGAAGATGGTTACAAAAGCTGAAGGCATCTACTGACTTTAACAGATTAGGCTTTTTATAAAAATAACTAGAGAGAGGCATCTTAATCTAGGAGATGCAGGAGTACCATTTATCCAAAAGGTGGACAGGATCCATCCAGAAGTGTGTGTCCATCTCTGTCATATCTCCCCTGTATGAACCCTATAGTGATCATAAGAAATGCATGGCTTTTTTACTTGGAAACGGTACCAATTCTTTCTGTCTTATAGATGGGAGTTGGAAAGGGGGCAGGGTAAAGAAGGAAAAAGAATATCTTCAACACAAGCAATACTCCTCCACACACGCTTTTCTTAGAATCTGCCATGTTTGGCCTGCTTTTAGGATAACCTGAAGAATCTTAAAAGAACGAGTTATGTATGTCACTACCAGGTATCCAGCCGACATCAGCTAAATACATTATGCAATTTTCCTTAAAGTGCTGTGAAAGATGGGGTGGTTGGCTCTTTGTTTTACACTGATCTAAAGATGGAACTTTTGGTATAATTTTCTTTAATTATTTTTCACCCTAGAATGGGTGGAAAACTGATGTGCTTGTATGTCCTGTAAGAGAGAAACAAAAAAGTGGCAGCCCTTTCCTCCATTGTAGTGTATGATGTGCTGTCCAATCATGTTTAAGTCACTTGTACACACCTGCCCAACTGCAGATTTGCTCCCACAGATGCCAGAGGTATTAGATCAAAGGAGTGTGGAAAATTTTATTGACCTGTAGAGCTTCCTCCAAAGCTCTTGATACCTATTGACTGACTCAATGCCTTACTGTCTTGAAGTCTTATATCCAATACTTGTTTTTGAGCCACGTTCACCTTCTTTCAGCAACCCTTTAAATAATACTGAAATAGGAGTACCAGTATGCAGTGTGTGAGTAGTAGTTTTTCAGGCACATACAAATAAGAAATTGGAGACCTTTGCCATTTATTGAATGTATCTCAAACTTGCAACTGTTTTCTGAAGCTGCACAACAGAATAAAATTGAGGAAAATGTAGTGCTTGCCCTGAATATCAGATAACACACTCAGCTCTCACTGAATGGGGCTCAGAACTCCAGATACTGGTTGAGGGAGAAATGAACTGTATGCCTGTGTTGTCATTTGAAAACGTGAAGTGGTAGGTCTTCATCCAGCTTACTGCTTTAACTCTCTAGACAATGCACTTTCTTGCAGAATAGCTGACATCAGATTTATTTAATCCTTTGTCAAGTAGCTGTGCTCAGCTACCATGTCCTCTCCTAGCAAATACCCTGACATATGTCCGCTTGTGCCCCTGCTGTAAAACACGTTTGCCCATTTTCCCAGCAGCCTAATTCTCACAAGCAGCTCAACCTTTTTCCTTCATTATGTTCACCAGTCAAAATTCCTTTGAATTTAAAATAGCACTGAGAAAAATGTGAGCTTATCTTATTTCCATCAAGCAAATTCCCAGAGTCTGTTTCTTAGACATTAGACTAAGGGCTTAACAGAAATTAAGCAGGCATCAGAGAGTGCCAAATGGGATGTTTCCTTGTGTTCATTTGCTTTGCCTTAATTTTTCAAAATTCCCTGTTATGCATAAAATGACTAAATGCAAAATGTCAACCTCTAGCCTGGATGCTTTCACAGAATGGTCAAGGTTGGAAGGGACCTCTGGAGATCATCTAGTCCAACCCCCCTGCTCAAGCGGGGTCCTCTAGAGCACATTGCACAGGATCGCGTCCAGACAGGTTTTGAATATCTCCAGCGAAGGAGACTCCACTACCTCTCTGGGCAACCTGTGCCAGTGCTCTGTCACCCTCACAGGAAAGAAGTTTTTTCTCAGGTTCAGATGGAACTGCCTGTGTTTCAGTTTCTGCCTGTTGCCTCTTGTCCTGTCGCTGGGCACCACGGAGAAGAGACTGGCCTCATCCTCTTGACACTCCCCCTTTCAGATACTTATACACATGGATCAGATTCCCCCCTCAGTCGTCTTTTCTCCAGACTGAACAGGCCCAGCTCTCGCAGCCTTTCTTCACAGGAGAGATGCTCCAGGCCCCTCACCCTCTTTGTAGCCCTCTGCTGGACTCGCTCCAGTAGTGCCATGTCTCTCTTGTACTAGGGGGGAGCCCAGAACTGGACACACAACTCCAGATGTGGCCTCACCAGGGCTGAGTAGAGGGGCAGGATCACCTCCCTCGACCTGCTGGCAACACTCTTTCTCAAGCACCCGAGGATACCACTGGCCTTCTTGGCCACCAGGGCACACTGCTGGCTCATGCTCAACTTGTTGTCCACCAGAACTCCCAGGTCCTTCTCGGCAGAGCTGCTTTCCAGCAGGTCAGCCCCCAGCCTGTACTGGGGCATGGGGTTCTTCCTCCCTAGGTGCAGGACCCTGCACTTGCCTTTGTTGAACTTCAGGAGATTCCTCTCTGCCCAGCTCTCCAGCCTGCCCAGGTCCCTCTGAATGGCAGCACAGCCTTCTGGTGTTTCAACTGAGAATAGACTGTAGTGTTTCTGAGGAAGAAATTGAGCAGACGTGGCTTAATAAGTCAAGGCTGCCCTGAATACTAGCCACTATTGGTGTAGCTGTAAATGTCTTGGGTCCTCTACCATCCTTGTCAGTGCCTGCAGCAGTAGGCCTATCTGAAGCTGAGAGGCTCCGGCCTGCAAAATGCTGTTAGCAATTTTGCTGTCTATCTGGAAGACTATTGTGAAGGCACAGTACCAAACAGCAGAACTTCAAAGGATAAGCCCTGTAATGTGTGTGAAAGAACCAAACTACAAATGCAGCCAATTAATAAACTATTCTCTCCCTCTCCCTTTTTTTTAAGGTGGGGGGGGGGAACAAAAAGTTCCCTTGTTTCCTACCTGTAAGTGACTCTTCTTCAGGATAAGTAGATAGAAATACATTTTCGGAAGGCTGGGTCTTAGAACGTTGTCATGTTTCAACAACGAACTAATTGTAACTGGCAATGGCAGGATCTCAAAGCTGGTTGGAAGCAAGGCTACAGAATTAAGATATTCTTCCAGAGCATCTTGCATTGGGAAAATGGGCAGCTTCTCCTACAAGACAACTAGTATATCTTTTATGGAGTTGCTTTGGAAGCACTGTAGGACAAGCTACTTCAGTGGTAATTTGACACTTTGTGCCTGGATTCTGGTGGGGGTTTGAAAGTGGAAAATAACTGTTAGAACTCCAGTAATTTGATGAAACATGGCCCTGGGAATATTTGGGCAACTGAACTCATTTAAGGGCATATACATTTTGGCTAATTGGGAAGGAAGAAGCAATACCAACTGTAATTTTTCAGTGTGAAAATTGCCAAGAAATAAAAGAAGACTGTTTTTCCAAGTGACTTTTAGTGATTGGCATATCTCATTGCTAAATTCAGGTGAGAATATTATCTTCTTAAGCTCTCTAATTTGTAATGTTGAGAGATGGTTATTTGCAAGGGCATGCAAATGTCACATGAATTAGTTTCCTTCCTGTTGTTGCATTTTTTTGAGGGGAATGTATTTTGAATGCTTCTTTGGGCACTTGTTTAGTAACTCCACTTTCTTCTTTTGCTGTTGTGTATCCAGGATGCCGAGTGTATGACTTTGGAGATTTGAATTTCACTCAAGTTCCCAATGATGAACTGTACAACAACCTGGTTTTATACCCACGATCAGTGGGCTTAGCCGGTCAGGTGGTGGCTGATGCTGTGAGCAGAGCTGTAGCTGCTGGACATAGCTGTGTGACTATAGGAGGTGATCACAGGTGAGCTGAGCTAGAAACAATTGGTGTCATCTGCAGACATAGAAACAAATGAGGCTTTCCTCTTTGGGGAAGTTTGTGTGATTAGATCCCTTCAGGAACTGTTACAGTTTCTTTACTGCTAAATGTTTAGTGATTTGTCTCTTTGTGCACCTTAACTCTTGCAACTTGAACTCTTAGGATAGGTTTGTAATGCCTGCACCCAGGCTGTTTTATAAGAGATCTTAAAATGCATGATTCTGCCTTACTTTTCTTTCTCACTAACCTTTGGCCTGAGAACAGGATGAAGGTGGTGGGGTATGTAAGTTGTGGGAGGTAACATAAGTGGAATAAAAAACAGGTGAATAAGGCAACTGATGAATGAGCATATTGGATTTTCTGAGATCATTTGGCACTAGAAAAGGTGAAAATTAAGAGTGTGGAAAGGCTGACAACGGAGAGAGACGGGCTCCTTCCCATCTCTCAGTACTAGTACCATCCTGTACAGTTATTTGTAGTTTGTATGAGGTGCCCCCTAAGATCATTGTCACCGATGTCTGATGTATTTTAAATATGACAGTGCTGGTGACTGTAGTTCCAGGGACTCCCCATTGTTCCTGTAGCTGTTCTGAATGTGAAATATTTTGCACAGTTGACTGAAGACTTTGCTACTGTACTTCCAGCTTGGCGGTTGGTTCTGTCAGTGGCCATGCACGGCAGTGCCCGCACCTTGGTGTGATCTGGGTAGATGCTCATGCTGATATCAACACCCCTCTTACAACTCAGTCTGGAAACCTCCATGGACAACCGGTTTCATTTCTCTTGCGAGAGCTCCAAGATAAAGTAAGTATCCTGCTGTACAGTTAGCCTACATTGAAATCCTCAGGACATTTTACTTCCTTTCTTGTGTGAGGTGCTGTCTTATCTGCTGCAAAGGCAGACTTACTGTTTTATCCGAGTACAAGTAACATTATTTGTGTGTGTATATATATACACACACATACATACACACACATACTGTGTGTGTGTGTGTACATGCACACACTTATAGAACAAGAAAAAGCTTTTGTTCTTGCTAGCATTCTCCTGCATTGTACAGGAATCAAGGGGTCAACAAAAGCTCTATGCAGCAGCTGCCATTCCTGGTGCCATGGTGCCATTCCTGCATAATGAGTATAGTTAATGTGCCGAAGCTGTGCAATGGCAGCAATTCTACCAACTGAGCCAAAAAGGGAACTTCCCCTGAGCTGAGCCTGTGAGAGCTGTGCAGAGCTCACCTCTAGCGGCAGCTGGTTCCTGCACGCCTCTTCTGCTTAGTTTGGCACTATGTGTTTTGACAACCTTGGGGCATGACAGGGGCTGCTGGTCTTACGTCAGCTCACCTGACTGGCTGCTCTAGTGCTGGCCTTCCTGCCAAATATTACAAATCAGAACTGCTATACCTGCTTACAGAGTGCTTGTAAAGAAACAGACTCTGCCTTAGAAAGGAGTCAAATTATCAAAAAGTACTGCTTACCAGGGCACATGGAATGTGTGGCCAGTTTTTGCTACTGTCACGATGTTAAATAATAGGTAGGTGTAAGGCCTATGTCATTTCCCTTTGGAATTTTCTACTGTTAGATGAATCATGGGGGGTATCACGTTGATGGAGATATGCCTCTTCCAAGTAAGATCAACAATGTCTAACATCTTCAGGGCTGTTGAGGATACTATTGCATTAGTACCTATCTGGCATAGCAAGACTGGTGTCATTGGGTAAATCTCCTCTGGTTCCTCTGCAAATTCACGGAGTGAATTTCTGAATAGAGTGGCTTGGTGCTTTTAAATAGCTTCCGCTTTCAAATAATTCTTGTACGGTCTCTGAAAACATGCTAGAATTCCCCAAGTAATGCAAAATGAATGGCACTTCCTAAAATGTCCCCCGGCCAAAAGCAGGTTAATAGAAAAGTATTCCTCATTTCTTCCCCATGAGTTAAAGAGGGTGATTCATACTTGGCCACTAAACCCACTTCTGTAGAGAGGGGATCGTGGTGGTGGAGAAATCAAAAATGTTGCGAGTTACAGCTCGCTTGAGGTCAACATTTTGGGTGAGAATAGAAATAAGCCAAGTTCTTTGATAGCTGGGGAAGCAGGAGAAAGGAAGATGCTGCTTTCCTCTTCATTAGGACAAAAGTATTTAATCTCTTAAGTTGTTGATTTCTGGTCTGCCAGCAGCAGCCTTGAAGGAAAAGTAAGATCAGGCTAACCTCAGAGGAAGGGCTAGTCACATACTGTGCTGGGTTATGAGATGTCGCAGGCCCACCTGAAGGTAATGCTGTCTCTGTCTGTCTGTCTGTCTGTCTGTCTCTCTCTCTCTCTCTCTGTCTTGTTCAGGAGAGCAATTATGTTTTTTTATCTAGACAAAAGATGCTGCCTTTCTTTCCTGACTATTTTGAAAGCAGTTTCAGGATTCCTTTTGAATCCTATCAGTCTCCCATCAGCAAGAAGGCTACTCTAGTCCTACGCTCTGCTAAGCATAATTGTCCTTCTCAAAAGGATATGCAAACTAACCCAATTGCGGTTTGCCTCTAAAGGAGGTTATGGTCTACAGCTTCTATCTGGGAGACACAACATAGCACTGGGAGAGGACAAAAGAGATTTTTGAGATAGGCCTAGTATCTCCTCCCTTGCTTTCATTTGCCCTTGGGGATCGAGAGGCCACTAATGTTTTGGAGTGTTCCTTCCCCCTTCCCAAAATGACAAATCTTGCGTGCTTCTCAGGGAGGAATCCTGTAATTCTTCCCAAACTCTCTCTGGGTCACAAGATTTGTTCATCAACCTAATATTCTAATATTCTCAGCCAGGCTAGCTAACACCTGACTCACTTTGCAGACCATTTTTTGAGAGCTAGAGACAGAGAGGCTCCTCTGAGGAAATGAAAAAGGGCAAAACAACCTGTATGATGACATTTTTATCTTCCTGAATCACTGCCCATCTCTCCTAACTGGTCCTGTTCTTTCAGTAGCACTAAAATCCTTGTTCTTCATTCTCTGTCAAAAGAACATGTGATTGAGGTAGTAATTTAACATATGCCTCTTTTGTTAGCACAGCCCTTCTAAACTGTTCTGGACTCTGCAACAACTCAGTTTAGCTGCTCTTAACTTCCTGTGGGATTGTATAAGAACTGGATCAGGATCACTGTTTTTGCTAGGTTATTGTTTAAAACAGATCAGTTCCTTGACCTACTTCACTGTATGACCCCCACAAAATGGCATAACATCGGGGGGAAGTGGTATGGCAGTGACTGCTTAAATTAAATTTGTGTGACTGAAGGGCGGGGGGTGGTGGGAGCAACAGGGCTGCTTTGAGTCCCACAGTTTATTTGTTATCTCATGGGTTTTCAGAATCCTTTGTGTATCCAGGGCTAATGAGCCCGGTCAGTGCTCTACTGAATTAAAGGTTCCCATGTAGCAGAGACCATGAAGTATAAAAACAGTGAATCTAACTATGAAATAAAATAAAGGGTTTGGCCAGGCTGCTGTAGAACAAAACTTGTTGTTGATTGTGCAGTCTGTTTCCAGCTTGTTGTCAATTACTACTTGTTTGCCCAGCAATGCCTGATACTCCTAGCAGCATGGTGGCACTTCATAGTTTTAAAAAAGGACTGATTTTCTAATCAATTTTATTGTTTTGACAGAAAATATTTATGAACACACATCCTCTGAATGGCATTTCTCAGAGCATTGGTGTCAGGGCTCCTGGAGCCATTTACAAACTAAACTCATAAACTACTATTAATAACTTACCATGAAAACGCTTGTAGATTTTTTTTTTTGAGTTGTTTTTCAGAGGCCTGTTGGGTTTTACTGTCAGCACCACCTTTTCTACTGCAACAAGTGACAATGGAGCCTACCAAAGGATGCGTTAACGCATTCCATCCTCTCAAAGAGGAAAAGTATAATTAAAAATGGCAGTACTAAATGTACGAAATCATTGTTTGATATTACACAAAATGTGCTTAGCTTACAAGTAAGGTGTTGGATTTTGCAGGCAGAGCTTCATTTTGACTGCATTATTTAACTCCATTTATATCTATCTGATTTCATGACTGCACAAAAGTTGCAGGTCATTGCCCCCGAATAAGAAATACTTTAATTACTATAGATGTTTATTTAGTCCCAATGCAATTAAACACAGCTATGGATGTTTATGCCTTTAAAAACAAACTAAAATACGTTTTAACTAGAATATAATTGAGAAGTGTAAGAGGGAAGAAAAGCCTTCTTGCTGTTTGACAGTTTTGTTGGCTCTAGAAGTACTCAGAGTGGGGACAGGAGGGGGAAGAGGAGAAACCTGTGTTAAATTTAAACATTCATAAAATTAGTAGATTTTCCTGTAGCTATTCCCGGGAAGCTGCTGTGCATGGATTCTTGGCCATGCTGAGTCCTAGCACTGGCTTCCTGGTACTTCTGTGGACAGGGCAGAGTAGGAAGGCACTTTCTTTTGCTCCCTTAGCTGCTGAGCCTTACATGAATCTGAGGCCAGGGTACGAAGGCCCTGGCTGACTGGATGACGTGGGTGGGTGGGTGAGTGGGAGTGTGGGGGCATGTGTGTGTGTGTGTGTGTGTCCGTCCCTTTTTTTAAAGGGGTGTTATCTCATGAGGGAGCAAAATGAAACACGTCTGCAACAGAACCTTAGTTTGGTGAGCATTTTTTTCTGCCAAGTAAGCTGGCTTAAATCAGTAAAACAGTAGTCCTGAAAGAAAGGGTAGCATGTAAATTCCCCCCACCCACCCATTTTAATAGCTTAAGATTCTCAGGTAGTTGAAAAACAGCGCTAGCAAAAATCTGGATAGTTTTCCAGTCTGTGTGTAGCTCAAAATAAAAATCTCAAGAGCACTGAACCAACTGTTGTAAATAATTCCTTTATCATATAAAAGAACAAAACAAAACCCCAAAACAACAATACTAAATGCAAAGTACTTTCCTTTTTCAGTGAGTTGTTGCTTGCCTTTATACAACTACACACAAAGTGATCGTTCTTAGTCCCATTCCAGGGCCTTGCTCTTGAGCAACTGACTGCAGGATTTGGCCAAAATTGCATAATATAATCACTTTGTTACCAAAGTTGAACTTATTGGAACTCAGTATCTTTCATTTGCTGTCCCAGCCGTGTTGTCTAGATTTATACAAAAAAACCTTCATTGGGATGAAGCCTGATCTAGTAGGCCCAACTTTTTTTTTTCCCCTCCTACTTTAAACTGATCCGTCTTTAAATTCTTTTTTGTATGCAGTTTGCGTGACCTTTTGGTGCTTCACCTACAAAGATACAGGTGCCTTGAAAATTAGTCTAGAGACTGTTTGGTTTATAGCCTTCTGCATCTGTCTTTTGCACTGGATAAGTTACTTAGCATCACCTATACATCCACTGTGTAAGTGATCTAGGTCTTGGTATCTAGTTTCTTATCATTTCCTAATATACTCACTGATGCTAATTACCTAGCATTTGTGGATTTGGGCTTTTTATTCCTCCTCCCCCTGGCGCCCAAACTGGAAAACGTAGCAGAATTAAAAACTTCCTCCTTTAACATTTAACTCAGGTAAAATGGCATATCATTGGCATGTATGGATTAAATCAGGAAACCAAACTCTCAAGTAAGGAACTCTTTTCTCTGTTTAGGCAGAGAAAGGATACTATAAGTAAGCACAAAGTTTTGAGGTAAGTACTAAACACAGGTTTGTTAATTATGTCACTAAACTATTGCTAAAGATGTCATTAAACTAATCTAATACCAACACTTTGCTTGCAGGTACCACAACTTCCTGGCTTTTCCTGGCTAAAGCCCTGCCTTTCAGCAACTGATATTGTGTACATTGGCTTGAGGGATGTGGAGCCTGCTGAATAGTAAGTTGATTTAAATGAAAGGAGTTTTGTAAGCTCTGAAATCACAGGTTTCTACCCACATCTGGCTGTGCCTGAGGGTTGTTAGATTGAAGTTTAGGCCAGTAATGCGTTTTGGTGTTGTTTTTTTTTTTAATTTTCTTTAATAGTTATATTTTGAAGAACTATGACATCCAATATTTCTCCATGAGGGAGATCGATCGCCTTGGAATTCAAAAAGTTATGGAAAGGACATTTGAGCAACTGATGGGCAGGTAACTAACTATGGATGAAGAGAAGCTGTTTCATAAAGATAAAATATAAGCTGATTAGTGACCTCACAGCAAATCTGTAATCCTTACAGATATAAACTACTCTGTACCGTCTACTTGTTAATAACGAGTATCTACTTTTCTGAAAGTTGTTTAAATGGAGGTCATTTCTGATGGAAGGCAGCTGAGTGATGATCCTCATGGAACTGTGAAAGCGTCCAGTAAACAGCAATGCCTTAGCACTGACTTTAGTCCTTGACTTCCACATCTTGAAATGGAATCATTTCACAGTGGTTGGCAAAGAGCTTTAAGTGATATTAGTCACTACAGTTGTGGCTCTGGTTTAGATGACTTCTCCTATTTCTTAAGGGATCCTGTATCTTGCTTCAGTTTTACAAAAGCGTTGAATCAACTCTGAATCCAAGGGTGCACATTATCGCTTTTAAAAGATATATAGGAACTGACAGTAACTTGAATTCAGCTATCAGTACACGAGGTAGGAGCATTTGATGGCTTTCTCCTTAGACTATGCTCACATATCCTGTCCTGATGTCAATTGCTATTCTCAGTCCTGCTACTGAAGATCACTGTTAACTATTCCCTTACTTTGTTCAGTACTAAACTCTTTGCTAACCTTGTTCAAGTTGCTGAACCAGGTCAGTAAATCATGCTATAAGGACTTGGACACAGGGAGAGGAAGGGTAACCTCTTCTGTTACCACAGGATAGAACAAAGTGCTGTAAGGACCTTGGTTGCTGCACACTGCTGTATCTAAAGCTGTGCTCACCTTTCCTAGCTGCAGCTACACCAAGTAAAGAAGTTGCTAATCCATCTGCAGTAATTTGGAAGTACAAAGTCTTCCACTTTGCTTGTCACTCCTGTGAGCTACTATTGTCCTTTTTATTAAGCTCTCATGGGTTGCCAGACTTCATGTAGTAAGTAGTGACCTTTTAAGTTTGAGCTCATCCTTTACTTTTTTTTTTTTTTTTTTTTTATATCAGCTAGGCTTACATGGCAGAGTTTTGGAGGCAGCCTTCAACTACTGTCCTAAAAAAATGTAGAATGCCCCATTCATCTTGATGAACTATCTATTAAACCCTCAAGCTTGGTGCTTCCCCCACCTTAGATGCCACGCAAATCAGTGTTTCAGTCTTTCACCCTGGCTTTCCTTACAAGAGGAGGGATGTGGCTAGATTATAGTGTATACTTTTCTACATTGTTCCAACTAGGGAGACAAGCCTCAGGTAAGATGGTCAGAACTAAAGTACTTCTCTCCAGAGAAGTCAGGTCTGAGCAGATGCTCAGTGAAACTAGAAAGAAAACTTCTTTCTCAGCATAGAAAAAGTTCTGGGCTAAGAAATATTTCAGTGTCTCCAAGCAATTTCTTTAAATCATTTCCAAATGCAAACAAAACATTGTGTAGGACTTGAGGGGGGCACTTAGTAACATGGAATGTGATACTACTATGCTGATCAACCCGGATGGTAAAAATGCATGTAGAAAAAAGTTTTCAGTTTTCTTTTCCTATTTTTTTTCTTTTACTCTCCAGGAGGCAGAGACCAATTCACCTCAGTTTTGACATTGATGCTTTTGATCCCTCACTGGCTCCAGCAACTGGGACTCCTGTTCTAGGTGGACTAACTTACAGAGAAGGCATGTACATCACAGAGGAAATATACAGCACAGGTAGGAGTTGACCAGCAGTACTGCCCTAAGCCATGACAGGGGAAGATACACAGAGCCCACATCTGTTATGTTTTTCCTGTATAACTAGAAAATAAGATGAATAAGCTAAGTGTCTGAAAAGTCAATTCAACCTTCAATAAGGAGAGGGAAAAAAAAGTGCGATGACTGGGCAGTACCTAGGTGTTGGAAGCAGCTTAACCGTTTACACCTTCCACTTTACCAAAACTAGGTGAAATACAGTTATATTAACAATTCATGCTAAAAGTAACCTGATTGTACTGTCCTCTTTTTCTAAATGCATGAAGCCAGATGAAAAGAGGGGCACTGTCTGCATCCAATCTTAAACACTCTGGAGTTCCATTCTAGTGCTAGCAAATCAAGCTTTCACTATGTCTGCTACAGCTGACATAATATATGAGGACTTCCTCCTTATGCCATGGAGAGACTTCATTTAATTTATTTAAACAAAGAATTCTTTGCAATAGAAGTTAGGATAGGAAGAAGAAGAAAAAAAACAGACCACAATGAAATTAAAAATGAGATAGCAAAAATTAGTATGTAAAACTATTTTATATCTCCTAATTTCTGGATTGGGCAAAGATGAAAAAAACAAATGGGTTCCTTTCATAATTGCATTTGGAGCATCAGACTTAGTTTCCATGAATGCTAAAAGCATGGATGAGTGAGGTAGTGACAATGCAGAAAAAGAACCAAAGAAAATCACAAATTTTTGTCCAAGAATGACAACCTCTCCCCTCACTTGAAAGCCAATTTTACTCATCAAACGGGTAAAGCAGGTCACAAGTTCAAATATCAGACTTGCTACAAAGAGTGAAATAGGTGTTCCTGGATTCTTCCCTGTTTCATAATAACAAAGCTGCAAATTATTTTCACAGGAATGCTTTCAGCTGTGGACATGGTAGAAGTCAATCCACTGCTTGGTGCTTCTCAAGGGGAGGTGAATGCAACTGCTAGTCTTGCAGTAGACGTGATAGCAGCGTGCTTTGGGCAAACAAGGGAAGGGGCACACATTGCTTTTGATGAACTCCCAACACCCAGTTCTCCAGATGAATCTGACAGAAAAGAGCAAGTGAGGATTTAAGAGCCCAAAGCATGGGTACATTGGACATTAAAGAGCTCGGCTGAGGCACCTGAGTGAATAGATTGACTGTCAAAACTTGATAAATTCTGTACCATCTTAATTTTTAAATAAACTAGCTTTTTCACTTGATCAGTGGCTACTGTACTATATACCAAGTTTTATTCATTTAGTTAGGTATATACAAACTGAGACAATAAAACATTTATTACCTTCTTATTAATCTTACCAGTAGTTCAACTCTGTCTGTGCATTTTCCTTTTACTCCCATTCTGTGCCTTTCTAGGGTTAGTACAGTTTCAGTTGAACATGCTGTTGCATGAGACAGTTCAATCCTTAAACAGTCAAAAGGAACAGATACCCCGTTCAGTTCCTCAGCAGGAGAAAAACTCATCTCAGTCATGAAAAATTCATCTGCTGCGAAAGAATTTGTAGTAGACCACACCTCCCAGGATGGCTAGTTCCAGGATGATGATGACTGACAGCAACAACTTATTTGTGGTTACTCTAGAGTTTAAAAAAAAAAAAAATTGATCACCATCTTTATACCTTAAGAGCAGAAGGCACTGTCTGAATAGCTGTTAACAAGCAGGAAGGGACAAGCTCAGTGTTTTTTCTACTGTATTCCTGGAAATTCTGCTTAAATATTCTACTTCAATAGCAGTAGTTCTACCCGCCTCCCCCCCCCCCCACTAAGTACAAAGAAGGTAGATCAAACTGCTTTACATGTGCCTATTAACTGAATTAAGCAAAAAGGGGAATATCAGTTGAACTCTTCTATAGGAGCTGGATGTGTTAAAACCCACATTGTGGTGCTTTTACTTGAAACTGTAGGAGCTGAAGTAAAACTATAAAACCTCTAAATAAGAATGTACTTTTCCTATTGAAAAATTCCACAATTATCATAACTTCTCTTAACAACAGGTATAGAGGAAAGGTTGTTAGGATAAAAGTACATACTTAAGACACGCTTCTCCATGTACTGGTTTATAAGGATAATGAAAGCACAAGAGCTAAGAAACTGTAGAGACACTTAAGCAGCCAAGGCCTAGTCATCAAAACAGTACGTGGTCAGGCTGAGTTTCTGGTATGACAGTCTCGCTACTCTAGGGTGTTACTATGGGCTTACCGGATTTGTCTGTGTCATCAGACATTGAAATCACTTAATGCTACAGTGGTTTGTGGAACAACAACTTCTGACCTTAACAACAAAGCATTTCATGAGAAGTCACGATATATTAGCAATTCACTGTAACCTGCTTATATCCAAATCCCTCCCCTGACAATTTATCATGCACAATGGTTAAAGACATATTATCCTAAATGAGCAGCACAAATTCAGTAGTGTTCAACTATCATGTACTCCATTAAGCAGTTACTCGAGCAGACAAAACATGAATTACCATCTATGCACTTGCATGCAACTCTGTTCACACATTCTCTGAAGCCTCCCTGTAGTTCCAGCTGACACTGTACTGCTTTGTTCTTGCCTTAAACTAGTAGGCAATTATACAACCTGCTGAGTACTGCTCTTGTACAAGTCAGTCATATTACTCACCTCCTGGACATGGTACGCAGAATCTTACGACTCTTGCTTAAGTTTTCACTTGTATTCACCAACTAAGAAGAAATGAAAGTTATTTACCAGTTAAGCAAGTATACACCAACTCTGTAAAGGTGCACCAGCAGGCAGTTGATATTGATATGTTGCAATTAATAACAGATTCAAGGCTAGCCATATATTCTCAAAATCCAGAGACAACATTACTGCCCTCCAGGTACAATACAGCTGCAGAGCTGCCGTCTTATTAAGAAAGAAATAAGATGTCCCGATACACTTTCCTGTCGGTACATACAAAGACTGTATGCAATTTAGGAAAACTTCCTGTCCCCTTAGCTAACCTAACAATATTGGAAAGTTGGTATTAGCTCCTTTTATTAAATTTCATTTCATTCATTTCATTATTCAAGTTGTCAATACGAGGAAAAAAAATGGTGTCGGCATGTTCTTCCCTAGTGCACTTCTAGAACTGTTTGAAATGCTACTAAGTTTCTAGAAAAGAACCATTTTGCACTGGTAGGTCTAAGCGAGTCATTAGATTTCAGCTCCAAACTGTTAATAACTAATGCATTTCAGCTTTGTAGTGCTCAGAAATGAATTGTTAAGTATTTATCAGTCAGCTATTAAGAAAGAAGTAATTAAGGGAAGTCATGGACAACTGAAAAAAAGCTGTTGTCTCACACAGACTAGGGACTCATGATGTATGGTCACTGAAGCTCTCCTTGTAAGACCTGGCCAGGCCACTTTCAAAGCTTCAAGATAAGTAAAAGGCAAGTCAGGTTATTTACCATTACAGCACACAAGATCCCTGCTTGCAAAATTCCCCTTCTGGTTTAAGCTACTACCCTCAACTGCAAGACTGACCCTGTAGGTACATTTATGTTTCATTGAGATGCACTGGACCAAGTTCAGAAGAAAACTACCACTTCCACTTAAAGCATGCTGGATTTTGGATCTTTGCTATGAAAGAATCAGCAAGAAAGTCTGTTTCTAGTTGGGGTGTGTGCATTTTAAAACAATTTTAGCAATACAATGTCTACAATGCTTATTATAAAAAGCACAGCTGCATAAATAATCTGTGGATAGACTGATATATTTGAAGAACTATAGTACTTTTTTGATAACAAAAAATTGACAAAAAATACACCTACAAATCTTGAGACATTTCCCTTCCTACATTCCAACCCAAATTTGGGAGTAGGGCAAATCAAATTCTAACTAAAAGTGAAAAATTACTTAAACGAAGAAGCTTCAGGCTTTGTGGCAATGAGTATAGATAACTCCCGAAGAAAGGGGTATGCTTTCTGTTTTGGCAGCATGCGCTTACTCGTCTCACTCCATGTCCCCCTGCAAGTCACTCATCTAAAAGGTAAGGAGCAGATCAGGAGGATGAGGAGCAGGCATCCTGCCTGACACCAACATTCAGAGGAACTTACCAACAGCCTTCCAAATCTAAACCACTACTATTACTCTTTATGTGCTGGGCAATACTCTAGCATTTTTTGATTAGATCAAATTACTGTTCTATTTTGAAGAGGTGCTTTTGGAATGGTTTCTTGTTACATAAGAGATCACATTCTTCTGTGTACTTACTCTCGTTTCATCACTGAAGAAATTGTATTTTAGGGACAACTTGTCAAACGCAATACTAAACTACAGTTACCACCAAGTCTCCAAAAGGCTCAGGTTCTTTCTTATATACTAGAAGTGCTCTCATTTATATCCTGTTGTGGGGAAAACAAAATCTGTATACTTTAAACCATTCTAAATTAACAAATAAGGTACATTTAGATACTCTCTTTAGCAAAAATATCTTCATAGCTATGTGTGGTGAACAGGACCTCGTGACATTTCTAAAGAATTCTTAATTGTGACTGAGTAGATTATACCTAAAGTTGTGTTAGCAGTAAGTTGACCTGTTTTTTATTTAAACAGTTGCAGTGTCACAGAGGATCAAGGATTAATAACGTGCATCCTATGTCACTGAACAGAACAAAAAAGGTAAAATACCGTCAAGGTAATTGAGCTATTCAGTCCTAACATCACAAACAAGTAATGGTCATGATTGCCAACCAGCAGCCAGCTGCTATTGCTTCTGATGTTAATGGTTTAGACTCTTAATGATTCTAGGAAGCCAACAAAGTCAAGCAAGACTGAGCTGGACTCTGCTCCCTTTTGTACTTCACCATAAATACTAGTCCAGCTTTGTCGTACGCTTTCAGGGGTAAATCTCTCAAGAATTCTTGCCTTCATCAGTCAGTGCTCTAATTTAACCAAGTGAAACTTTGTTGCTGATAATGGAAATACCCATGAACATAGGTTCTTTCTTGAACACGGATCTTCCTTGGTGTGAGATCTAAGCACTAGAAAACATCTTTTCTCATTCAGTGAGCTCATTCAACACAAAAATCTGTGAATTAATCATTTCAGAGCAACTCACCTCTCCGACAATAGTTTGCTCAAAAGAAATATAATTTGACGTCATAATTTGACATCAGACTGTCAGATAATTTGAAGCAATTTACGCCATTACAGTTTTAAGCTATTCACTGTTGAGCCACTTTCTCTACTGTCCTCGAGAGTGTAAGCGACCTACTAAGTCTCTAATCAATCAGTTTAAAAAGTCAGCTAACAACTAGTTTAGCTTCTTTCATCAAGCTTAAATAGCCACAATAAGAATAATATCAGCATTTGTATTTTTGGGAATCACTAGAACTGGGTTCAAAAAAATCAAAATAGCTAGTTCAGTTCCGCAGTCTTCTTAGTGGCAAGTACTTGTTACTAGGAGAATTCAAACTACATTGGGATAAGCAAAACACATGTTCCCCCTCCCTTATCAGTGTACTGCTCTGCATTCCTCTTCTTTTCCTCACCGAACCCAGGCTCTTATACATTTTACTGGATGGCTGGCTCACGGATTTCTTCCTATGAGACATACCATAAGTATGAGAACTATCATATTGTATTCCTTATATACCACAGAGGCAGCTTGGCTATACTAGGGCAGATTGGTGAAAAATTCACAGTGCTGATATTCAGGCGCCAGTTTTGCGATGTCCCTTTGCAAGCTACAGAAAAATAGCAGCAGTATATAGGTCTAAGCACCTAGTCACGCACAGATACTGTAGCAGACATTTGGCCATCACGCTTTGGGCACTTCCATAGCGTTTATTCTCCTTTTATGAGCCCCGCACAGACATGTGACAGCCTGGATTTGGTTTGTAAAAACATCAGCTGGATTATCATGTCCAGGGAGGTTTCCAACAGTAATTACTGACATACAGTTCCCACTAAGCTAACATCAGCTTGTTCCAATACAACGCCCACTGTTTTTCTGCTTACTCTGCTCTTGGTGCGTTCCAGCTGCTCTCGCTGCTCTCCAAGTTCTTCAATTATATCAGTACCAATCTGATCCGTCTCGGCAGCAATTCGGTGTGAGCGCTCAATGCTCTGAGTGGCTCGGTTTAGGCTGTCTGTGCCCTGGAGAAGCAGCACCCTCTGTGACTGCAGATTAGTCTGAAAAATAAGGTGTGCCTAACTATTAAACATAGAAATAGAGCTGTATTAGGCTTCTGACACATTAAAGCGTTAAGATGTAATTCTGTCAGACATTCATTTATATTAGCTGTACAGACTTCTTAGGATAACAGGTGTAGCCCAGTTAATTTTGAAATAGTTCTCATTCACATCATAAAATCATGACCAAATATGATTCAATCTTGAAAAAGGTTGCACAGCTAAAGAATTAACACATTTAGTTACAAAAATTGACTTTTTTTTTCCTCCTTCTCTCAGTAATTTCTGTTTCTATCAAAGGATATTTACATGAAAATATTATCTTTGCTTTCAAGGTGCTAACTTATTCATATCTAAATTCAGTCTCATTTGAGAATTAACAATTGGTTGCTGGGGAGATCACTAAGTGTTTACACAGTCAAAAATATTATGAACAAACAGCACTAGCAGATGGACTGCTAAGTAACAAAGATCCTCTTTTCATGTCAGTAGCTTCAGCTAAAGGATAAAAAACGTTTGCTGACCTTGGAGCCAAAAGGAAGCTCAAAATAAAGTATTTTCTTAAACTCAGAAAGTCTAATGTATCATCCAGCTCTCAAGTATTATAAAAGAGGAATCAAATGACAAAACGTACCTACTTACTGTAGAATGAGTTATTAAAGAAAGAGCCTCCCTCAAAGCCTCTATATTTAAGAACAAATAAAGCAACCCTACCTCCATGAACTCTCTTCATATATCACAGCACTTGCCTCTCTCTGAAGGTGGCAAGCAAATTCAGCCTCAGTAGCTCAGATATATCTAAGCAAATTTGGTACTAAGCAAAGAAACTGGTGTATTTCTTGCACTGTCGAGCATATCCATAGTGAACAAAGTGCTAGAAGATGACTTCTTAGGTTTTCTTTATATTATTTAAACTAAGATAGAGAAGAGAATTCTTAAAAGAGAATTCTACCAAAGAACCGACATGGTGCATGTGAGTCACACACTTGGCTAATTTTAGAGATGAAAACTACATCAGTCAACTGCATCGCTGCTGTGCTTTCAGTGCTACAGGGGAATGATTAAACAAAGCATTTCAGTACTTGCAACTAGTCTCTAAAAGTCAGTTTTTAAAAAATATGGCCTATAAGATATTAAACAGATGACACCCAAGGAGTACTATTTTAATTATAATAAATCATTATCTTAAAACAAAAAAGCTCTCTTACAAGTTCTAGGTGTTCCTTCTCCTCCCCGAGACAGATACTCATTTTACATGCAGAGACACATACAGGGAGTTATGCAAGCAGAGAAACTAAGTGGATTAAAGTAGAACCACTAGAAATAATACATCTGGATTTTTTTTAAAAGACAATCACAGAAGTTTAAATACAATTTATATCTAATGCTCACACTCTGTTCATTTTCTGTGGAGAAGATTCCATATTTTATATCTCCTTGACTTCCAGGGCCCAATCCCAAATCTGTACTTCTCATCTCTCTCTGGAACATGGAGAGGTCTCTTCTGTAAGCCCGGATTTTGCTCATCATTTGGTTGCGGAAAGGCAGAGGAGCATATTTCAATTCTTCCTCCATTTCCCGCAGCTTTAATGAAAGAAAATGTGTTTATTTTTTAAAGTATCACATTATTCTTACCAACAGCCATACTCAAAACTGAGCAGCACATGAGGGAATTCACATGTTTTTATGGGAACTGGAGGTAGGAGAGGGAGAATTAACCCCAAACCATGTATCCCTCATCTAGTATCAAGTACACCATTCTGTTTAATGTTACTCAGCCTACGTGAATAAATTTATGCCAGGATTTATGATTTCTGGCATCACATCTTAATGACCTAAAGAATTTTCCTCTAAGATACTAAGTTTGAACTTCTCATTCCGTCCTTTAATATTTTGCAGTTTAGCATGTTATTGGCACCATCCATAGTTTGATTTACATTGTCATATCCTATCTCAGCAGCACACGTTGAGTTTTGTTAAACAACAGCTTATGCCAGGAAATAACAAACTATGCAACACTTCAAAGAAAAGTTCACTGCCAAGCTTAATGCTTGACATCTTTTGAAATATCACTTTAACTTCTAAATTTGCACTTTTCCCTTTCATGTTTCCCTTTCATGTTGTTGAGTGCAAGTATCAGCTTCCCATCATACCTGTGCAATAGAGCTCTGTTGCACAGATAGGCATGCCACCAAACTCGTAAGTCAAACTTTCAAGCCTGACTACTGGAGTTAGGATTTACAAACCCTGGGATTTTGCAATGCATGAATTTTCACATAAACTTTTGGTGACAGCTGCTACAAATTCAGAATGCTTAAAGCTGTCTCCCAATATGACCTCTACACCCTACACATCATCAGAATCTACAGATACACCTCAGTCTGGTGCAGTTTCTGGTGCAACTGCTGTAATAAAACAAACAAAACACACAACACCCCCCATTTAAAAGGTATATTATACCGCTAACAAATAGCTCATTATTAAGAAAGGGAAGTTTAATCCATAATGTCTTGCCTAAAAAGACAATTAATTGGTATTTTTGCATTGTTGCATGTCACCTGCTGCCCATGAAGCCTTTATCTTCTTAGTACTCTATACAACAGAATTTTCAAATATACAAGATCCCTGCATTTAACCATCACATACCCTGCATTTAACCATCACATAATTACAGAAAGATCAGATGGGTTAAGACTGCCATGAAATAAAGACAGCAGAAAAAAGACAAAACAGAAATTCACTACCTGCTTTTGGCAGTACTCCCCACAATTGCTAACAATTTTAACTGCACCGCTATCACTCTCCTTCACGCAACAGAGGGAAGCGATATCCAAACTGATCAGTAATAGATAAACAAATAAATACATGTGTGTACATATGTGTGTGGGTATGCATATACACACACACAGCAGTCTTGGCCAGCAGATGCATTAATCCGATCAACAGAGCAAACAAAAAAAAAAAAAACCCACAATATTTCCCTGCCAGCATAAGTACTCAATGAAAGTAAAATCTGCAAGTATTGCCCTTTTAAAGGCATCAATGTGTCAATCAGTCACAGAAGCCACAATTCTAGGCTTAAACTTACCGTTTCATTTGCTTCACGCTGTTTCTCATCAAATTCTCGAACTAGTTTTTTTCTCTCCTCTGTTGAATAAAAAGAAGTATGCTAGATAAACTAGAAATAAATTACAACAGAATTCAATCCATTATGGGCAAGGAAGCTGACTACAGAGACCCCATGACAAAATTTACCACAAACAGGAACAGTCTGTTCTTATGATAACTTGAATAGGTTGGGAGCAGGGGCAATGACCCTAGCTGGCCACTAGCTTTGCTGGACAAAAGAAGTCATTATTCAAACTTGAAATATTTTTCCGACCTAATCCTCAAAACTCTACTCCCAGAACTGAGAAACAATTAACATGAAAGAATAACAAAGCGGATGTGTTGGTAAACATCTCAAATATTTCTTATTTTTGCATAAATTCTGCAAGATTATTGGAAGCTGAAACTTAATTTGAATTTGGATACAACATGAAGTCAAGCTACGTTTCCAAGTGATCCCTGAAGTTTCCAGTAGACACAGTACTCTGCATTCCAGTAGTCATCTAATAAAGTTAGGTGGTAAACAGGATAAGAGACCTTTAACATTAAAGATGCTATCAAGATATCAGACCAGGTACCCAAATTACTGCACAAACGCTTCCCTCTTCTGAGATGAGATCAGTTGTTTGGCCTAGCCAACAAAGCTATACATTTTAATTGTTTGAGATAGTCACTAGGTAGTCAAAGATGTGCTGGCATCCTTGTATCTAGCACTTTGCAGACCAAAGAATTGCCTTTCAGTGCTGCTATATTTTTTAACAAAATCTTAAATATATATTTTGCATCTGTTAAAAAACAGAATCAGCCATCATGCTTTTCTAATATCCAAGATCAACAAAAGCAGTATCAGGGAAGCAGAATTCTGAAACACCTCATATCTCAATGGAACAAAAATAAATGTTTTATAAGCTTTTGCAAAAGCACAGAAGGCAACCACCAGAGGACTCTCTTAAAATACTGCAAATTTAAACCAAATTCTATCAGAAATCTAATAAATGTGCAATAGCCTAATTCATCTCTCTCTCAGGAGAGAGCAATTCAGTCTTAAATGAAACCTTGGGTAGTAAAAAACGCAGGCAGTCACATTGGTGAAACTTACCTAATTTGATTAAACTGTTTAGACATCATTATGAAGACACTGTTGTAGCAAAAAAAACCTGACTTTATAATAACTTTTGTTAATACAGTCCCCTGCATGAACAGCAGCTTTTTAAGGCACTAAGCTTTCAACAGCTGAACAGGAGAAAGTTTTGAAGTGATCAAAACATTATAATATAGCTCCTCTCATTTACATGACGCACCTAAGCTGTACTGTTTTTTGTAAGTACAAAAAACTGAATTTCTTTAGAGAAACGTATATTTTAAACTGATCCAGGCTATCTGAAATGCTTTCTTATAAACGTGGAAGAGAAAAGGTTTCCAGATCAAGGATTCCGTTATCTTATCGGTACAGAACGGAATAGCATTTCCAAATTTGCGTCCCTCAAAGATGGCTACCAAGGAACTAAAGATTGTCTTACCTGGAGTTTTGGGAAGGTGCCGGACATCTTAAAAGGAGTGTGTAAAATTTCTTTTATTGTCTCCTGAAGTTCTCAGAATCAGATATCTCAAGAAAGAGAGACATGCACACCCCATATGTATTAGAAGCAGACAAAGCACACCAGCAGTGCAGCATGCCTTCACCAGATAGAGAAATTCCTAACATATCTTAAACTCTCTTGGAAATACTTTCCAGAGTATTATTGTTTTTTCCAGTAACAGATTTAAAGAATAACATCATTATACTAAAATTTTGTAGCATGTCTGAAATAATCAATTTGTAATTATTTGTAATCTTTTGAAAAATCTGCAAGCGTTGCAAAAATTGTTTCCTGTAAATATTGTTTACATCTACCGCTCAAGACTATTATAGTCTTGACAAAGCTCTACTTTACTGAAAAACTCATCACTCTCCTTTCTACAAGAAAGTGAGGATCTCTTATAAGGAATTTCTATTATTTTAATATTATAAATATAAAATTAAATTACAATAGAGAGTGTTGTACTTCTTGCTCTATGGAACTTTTCAACCCAAAGTAATGTTAGTGACATTCTCAATTCCCTCAGAGCCCTTCAAGTAAACAGTGATGCAAGCACAGTATTTTCTCATTCTTTTCCTTAAAGTCAGGTATTAAGAGACAGATCCTGCATTTCAAGGCAGCAGGGACAGTCGCTGTCTCATAAAACCATCTTCAAAAAATTTTATGCAAACAATATCCAGATTCACAGGCCATTCTCCAAGAGAGGGTATGTTTTTTACTCTTGCTGACCAGCAGTGAAATTAAGTCAGCTTTGAAAGTTGTAATTTGCAGTTCTGAATGTCCCTCTTGTGCCAAACTCTCTGGAACCTTGATAATGAGGATTGTGACCCTGAATTTAACTCAATATTAAATACAGAGCCAGATACGAAATGGAATACTAAGCTTTTCATAGCACGTGTTATCTAGCACGCAGAGTGGTAGATTCTGAACAAACCAATTATTTCCAGGATTTGTGATTTTATACCTAAATACATGGAACTAAGGAATTCTGGGGATCACAAGACTAAACTATCACAGAGCATGGCTTATAACCTCTACTCATTCAAAAGAACACCCATACTCAGAAGAAACTGGTTGCAGCAGTTCACGACAATTACGTATCGCGTTTCTCCTTTAAAGCAAGTATTTAACCAGAGTCGGCCACACTGGTAGAATTCTCCTTGCCAGATCACTTCCCTTTCCAGTTCTCAGAACACAACCGAATATTAAGAACTGAATTGGAAAGGCACTACAGAGTCTTTACAGAGAGGTGTTCTGTCAGAGAGTGTTTTAACCACTAGTATGAGCTCCATTACTTAGCAAAGAATTCCTAAACAATTAGATTTTGTGCCTAGCAGAACTTTGTCTAGTTTGCTTTACATTAGATTGTTTTTCTAGGCTGTGAGTAGGGCACAGACCACACTTTTAAAACAGTCTTTTACAATAGAAAATTTCACTGGTAAATAAATCTATGAACTGTTTCAGACAAACGTACTGCTGAAAACAGCTTCTAGTTCAACTGATGAGATTTTGAACTGAAATCTTGAAACAAGATAGCAACACTGATGAGAGAAATGCAATTCAGGCAGTTCACTTGCAAATAGCATGAAAATATGCTAAAACTTCAAATCCAGGTAAAGTTCTAGTGCCACCAAGTAACCACCTCTCCACCGAGCTGAGACTGAAGCTGAACGCCCAGCAGCACAGCAGCGCTTGGCTGCAGAGCTGCAATTTGCCAGGCAAGAGGAACTGCTCCCCAGGGGTAAAGTGACACAAGCACCCAGCTGTTTCCATGTCTGGGGCTTTACATGACTATGCCCAATACTCCACAGCAAAGCTATGAGAAAATAGCAGTAATGGGAAAATAAGACATAGAGAAGCCGGACCTAACAGAGCCACGACAGCATGACCTCCCAGGAAGCAAACCAAGGGACAGTCGCGGGGAAGGAAAGTCAGCTCGAAGTGATGCACCAACTTCCTGCAACTGTCCTAGCAAACTCCTTCCCTCCATAAGGGCTTTTAGAGAGACTCTGTTCTCTGGTTGTAAAAATGGATTTATCTACAGAAAAGCAACCCAGGCTCCCTGCAGCTGTCCTGTTAGTTAGCAGGCCCCACCTATGCAGCGGGGTGGCCGGCCGGGAAGCACCGGCAAGGGCCCGGCAGAGGGGCCTCCGAGCAGGGAGGAAGGGAAGCAGCGACGAACGGCGCAGCGACCAGACCCCGCCACAGCCAGGGGAACGGCCCCTCGCCGGGGGAGGTGTCCGAGGGCCGGCCAAGGCCCTGCCGCCCGGTGGAGCCCAGCCGGGCCCGTCACGGCCGCGCCCGGGGGCCGTTGGCCGCGCGCGCCGCTCCAGCCCCTCCCCCCCGGCCGCGGGTAACGGCCGCCGCTCTGCCCCGCTCACCGGCCGCGCTGCCGCGCAGCCGCTCCGGCACGCCCCGCAAGTCTCCGTGCAGCCCCCGGAAGATCTCATGCAGCCGCTCCAAGTGCTCCGAGGAGCCAGAGCCCCGGCTCGCCATGGCAGGCAGCCGCGTCCCGCCGCCGCCGCCGCCGGCTCCCGCGTCCCCCGGCCCGCGCCGCTACCGCGCGGCTCGACGCATCGCCGCTTCCTGGCGGCCGCTTCCCAGCCCGGCGGCGCCGTGGACCCCCCGCTCCGCATCGCTGGGCGCCCCGAAGCGCGGCCCGACCGCAAAACCGCCCGGTGCCGCCGGCCGCACGGCCGGCAGCGCCCCCCCCGGACCGCTCCCCGCGGGGCTCGACCGCCAGCCGCCTGGCGAGAGGGCTGGCGCGGCGTCGGCAGCGGCCAACGGCCGCCAACGGCCGCGGGGGGCGTCAGGCGCTGCCGGGGCAGCCCCGAGGCGGGGCGCGGGGCCTCGCGCCGCGCAGTGCCCGCTGGGGCGCGTAGGCTGCGCGGGGGCGGCGGGGCGGGCGCGGCTGAAGCTGCAGCCGATGTTTCCCGGCCCGAAAGAGGCTTTACGTGAAACGTCTTCGTTCCGACTGCGATGGCAGGTCGCGTCTGCGGTTAGCGTCTTTGTGTCGTACAGGTGGTATACCTTGACAGGAAGGCACGCCCTGAAACAGGCTTTTTCCCCGGAGGGGTGTGTGTGTGCAGGGCCCTGGGTTCCAGCTGCTTCTCGAGAACCAGGAAGGCGGGCTGCGGCCAGGCCGCCGCGCTGTCTGCAGCTGGGGCCAGGACGCGCGTCTGCAGGGAAGCTCAGGTACCAGGAGGCAAAGCAATTTGGTGCCCCGGACTTTTGCTTTAACTCTCTGGTAGAGGTGAGAGTGAACATCTGCGGACTGAACACGGACTTGGAGGCAGGAGCGTGTCCCCCAGCCCTTTATATGTGTGGGCATATAGGTATACGTACCCATTTTGTACGTTTTGCTGGGGTTAATATCATAAATTTAGGAATGACGCTAAGAAAGGGCTTAAAGATAAATGACCTTACTTTGACGTTTTGCATAACTGTCCTCCAGACCACTCCTGAGCTTTCTCTTCAGGTATTTCCCAGCCGAATAATAGGAAAGTTTTATTAAGACAGCAGAACTATTGTTTAAAATAGTTCAGAAAGACAAAGGTTAGAGATGTGTACTCCATCGGGAGAAAACATTAGACCGAAGGTGCAGAGCCAGCTGGCTTTATACTGCAAGCTGATATTTCAAGTAGGGTAGTACATTTACAGCAAAGAGCTAAACGTGAATCTCTTAGCGTAGCAACCAGGCTCAGTGGAAGAGGACTCTAGAGCAGCTAGCACAGCTGAAATTCCTTTCACCTTAGTGGAATTAAGTGACATTAGTGGGTGAAGTAGGGGCATTGCACACACGTGTGAGGTGCCTGCTGTCTTGCAAACGTTGCTCTCAGGGCAGCACAGCGCCGAGCCCCACAGCCAGTGTCCGACAGCCAGGGTGCCCAGACCTGCGCGGTGGTCTCTGAGCCGGAGGGGATGCTCAGGGCGGCACCGGGGAGGCTGGCCCGGGCACCGGCCTGCTCCTCCGCAGCCAGGCTACTGCTGCAGCGCCGGGGCAAGCAAGCAAAAACGTGTCGTTCGCCCACAGCGCAGGCAGGGATTTAAACGAAATCACAGCGTGGGTAACTTTAAGGAAAACCTAGGGGGGACATAGAGCTCTTCAGCCGTGATCGAGGACACGCGGAACCGCACCGGACCTCCGCGGCCAGGAGGCAGCGGTGCGCGCCTCCGCCACCGGGGTCCGCTGCGGGCTCCGCTCCTGGGGGGGGGGCGGCTCCGGACTACAGCTCCCGGCATGCCGTGCGGGGGGGGGCGGTGGCGGCTGCGGACTACAGCTCCCGGCATGCTGTGCGGGGGCCCTCCGGACTACAGCTCCCGGCATGCCGCGCGCGGAAGCGGCTGCGGACTACAGCTCCCGGCATACCTCGCGTCTCGGGGGCGGGGCCTCCCGTTGGCCCGGGCTGCCAGGCAGAGCGGCGGCGAGCATGGAGCCGGCGGCGGCGATGCTCAGCTGCTGGGGAGCCGTGCTGGGGACGGCTGTCTCACTCCCGCTTCTCCTCCTTGTGGCAGCCCCCTACCTCAGGTCTGTCGGGGCTGCTGTACGCGTGTTTTGGGTGCGCGGGGAGCCCTCCTGGGCGCGGATGGGAGAGGGGGCAGGTCGCGTCGTCCGTGCCGGCGCCGGGAGCGGGTGCAGCACCCGGGCGCAGGCCGGGGTGTGTCGTTATTTCAGGGGTCCGGGGGCCTAGTGTTTGCATGCGCGTGAGTCTGTGACTCTTAAAAAAAAATAAATAAATAAAAAAGCTCGTACAGGAATTTAAGCAAGGCGATCGCAGCCAGCCCCGTCTGGCGCCGGCTGTGTTAAATCTGTGCAAGCTCTCAGCGGGCTTGGTTTCTGCGTTCGTAAAATAAATGAATAAATAAATAAATACAAATCATTCAATGCCTGTGCAGAAAATAAAAGATATATAGAAATATCCGTTCTTCAGTAGCACCTTTAATGTCTAGGAAGAAGGATTAGGTAAAAAAAAATCCTGGTTGCTTGGGTCTTTGTCCCCATCAGGTTTTAGGTTTTTTTTTAAAAGGAAGGTAAATAAAATAGTTTTTTTTTTTAACCTCGTGGGGCTAAAATGTTACTTCAACTTCTCTAGCTCTCGTGTCTAATTAACAATGTATTTGAAACAATCTCGCGCATGCCCTAGGATTTGGGATGCTCTTAGGTCTCCGCTCAGTTTTTGCCCTAGTTTCTGTGCTCTTCTGTATCAGCTACTGGGAGACAATAGAAAGCAACAGCTGCCCCAGCTGCGAGCAGTAGGCTGGCTCGCACCTCCGTCTGCTCCTCGAGAGGTGGCTTGAAATGTTTCTGCCTGCCTTTCCTCAGGCTCCCACAGCTGGAAATTTATTCCGGGAAAGGCGTCCCGCCTAGGAGGCAGAAATACAGCTGCGCCGCTGTATCCGGCGGTCCGAGCGGGGCTCCGGCGGCGGCGGCTCGGCGGGGCGGGCAGCCGCCGCCGCGCCCATGGGCTCAGCCGCCGCATGGCCGCCTGCCGATGGCGGCAGCCAATGGGGAGCCGTGGCTCCACTTTGTGCAACGGCGCGGCCGGGCGAAGCCGGCGCGAGGGCGGCGGTTGGAGGGCGGCGGGGGCCCGACCGAGAGCGACGCGACTGGCCTCTCCCGCCGGGCTAGCGGCGTGGCTGCGAGTTTCTTGGTGGCAGTGCGGCAGCACGGCGTGGAAACCCGAGCCTCACCCGCGAGGGCCTGGGAGAGGCGCCTCTGTGCCAGGCGGTGATGGTGCCCGCCCTTCTGTCCTCGCCGAGCCTTCCTCTCCGCACGACTGGCCGTCAGCTGCGCCGAGGGTGAGCTGGGCTTGTCGGCTCTGTGTTCGAGCACTGGCGCTACGCTCAAAGCAGAGGGGTTTGAAGATGACTAGGAACCTGGCGTGGTGGCTTGATCGGGACACCTAATCAGAGGAGGCAGCTGCTGGAAGCTTGAGGAGGGAAGGAGGGGTGTAGTGAACTGGCAGGTGGAACCACTTTAGGTAACTCTCCACATGAATCACAGGTTATTCTGAGAGCAGTAACTGGCCCAGCTGCTGGGGCACAGCCAACCAAGAGCTGTAAGTGATTAGCCCTGGCCTGTACCTCATAACCAGAAAAACTGTCCTTGGACCTTTTCTTGTTATCCTCTTGTTCCTGTTATCTTCTTTTCCAGGAGGTATGTTGCTGGAGGACAGTGTAAGTCAACAGCTAAGCTAGATGGGAAGGTGGTGATAATCACAGGAGCCAACACAGGCATTGGGAAGGAGACAGCCAGAGATCTTGCACGAAGAGGCAAGTCACTGTCCTACATCAGCAAGCATCCCTTTGAAACTGATATGTGTGCGCATGTGTATCAGTAGTCCCTTTTCTGGATCTAAGGGAGGATTATCTTGCACTCCCATCTATAGAGTTGGGAGTCTAACAGATAGCACCTAGTTATCCTTTTTCTTGGTGAAAACCCCAGCTGCAAGATATAATGGTGGTGGGAACGTGTCCTGATGGCACATTACTCTGGTGCAGAGGCCCGAACAGCCTTTGGAGTTGGTCATGCTCTACAGCATACTTGCATATTACAGAGGAGCCCAAATGTTGTTTCTCCAGAGGCTGTAACCACTGAGTCACAAGTCCCCCGTTCCTCAACTGCTTTCATTGTATCAAGGTGTATCTTGTGACATGAGAAAGCACTGCACTACAACCCTTTTGAGAGGACTGGGGAAGTTCCTGGTATCACTGGGCCACCACATTTGTTAGAAGCTGGGAAATGGCTTAGGTTCACTGGTGTTTGTTTTAGTTATTCATGTTTCAAGCTAATTTGGTTTAAATGCTTTTTGGCTAACTGGTGTGGAGATTAACGTAGCAGTTCATAATCAGTTTAGAAACTATTCTGGCTGGGGTCTGTTAGGCAAGAGGGCCAAACTCAGTTGCCCAGTGGGGCGAGGTTGTTGCAGCTCCATGTCCACAGGTCCAGCCAGTCGCCAGGCTGAGAATGTATCCCCAGTAGGCACCTGCACAAACACGCATATACTACATATAGACACAAGGCTGGCCACACAGATCAGCTCAGACAAACACACTCGGCACTCACACATATGGCACCAACAGCCTCATCCTGTTTCTGTCTCTGGCTGATCAGGAGGAAGGTCTGTTAGTGGGATATATATACATACATACAGTGTGGATCCCTCCAGCACCAGGGCTTAGACACTCAGTTCAGCCCTGGCCCCTGGATCCCCGGTCTCCCCAGTTTGCTGGCACCTGGACATATGAGCCCCTGAAGTCTGCAGCCCCGCTCCACTTGCTGGTACAGACCCCCTCACTCGCGCATGTGCACACACACACACTGTACATCCATTCAGTAGCTGGCCTTGGACATGTAGTCCATCAAGTAGTTGGTCCTACATCCTTTGTCTTTCAGGTGCCTCACCCCTAGATGCACACAGACACACATGTCTCCCAATCAACCCCTCCAGGCCCTATGGTCCCTCTGGTGGTTGGCTGGGACTCCTTGGTTCCCACAGTAGCCGAGTGCCCCTGTGTTCTTGTCCTTAGAGAGAGGCGCATGCAAAAACACACACACGTCTCCCAATCAACCCCAGATCCTACAGGCTCTCTGGCAGTTGGATGGGACTCCCCTTGTCACTCTGGTAGCCGGGTGTCCCTGTGGTCTCGCCCTTCTTAGAGTCCCACACGCATACCCAGCTCCCTTCACCTACTCACCAGCTAGTCCGGCTTGGTATTTGTAAGTGATCACACGCTCGCTTGTGTACCCTCCCTCACTCGTTCCAGTTGCTGACACCCCAGACACATAGGCCCTCTGACCCATGGTCTCAGTCCAGTCCCTGGTCCCACTCCAGTCTTCCACCAGAAACCACTGGTACTTGGTTTCACTCATTCCAGTCTCTCCACTTGCTGACACCACAGACACATGGGTCCCTATGACTGTGCATCTGAGTGCCAGTTAGTGGCACTCAGACCACCACACTTGCACATACATACAGAATAGAGAGTTTCTCACCCATGAAAATAGTTAGAAAGGAATTTAATAAGCAGATGGGACAAAGTGCACTGATCAGATGCAGGGCATAGCCAGGCAAGCCTACAGACTAGGCCCATTTCTATCCCCATATCCCTCTATTTTCCCCTGCTATTTCTCCCCAAATCACCTAGATCCCTCCCTTTCTCTGCATTTGGTTCCTCTCCTAAACATCCCATAAACAGTCTTGTGCCATCTCAAAATGCTCTTCTCCTGCATCCCACAATGTGTCCCATACCCCTAGGGAGTAACCCCTCTTAGCCTGAGAGCTCCTCTGGTTGACTCATTGTGATGGGTTTCACACCTGGACCAGGGGCTGATGCTCTCCTGGGACAGCCCTGGGAGGAGCCAGACAGGGTGTTATTCAGGTTCCTTTAGCTGCCGTTGTCTCTCTGCGCTCCTTTGTGCTTGTAGAGATGAGCTTTTTACCACGTAACCTGAAAAGGTCCAAGTATCTGCCTGTGCTACTGACTGGACGCTCCCATTATAGGGACAACAGTAACAGTGTAGTGGTACACATGCCTGACCTGGGAAAAGCTGGAGAGGCACGCTTCAGATGTGCTTTGTCCTGGTCTGAGGACAGCTCTGGGCTGCCCTAGAGCTAGCAACGTACTGGTTGATGCCAGTTCCCTAAACTAGCAATATGTTGTTTGTAGGTGCTGTGGGTAGTCAGCTTGCTTGTCATAGCCCTGCTCCTCCAGCCTACTTCCAGTGCTCTCAGCTTGGGTTCCTGCTTATTTCCCCCTTGCAGGTGCGAGGGTGATTGTTGCCTGCAGAGACATAGCAAAGGGAGACGCTGCAGCCAGTGAAATCCGAGCTGAAACGGGGAACCAGCAGGTCATTGTGAAAAAACTGGACTTGGCTGATACAAAGTCCATCCGGGAGTTTGCTGAGAACTTTCTAGCAGGTACAGCCCCTAGATACTTCTTTTCAATGGGAATATTTATCAAGGACCGCTCACTCTCTGCCCTTCAGTGCTAAGGAAGGGATGTGGCTGGGTGTGTCCTGGGAGCATTATTGCCCTGCTCTATTCCCGTACCTGCTGTTAACTTGCTGGGTGACCATGTCCGTATCATAGGGGTTTTAAAGGCAGCAGCTGAGAGTGTTGTGTGAGTGATGCACACTGCTGATGTGACTAGGCAATATCTTCCCCTTCATTATACGGATCTCATTTGCTATACCTGGAATTGTTCTGTGTGACAAACTCCTTTCTGGGCAAGGGCAGAAAAATGAGACTCTGTCTTGGAAGCCAGTTCCACCCTCCAGAGCCATCAGCATGCCTGGACAAGAGGATGGGGTTCTACTTCGATGCCAGTGGATTCTAGCAGATGCTGAGTTCCTGGCCTGTGTACTCCCGAACCATGTTGGGAACCATGGTTTGACAGCAGGGGCCTGTCAGAGGCCACGACCTAGTTTGTGGTAGGGAGAGTTATTCTGATTTTGTTGAGGAAATGTGGCTGCAACTCAGATGGGCATGGAGTTTTTTGGCTGACTGTCTTTCGTCCCTGTTGCCCTATTTAATAACGTCTGTTGTTTCTTGCAGAGGAGAAGGAACTCCATATCCTCATTAACAATGCTGGGGTAATGTTATGCCCTTACTCCAAGACAGCTGATGGCTTTGAGATGCACCTGGGAGTCAATCACCTCGGTAAGACTAGCGGCGTCATGTTTTTAACTCAATGTCTGTGGCAAAATACCAAAGGGAAATTCTGCTTCTGGATTTTCTCTTCCTTATCCTTCCTTTCTGGGAGAGAACTGAAGACCAGTACTAGAGCCCTGGAGATAGAAGCTGTTTTCCTCTGGGCTCAAATGTCATGGAAAGGAATAATGCAATGTATTTGCTTATCATGGACCTAGTTTAAGAATCTCTAGATGTCACCTGGGACATACATACAAAATATATGACAGCTCCAGGTTTTTGAAGCTGAGGAGAACTTAACGGCTCGTGAAAGTTTAGCTGTTGATCCAGTGCGCCTTCTTTCGCCTGGACTTGAAATGACGGTAGCAGTAGGCTAGAGCGTGCAAGTAATATGTTGAAAGCACTTTGAAATTCCAGCAGGGGAAGGCTTCAGAGAAGGATGAAATATTCTAACTTTTCCTCTCTTCCTTAAGGTCACTTTCTCTTGACCTTCCTATTGCTGGAGCGTCTGAAGCAGTCTGCCCCGGCCCGCATAGTGAATGTGTCCTCACTAGCTCATCACGGAGGCCGAATCCGCTTCCATGACCTCCATGGTGAGAAGAGCTACAATCGCGGCCTTGCCTACTGTCACAGCAAACTGGCTAATGTGCTCTTCACGCGGGAGTTGGCGAGGCGGCTGCAAGGCAAGTCTCAAAGAGAGCAGAGTGTTTGTCTGCTTGGTTTCTGAGCACCATGTGTGAGTCGGGTAGATTGAAGAAAAGTCTAAAAATTGGATATGCAGAAATAAAATGGTTTGAGCAAGGGTCACTGATAGCTGGTTGATGCAGGGAGAAAATATCTCCTGTCTGTGGAACCAGGAGACTTGACCGAAAACTAGCTGCATCCAAGCAAGCAATTGTATTACGTGGGTAGGAACTAGAAGGACTTAGAGCTGAACGTAATGTCTGGCAACTGCAGTCTGCAGTGAAAGAACTACACCAGTCTCAGCTGTCTTAAATGTTGAAGGCCAGTAAAACAGAAGCATAGGACTAGACAGCACCTCTTAAGTCACAGCATCTCTGTCACAGCTACATTATTCAGTCCTTTCCTTAAACTTAATTAAGTAGTATTTATTTTACTAAAACAGAAGCAGTGTTTTCTCTAGGAACACAGTATTACAGTAAATCAAAAAGATCTGGTCCTCTCAAAAGCTTGATGGAAACTGCTGCTGTTTTAGCATCCAGGTCCTCGAGCAAGTTGCTTTGCAAAGGCATGTAGTGACTGCAGTGCTTGGAAGGGAGTGGGAGAAGCTCCAGCAAGCAGTGGGCATTTCATTGGCTGTCCTAGTATCCATGCCTCGACTTCTTCTTTTAATCTATTGAATATTTGCTGATCAAATCAAGGAGGATGGTACCCCTTTGCATTAAGGCAAGTCTGATGCATGCAGATTTGGATCACTTGGATCACTTTGTTTTCCCCACAGGTACTAAAGTTACAGCAAACTCTCTCCACCCTGGCTCTGTCCGTTCTGAACTGGTCCGGCACTCGTTTGTAATGACATGGTTGTGGAAGATGTTCTCATTTTTCTTGAAGACGCCTTGGGAGGGAGCTCAGACTAGCGTGTACTGTGCAGTAGCAGAGGAGCTAGACTCTGTGACAGGACAGTATTTCAGGTGGGTGAAAGCTGCTGATGTGATGTGAAGTTACGGAGATGATGTGAAGGCAACCTTGCTTGACTGGAAGAGTAAGTAATATTGTCATTTGTTATTGCAGAAGGGACTGTGTAAGATGTTGCCATAGCTCACCCGAATAAGGTGGAAGGTGACAGAAACAGGGGCCCCACCCTTTCCAGGTCTTTTCCAAGGAGTATTGTGTTACAAGGAACAACTGACCTGTGCAACACTTCAGGCAATAGCTGTTCCCATAGTGCTAAGAGTATCACTGTACTGGAAGTGCAGGAGAGGCTGTCACATGCTCCGAGTTCTAATCCTGATCTGCCTTAGACTTTAGCAAATCACTGCAGCAGAGCTGTTTAGTTAATGAGGTCACTGGAGTCAACCATGGGAAAGACCAGTTTGCTTCTCCTTGTAGTTTTAGCCTGCTGGAGCAGAAAGCGCCTGCACTCACAGGGAAGGGGGAGGCGTGATTCAATTCCTTTCAGGTCAAATGGGGCAAGATTAGTGGGAGGAGCAAAAACGCATGCTTCTGCTCCTGTAGGAAGTAAGATTTTTTTTCCAGTACTAGGCTAAAATTAGGTATGTAACAAAATTACTTGATTTGCCTGAGTGAAAGATACAGCAGCTGGGAGGCTGTGGTGTTTTGGTTTTAGCATGGATACTGTTGGAGCCTGTACTTCTCTGCAGAGCTTTCCTCTCATGATAAGTAACCAGATTATTCTCGGTAATGGTTTTTCTGATCTTCACTTGGAGCTTGTACCATCTTAATCAGACTCGAGTATATAAATAGGTGCTTTAATCTTCCCTGCGTGATTGTCTCTCCCAGGATCTAAATGGAGCATTTGTGTGCTAGAATACAGAAAACTTAGGTAGATTTTAACTTCAGAATAGAAGAAACAGTTTTGGACTGAGTGGGAAACAAAGAGATGAAACAGTTATTCACAAATGTGCCTGACTTTATAGTGGACTGGCCTAAAATAATTTCCAGGCAATAGAATATAAAGCATAAGTACAAACAAAAAAAAAACCCTTATGAGCTACAGCAAGACAGGCAAAGTCCACTATAGTCTGTGCAGTATGGGGTATAAAACTGCTTTTCTGCAGCGTCTAGAATGATTAGAAATCTCAGGGAATGTGATTTCCTCTGCTCCCTTAAGCCCCACATCCATTGCAGCATGTAGCTAGTAAGATAAGAATGCATGATCCCTATTCTAGACAGCATGCTGTTTGGTTGCAGCACCTGAGAAAAAAGAGCCACAGTACAGATGATAAAGGAAAAAGGCATAATGTAAAACACTACAAGGTTATTATAGTTTACCATCCTGGGGCAGCTCTGCCTTTGGTGAACTGGTAGTATAGTAGGATGAATCAGATGGGATAAGTAGCTTTGAATGAAGGGCTGTTTGAGTGGCTTTATGCAGCGTTTACTGGAAGAGCTGCTCGGCTAGCATTTACAGTTCTTTTCAGCAGTATTAGTGAAAGCTTACACTGAAGAGTATATAGCTCAGCGTATCCAGGCTAGGTTTTCTTTTAAGAGTCAAGAGAGCAGATAGAGAAACAGATGTAGAGCCAGTTCTTGGTGCCATGGGGGAAGATTCCTCTTCCCTAGCCAGGTAGAAAGGAAGCCTTCCCAAGGGGGCTTAGCAGCAGCCCTTGCTCATCTGCTAGTTATCCTCCCACCCTTCAACTGGGCTTGATGTTAAACTGATAGAAAACACCGCCCCTCTTCTTACCATATACATTTCAGTATTATAATGCAGAGAGAGATGTTTGACTTACTTTAAAAAAAAAAAAAAATTGTTCCCCTTACAGTGATTGCCAGCCAGCATATGTATCTCCACGAGGGCGGGATGATGACACAGCAAAGAAGCTCTGGAGTGTGAGCTGTGAGCTCCTAGGCATCCAGTGGGACTGAACAGTACAGACCTCAAGCATGCAAGCGGCTGACTGTGGTGATGCCTTTCCTGGGAAGAGCACTGCTGAGAGACCTCAAGACAAGAGCTTTGGCACTTCCAGATGCCCTCATGATGGTTCAGTGGACACAATCTAATATGAATTTCTGGAATATTATAAGGAGTGAGATTAGTAAGCAGCCAGTCCCCTTTCCTAGCTGGAGACTTAGAGCACAAATGCAGCTATTAACTGATATTTACTTGATATTCCACAGCCAGGTGCTAACTGTGCTCTGGCTCTAGAATAGAAGTGAGGGGCTTGCAGTCTTCTGTCTAGATTATGAAGCAATGAAGACCTCCCTTTATTGATTTTTTTCCCCCCCTATTGCAGTAGTAATAAATCCTAAATTTATGCTCTAAGGTTATTTTCAGTTTCTAGTATTTGACCTGGCAGAGTAGGAGGAGTACTTTTTAGAGTATTAAGGTTTATGGCAATTACATGTAATACAAATACTCTCTAGCACACAGAAACAGGTGTTGGCCTTTTTGTGCCAAGCATTAAAGTTTTCAGCTGGAATTAAGTATTGTTCCATATATGCTCTGTAAGAAGTTGGGCCATAGCTACTGAAGCACCTTGTCCCCAAATAACCATTGATTAGAGTAAGTAAACTAAGTGTCTGTATATTTTTGAGGACCCAGGTCTCAATGCAGTTGACTGGGAGGTTAAATGCTGCAGGAATGCTGCAACCTTATCAGCAAGTTATCTTATCTTAAAATATTGACATTGCTGCTGTGAAGCATTAAGCAAAGACAGTGTAAAAGTTGTCCAAATAAAACCACCAGCTGCGCTTTAAATGACTTCAGAACTCAGAACTACAAGAGAGCAGAATGAGTAAAGAACTTTTCAACTATATTGAAAGAACAAAAATCTTCAGCTGAGCCTTCCAACTTAAAGCAGCTGGCATTTAGACGGGAAACTAGCAGAAGCAAAACAGTTCAAGTAGGGATCAGCACCGTCTTGGTGTTATAGTCATTTTTGCTAACGGACAGGAAAATAAGACTTACATGGAAGTCTTCACATTTGTCTGCCCAGTGGTTACTGGACTAGGCTAGCGGAAGCTGCCATCCTGGCCTTGCAGTACCAGACAGCCTGTGTGTTCAAAGGGCAGCTTGGTCAATCCACATACTGATGGGGTTGCTCCCTTGGAACTGTGCTCATGTGCTACTTACTTTGGTTCAAATTGCTACAGTGAGACCAGTAATCTGAGATCTTTCTGAAAGACCTAAGCAGCTAGAAAACAAGTGCTACAGCTCATAGGATTATCTTCCGCTTCTGAAAAGAAAAAAAAAACCAAACAAATGGTTTTCAACCTACACATGAGCATTCCACTGTGACAAACTACCAGTTTTAGAAAGCAAATGCAAGTTTTATGGTTAATTCTGCTTGGAGGTTATCCATGCAGCTCAGTCCTGAGCTACTTCCGAGCAACACTAAATAAAGCCATTTTCTTTTTACAGCAGAGTAACATACCTTCCTTCAGAAATGTTGAAGCAGTTTAGTTGGTGCTGCTGCTATCTGCACCTGCCTTACCAGTGTAAAGAACTCAGTTTGTGTTACATTAAGTCTCTGTGTTTCTCTGTCACACTGTCTTGTTTCCTCCCTTGTTATGCTTCACCTTGAATGTGAATCCACAACTAAGAATGCTACCAGGTACCTGTACTGCAGGCTTGGCTTTCTGTCTCTGTGTAACTCTGATCTTGAAAAGGCTTTTCAAGAGCAATAGAAACCACCAAAAAAAGGGATGAGAGTGTCTCTGGCCCAAATACTTTCCCATTGAAGGTCAACACTTTTCTTGAAGAAGCAGGACTGCAGATCTAACAGGGCATGTAACAATGTATTCCCATAGACACACACACACAGGCACGCACGCAGAGTCCCTTTTTGACCTTGGGCAAGTTATTTATCCCTTCTTCTAAAGTTGATCTGTAAAATGAGGCAACTTAAGCTCATTAAGCTGCCTCAAAGGGAGGCTGTAACAGAGTTAGATTAACTTGAAAAGCACTCTGAAAAAGATTAGTGGTCTGTGAGAGTGCATGTATAAAGCAATGGGATGAAATAAAATAGTTAACACGACTGAGCTGGCTTCCAGGAGGACTAAAATGTGATATTCCAATAGCTTTAAATATTGAAGATGCTATAGCAAAGAGATTTTTGCACTAGAGGAGATTTTCCCCCCCCGCAACCTTCCCTCTGCTAAGAATAGCCAAAAAAGCAAGACAACTCTAGAAAGAGATTCCCCAGCTATGTTGAAGTTAAAAAAAACAAAACAAAACAGAAGATATGTTAAGAGACCTTCAGTGATAACACTTTATTTTTTTTTGTTTGCATTGTAAACAAACCTTGGTCATTAATACAGAAATTTAACTGGCAGTATTGAATCCATTTTTGATGCTGAACATTCCTACACCCATTGATAATTGCACTATCATGACACAAGGCAGTTAGTCAGGATCAGAATTCCAGTTCTGCTGGTAAGAGAAAGGTCTCTACGAGTCCAGGTTAAGAACTATCAAACAAACACTGTATAAAGTGCATCAAGTACAGTGCAAAAAGGTCAAGGAGAAAGGCAGGCAAAGAACTGACTGGTCTGCATGGCAAGCTCCACACTCTCTCTCTTCTCTTCATGCTATATACAGTTACTGAGGGACTAGAGCAGAAATGTAGATATTGGTGCAATGCATATCTAGATGCCCACAACAGTAGAAACCACCCCACTTTTTATTAGAGATTTGGAAGTGATTGAAGACATGGATACTGTCACATTTTAGGATTAGCCTAACAGCTGTAATCTGATGGAAAGCTAGGTCAGTCTCGTCAAGAAAACAAAAGCAGCTTTCATTAGCACTGCTCACTAATGAGATCGTGCAAATCTAGGGTTGGCAAATTCTGAAATGTAAATGTAGTCCTTTCCGACTGTTTAGCTCAGAGACGCGTCTAGCCCCATGCTAGTGAGTGAAGCGCCTCAAAAAAATAGATGTGCATGTCATGGGACACTGTTCATGAAAGGACACTGTTCAAAGGAAATGAACCAAATCTTTCTCATCTCCATGGAAGTCTGTTCTGTCGCTACAGTGAGTTTGGGGATAGTGCAAGACCCTTATTTGACAGTCTCAATTTCTTTATGTATTAAAACTATTTACAGTTATATTACTCTTCAGAAACCTAAATTAGTCTGTTTTTTTCTTCTTTTGCAGAAAGTAAACAACTAAACAGTTTAACAATTACAAACACTGTACTATTTTTTCCCCCACCCTCTTGTATTGAAGTACATGTAAACTGCAAACACATACTCTTATGGATTGTCTCCCACCTTTTTCCAAAACAAAAAAACAAACCAAAAAAAAACCTCGCCCACCAAAACACCCCCCCAACAAAACAGCAGCAGCACCCCGCCCCCCCCAAAGAAAAACCAGTGCAAAAGCTACTGTTCACTCCTTGAGCTATAGAGTACTTCCTTTCCACCTGTCCTAATGCACTCCAGAGCAAACTCAGGCGATGTATTGATTTGTACAGTTTATGTCCAATTAACAAAAATTGTCTGGTGCTCTGTTGTGCCTGATAGGGAAAGATTTTTTTTTTTTCTTCCTTACCAGGATAAAGCAAGCCACATGCAAAAAACCCCCCACCAATCCCTTCATGACAGGAATACAAACTGCCTGTTGAATTTTAATATAGCTCTATCTTTCCATGTCTCCTGCTCTATCTGATGTGAAATCGTGGAAGTGTATTGGCAACAGTTTAGTGATAAGCCTGCATCACTACAATTTATTTGATAGTGTAGAGAAGAAAGAGGTAGGCCATTTTTAACCATTTTAAAATATTTTTTTTCCCTTTGTACTCCCCTTTCCTGGAGATCCCCCTTTTAACTTCATCCATCCAGTAAGGGCTCAAGTGCCATGCATATGTCAGACAGTGCAACTGGTAAGTAGAAACCTGCCTAGAAGAACCAGTTTCTACCTTTTCTGAGCAAACTAAAAAATTGAGTACACTGCACTAACAGGGAAAGGAAGGGGGGGATAGCAGTAGTTTGTATAAAGACTTAAAAAAAAAAAAAAAGCAGTCTTTTTAGTTCAGTTGCTGTAAAAGAAGATCTTCCAGTCTTCAGAAATTTTACAGGGAAACTCATAATCACAAAGTTTTATACTCTAAGCTACATCAAGCTGATGAGATTTTACCATCCTCTCTATGCAGGTTTTCTGGGTTAAAAATAAGAACCATGCCAAAAAGATCAGTGTCTTTCTAAAATACACGAGTGCCTCTTCCATAAACTTAAAAAGTCGTCTTGCTTGTTCAGTTTGAAAATTTCACACACACACAAAAAAAGGCCAAAAAACACCCTGAGGTAGCAACCATTGTTTGTCAAAATGTAGGACTGGCACTTGTAAATTAGTTCCCTTCCTTTTAACCAGACGTTAGCAGCTTACGTTTGCCACCAACACCAGTCAAGAGACTTCCCTTCTACCAAGCAATCGCTGAACCACACACCTTTGAGCTGTCCTGAAGTCATCCCTTCTTGGATAGTAGTGAACGCCAGTTACTTACTCCTGCCCTGGGAAAGCCGATTTCTCATGTTGGGCTGGTGCACTGAGAGCCATTGGGCACAGATGGCCTGCACTACATCATCGCCACTGTCCTCAGCCAGCTGTTGCACATGTTGGACTAGCTGCACTGCTCTGGTGTTCTCCTGTCTCACCGAGACTAGGTAGGCAGAACGCAATTTGTTGCACATCAGGTAGGCTTGGATCTGAAACAGAAAAGGCAGTCAGAACTTTATTAGAAGGCTGCAGTAAACTAACTTAAAAACAAGCTTAGGCACAGGTTCACTGGAAAAAATGTAGTGCAGAAGCCTGTTGTACAAGGCACTAGCAGCATATTATGAAGCAGAGTATGCCATGGAGCAGATTCCACTGTAAGAGATGAACAGACTGGTATATTTTACGTCTCTGTCTCTCCTAGAAAGTCCTTTACAATATCACCATGAAATCAACATCAGGAATCCTATTTTGTGCACTAATTTTCGTACCCTCATATCAAAGGTTCTAAAGCAGTCATTTTCTTCTGTTGCTTAGTTCTTGAAGCGGTCTCATCTTTCAGCCATAAACCCTATACCATGGCAGAATGAACAGTCCATTTTTCAATCCGCATAAAACACTGACTGTTAGTTGGAGAAGGACAGAGGAGAGTTCCCAGCTATGCCACTGATTTCTCACATGATCTATGACAATCCACAAACTAAGCTACAGCCTCTTCATCTATAAACACGCGTCTGGGGTCCACATACTTATCTGTGACTCTACAGTGATTTGACAGGCTGATACTAAAGCTAACAAGAGTCATTGAAAGCAAGTAGTTTAGGCCTCACTTCCTCTCAGAAAGAAAGTGTATCAAAATTGGTTTTATTATTAAGTTTTATTATTTAACTCCCTATAAGAAGAGAAATAGTATAATCCTGAAAGAAGAGTAAGCTGAAATGCTCATATTGGAGGTATGTTGTTCCTTATCAGCTGCCTGCCACCACAGGAAGCTTACATATGCATATGTGAAAGACAAGGTAACGTGAACAAGCAACCCACCATGAGCCACTCTGAAATATATTTTCTTCCACTGTTAACAAATGCCTAGTTCTCTCACTCCAAGGAAAGTCAAGGAACTAGTAAGGATAACATCAAGCAATACCTTCATGTCACAGCTCTACCGTGACAAATGCCACAGCCTTGAGCAATTCACTGTGATCTCTATAATCTGGGAAGCGGCCTTCAAAACTTCTGCTCAAGTCAGGATGGGAGATGGTGGAAGAGAACACACAGCCTGCAGACTAAAACTGGGCTCCTCAGCTCCTACTAAAGGGTTTCCTACTGTGCTTTTACTTACCTTGTTTTCATCACTGTCCATATCCTGAATCAGATTATCGAGATCCTGCATCCAAAAAAGGGAAAAGGTGTTCATGTTTAGATGACTATAGTTTGCAAATCATTCCCTCTCCAAAGACCAAACCTCTCCACAGAGCATGGACTGCTGAGATCACAGCCAGACGTTTACACCATCCCAACTGCTAGTGCTGCAGATGTAAAAAATAAAAGTCCAGTTCTTCCCTTTACCACAGCTTCCCCTGCCTGCCATGTCTGTGAGATGTCTCTAGAGAACAGTCAGGTCAGTCTCTCATCCCTTTGCCTGATTAGTAAAACTTCATAGAGGACCTTCCATTCTCTCACTGGGATGGAAAAGACATTGTGGCAGGCATAGGGAATCTTACAATTGTTTCCTATGAAGACAGGAAGTTTCTGTCTCTGCGCGTGCTCTCTTTCAGCCAGGGAAGCTTTATGGAAGGGAATGCCTCCCACCCCCCATCAAGAGCATCTGGCACAATTCTGTTGGGCAAAGGTTCTCTCCCCGTTGTGGGTGCTCGTTTGGCAAGCACCGAGTAGAAGCATGTAACAGTCTCTCAGAGTAACTAACTTAAGAGAAAACACATTCTCCTATCTTTAAATAATGCATGAAGTACGGGACCAGGGGATTTAAAGGAGATGCTAGAAGAGCAACACAGGCACCACTGGACAGTTTCTCTGTAGCCTGTACTGTATATACCCATTTTCAAAAGGGAGACAACACAGGAGAGCATTACCTCAGCAGGTATGTTCTTGAATTCGTTCAGGCAGCTTATGATGATGTTATCTCCATCATTTTTGGCTGCAACTCCAGACTCACTGACACACTTGAGGAGCTGCCGGATCTCACTGTACTTCTGCTGCTTCACCAGCTGCTTGGCCACTTTGCTGTACACTTCTGTAGCCTCCAGCTGGAAGTCCTAGAGGTGATTGGAACAGCAGAGCAACATGTTAGATGTCCTCAGCAGGTTCTCTCACAGGCACTGTGTACAACACACAATCTCTACTGAAGACAAAGTATCAGAGCATGCTCCAAAAAGCCAAAGCTGTTTTGGTGGCCTCTAGTTTCCCAGTCAGCACAGCTCAGAACTGAATCACAGAATGGTCAAGGTTGGAAGGGACCTCTGGAGATCATCTAGTCCAACCTCCCTGCTCAAGCAGGGTCCTCTAGAGCACATTGCACAGGATCGCATCCAGACAGGTTTTGAATATCTCCAGCGAAGGAGACTCCACTACCTCTCTGGGCAACCTGTGCCAGTGCTCCGTCACCCTCACAGGAAAGAAGTTTTTCCTCAGGTTCAGATGGAACTGCCTGTGTTTCAGTTTGTGCCCGTTGCCTCTTGTCCTGTCGCTGGGCACCACGGAGAAGAGAGTGGCCTCATCTTCTTGACATCCTCCCTTCAGATACTTATACACATGGATCAGATCCCCCCTCAGTCTTCTCTTCTCCAGACTGAACAGGCCCAGCTCTCGCAGCCTTTCTTCACAGGAGAGATGCTCCAGGCCCCTCACCCTCTTTGTAGCCCTCTGCTGCACTCGCTCCATAGCGCCATGTCTCTTTTGGGGAGCCCAGAATTGGACACACAACTCCAGGTGAGGCCTCACCAGGGCTGAGTAGAGGGGGACCTCGACCTCCCTCAACCTGCTGGCAACACTCTTCCTCATGCACCCGAGGATACCACTGGCCTTCTTGGCCACAAGGACACACTGCTGGCTCATGCTCAACTTGTTGTCCACCAGCACTCCCAGGTCCTTCTCGGCAGAGCTGCTTTCCAGCAGGTCAGCCCCCAGCCTGTCCTGGGGCAGGGGGTTCTTCCTCCCTAGGTGCAGGACCCTGCGCTTGCCTTTGTTGAACTTCAGGAGGTTCCTCTCCGCCCATTTCTCCAGCCTGTCCTCTGAATGGCAGCACAGCCTTCTGGTGTGTCAGCCACTCCTCCCCAGTTTAGTATCATCAGCAAACTTGCTGAGGGTGCACTCTGTGCCTTCCTCCAGGTCATCGAGGAATACATTGAACAAGACTGCGCCCAGGACTGACCCCTGGGGGACACCACTAGCTACAGGCCTCCAACTAGACTCTGCACCACCGACTACAACCCTCTGAGCTCTGCCATCCAGCCAGTTCTCAATCCACCTCACTCTCCACCCATCCAGCCCGCGCCTCCTGAGCTTGCCTATGAGGATGTGATGGGAGACAGCGTCAAAAGCCTTGCTGAAGTCCAGGCAGACAACAGCCACTGCTCTCCCCTCATCTACCCAGCCAGTCATCCCATCATAGAAGGCTATCAGATTGGTCAAGCATGAGTTCCCTCTGGTGAATCCAGGCTGACTGCTCCTGATTGCCTTCTTGTCCTCCAGATGCTTAGAGATAACCTCCAGGATGAGCTGTTCCATCACCTTTCCAGGGATGGGGGTGAGGCTGGCAGGCCTATAGTTTCCTGGCTCCTCCTCCTTACCCTCTTGGAAGACTGGAGAGACATTGGCTTTCTTCCAGGCCTCAGGCACCTCTCCTGTTCTCCAGGACCTTTCCAAGATGATGGAGAGTGGCCTAGTGATAACATCCGCCAGCTCCCTCAGCACTTGTGGGTGCATCCCATTGGGGCCCATGGACTTGTGGATGTCAAGTTTGCACAAATGATCTCTAACCCGATCCTCCTCGACTAAGGGAGGATCTTCCTTTCTCCAGACTTTCTCCCTGGTCTCCAGGCTCTGGGATTCCTGAGGGCTGGCCTTAGCAGTAAAGGCTGAAGCAAAGAAGGCATTCAGCAGCTCTGCCTTCTCTGTATCCTTCGTTACCAGGGTGCCCACCCCGTTCAGCAGCGGACCCACGTTTTCCCTAGTCTTCCTTTTGCTAATGATGTATTTGAAGAAGCCCTTCTTGCTGTCCTTGACATCCCTTGCCAAATTAAACCCCAAATGGGTCTTGGCCTTCCTTGTCGCATCCCTGCATGCTCTCGCAACATCCCTATATTCCTCCCAAGTGGCCTGTCCCCTTTTCCACATTCTGTAGACTTCCTTCTTCTGTTTGAGTTTTGTCAGGAGTTCCTTGCTCATCCGTGCAGGCTTCCTGCCTGCTTTGCTGGACTTCTTACTCAGAGGGATGCACCTGTCTTGAGCCTGCAGGAAGTCATGCTTGAACCAGCTCTCCTGGACCCTCCCCTTCCTTCAAGGGCCCTACCCCATGAGATTCCTCCAAGCAGGTCCCTGAAGAGGCCAAAGTTTGCTCTCCTGAAGTCCAGGTTTGCGATCCTACTTATTGCCCTGCTTCCTCCTCACAGGATCCTGAACTCCACCATCTCACGGTCACTGCAGCCAAGGCTGCCCCCAGCCTTCACAACTTCGACCAGACCTTCTTTGTTTGTTAGTACTGGCTCAAAGCTTCTCCATAATGAGACTAGTAAAATCCAATTTTGCTCAAGAATGAGTGTACTGTTATCTTCTCTCTTTTTGGGGTGGCAAAACTCAGTTTAGCTTCTGGCCAAGCATCCTTCCTAGGCAGAGGCCCTTCACAAAGCATAGTCCCTACCCACCTCCCCCTCACTTAGCAAGCAAGCTCCTGCTACATTCCCCAACCCCCTCCAATGGCCGCCACCCTTTGTGCACCCTGGGAAACAGGAGTGAACTGACCGTATGAGGGAAGAGATGACTAAAACTGGCACTGCTCCTGCCATGGATAACGACAGAAGAAAAAACAAAAGGAAGGAAAAAGAGGTGATGCTGGGAAGTTGGACTTGCTGTTCCATTTTTACTGGGGGGAAGTGACTGCTTTTGTTGCTTAAAAAAATGCCCGTTTTCTAACTAAGTCTCTCCAGATCTTACTCCAAACAGTAATGCTGCCTTGTACACCCTGACCTGACAGAAGTGTGGTCTGCCATCGCATCAGTTAAAAACACAACAGGCAGTGGGGTGACAGACGCTTCTTGTAGTGTGCCACCTCTGTCCAGAAGCAGCCTTGCTATACCTCTGTCCCAGATGGGAGGTAACTGCAGACTGTTCTGCTTCAAGTAATATCTTTTAGCAATTCCTAATATTTGGATGAGAAATACAGAAAAAAGATTGGAGGCCAATACGCTGCAATGACTGACAAGAACCTCAACTTCTGCAGAGACATGAGGAAGGACAGGTCCCCAGAGACAGTCTTCAGTTAAGTAGCTTTGCTCTCCCAGCCAGGAGAGGAGTACAGAGATAGCCCTGTCCTTATTTATTCACTTCTTCTTTGCATGGTTGTCACAAACTACAGAGACCTGCTAAGCCAGAGCTCTCAGCTCCCATCTGTGATTGTGTTTTGCCAGCATAAGCCACCGAACAAGATTCAAGGCAAAATAAAAGTCATACTTAATTCATTTGTAGGAGACAATCAGCTTGGAGGTGTCCTACTGAAACAGGATCTGCATTTCTTTACCCAAAACACGTTCCTCCATACACATGGACTGTTAAGACTTAACTAGTGACTTTTCCCACAAGAGATTTTTCCCTTTCGGAGATTAAAAGGCCTTTGGAAAAAAGTCTTTTGCTTAAACAATTGCTGTTTGCAGATGTTTCTCTTTTGTAATTACAGTACTTGTTATTTCAGGTTTTTCCATACCTGAAGGACTCTGAATGCAATCCCAAACCCCTCCTCAATGTTTTTTCCTTCCAGCATGACCTGAAAAAGAGAGGCATCAGACAAGTTTCAGGATGCACATTCATTTTTTTGTTACACACAGTTAATAGCAGTCTTGCTCACAGTTCTGAATTTTGTCCGGAAGCGGTACCTTTGCCAAAAGACAATTCATGACTTTGAACAACGGAAAACAGCAGCATCCTAACAAGAAGTGGAGGAAATACAGGGTCTACTGTTACACACTGATTCACGTGGGATAAAGTTAAAGATGAAGCTGAGCTGAAGTTAGCAAGGGTAACAAAAACAGCATTGATGGCCTTGCTTCAAAACACAATAGGACGTACAACTGAAAAACCGAAAAAACACATTACTATTAGCATCTGGAATCCTCTACCTCTGAAACTTTGAATTTTGAGCAGAGTAGTTCCAGGTTCTCAGCTGTTCTCTGCTGCTTTGAGAAAAAAACATTTTTTTTTTTTTTTTCATAAACAGTAGGCCGCATACATGCACAAGCAAACTGCCCATGAATAGTACCAGAGGCTGCTCCAACTGTCAAGTATTGCAACGTTCACATAAGTTGGTATTGTTTATGAAAATAAGACCTGTTTGAAATAGCAGTAAGTACCTTGCAGGCAACGTCCATTTTCATGTTATTGTTTCCAAAGAGTGTGGGCAGGGAGGAATCTGTCATTTGAGAAGTTCCTGAGCTCTCACATCGATGTAGGAACTTTGTTACTTCCATCTGCAGCTCAACTGTATTGATGTGCCTAGACAAGGGGAAAACAGTTGTGTGGGTTTTTTTTTTTTTTTTTTTAAAAACACACTTTATTTTGAAATAGAGAATAAGCGTCAATTATTAGTTGTGTGAACTTAGTTATTGTTTGGAAATGTATATGTCTTATTTTGAAATGTGTTCTAGAAAGTACTATTTTGCTTGCTGTTTGACTTGGTCTTTGTGGTAGCCTAGCCTACAGCAATGAGGTACTTTTCAGATCTCTGCGTACAACATGCATCACAAATTGCAGGTGAGCAATTGTTAGCATTATTCTGCAGAGTGAGCTAGAGAATCTGGATCCTAAATAAATATCTGCTTTTTTCCACCTTTTCACAGGCATTCCCCTCCTTAAGTTGGGAGTCTAGCCTTAAAGAAGAGCAATCATTAGGAAAACCAAGATATAAAAGACCAAGTATGAGAGATATGTGCCTAAACTTACAGTTCAGCTTTTGAACATGGAGAGATTCACTTAAGTCTGGCTCCTGTAATTCACATGTAGTTGAATTAAAATTCAAACAAGCTTAACCAGCTCAATATCGTTGTCTGTGCACTGTAGGGTTTTTGTTTTTAAATTAAAGGAAGGTACATGATACACAGATTGATATGTTTAGTAGAAACAATGGCTTATCTTCTGGGTTAGGTTGTAACAGAGGGATGGTAACGGGAATGCTATACTTGCAACTAGGTAAAGTTAGATTTGGGTCAGGCACAGCTAGTATGTGTTAGCTAAAGCCACCTTTAACGCAATCACTAAAAAAAAAAAAGTACGAATTTCTCCTCTTTCTTGTAACTTAGCTTCCTGTTTACAGATACCTTGACACATCTGTAGCAGACATTTTCTTCCGGAAAGTGAATACCATTTTTTTCCTTCCTGAACTTCTTGAGACCTCCTGCAGGTAGACTTTGAGATGATCCTTGATTTTTAGGAGCCATGTCTGTTTGCCTCCCAGTTCAGTGTAAGACTTTGCTCCATGAGTGAAAAATCTAATGCAGGTCATGGCAGCACGAACGTGATCCTAGAAGAAACATACTGAACAATTGAAGAAGGATAGAAATGAACTGCCTTCACTAGTCCTTTGTACTAAAGTGCTCACACAAATCAGGCAGTGCTCCATTTTCTTTAAAGCAGTAGTTAAGCTACTGCAATGCACCAGACCCACAATAGCAACGCATAGCTGGTCAGCTTCAGCTGGACTCAGGCTTTCCTTTTTCTTAAGGAATGGAAAGTAGCAAAAGTCTGCTTGTCCATCACGCAGATTTACACCACATTTCAAAAAACACCCAAGTAAATAACCAAAAGTTTTTCAGTGAAATAGGGAATACTGTCAGAGTTGGCCACTCACCCTCATCTTACCTTCATGAACTGCTGCAGCTCATACAGGATATGGTAGTAGTTTTTTCTTTGCAAGTGTTTGCAGGCTGCAATCAAGTAGATTCCCCAGCTCTCCAATCCTGGATCAATGGTTTCTAGCAAGTTCTCCAACATATGTAGTTTCCCACTTTCATAACTTGGAACAAAGATCCCTTCAATGAACACTTCAGGTGGGGATTCCTACACGAATATCAGAAAAGCTGGTTGAAGCAAACCAGCTGTGGCACCTAGATTTCCCTTTTATAATATAAAGGAGTATCAAGTGACAGAGGTTATACAATCAACAGGTAATATAGGTTGGAAAGGATCTCCAGAGGTCATTGGGTTCAAACCCCCACTCAAAGAAGTTAGGTCACGTTGCTCAGTGCCTGTCTAGTCCTGAGCATCTCCAAGGAAAGAGATTCCACAGCTACCCTGCGGGCTAGTTCCTATGTCTGGCCACCTGCACTGCAGAAACCTTTTTCTTATACCCAGTTAGAATTTCTCTTGCTGCAAATCACATCCGCTGTCTCCTGCCCTTTTATTGTATACACTTGAGACGAGCTTGGCTCTATCTTCTCTATAATCACCCACTTGGCAGCTGAAGACAGCAAATAGACAGCCTTCTCTTCAAGCTGAAGAAGCCTAGCTCTATCAGTCTCTTCATGTATCATGCGCTCCGGTCCCCTAATCACCTTGGCGGCCTTCCACTCGACTTGCTCCAGTTTGTCAATGTCTGTCTTGTTCTGAGGAGCCCAAAACTGGATATAGTACTTCAGATGAAATCTACAAGTAGTGAATAGAGGGGAATATTTACTTCCTTTGACCTCCTGTCTATTGCTATTGCTCTTGCAAATGCAACCCCACATGTTAATATTACTATGGAAAGTAGTATGTGTGACCACACGACCTGCATAAAATTTTTAAAGGCATGATATGGAATTGTTTAATCTCCTTTTTCAATTGATTTTTTTAATCCCAGAGTAAGATACAAGCTACAAAGCCTGTATACATAAAAATGTTTTCACCAAATACCCATCTGCAAAATCGTCTGAAGAAAGATTATAACGTTTCAACAGAAACCCAGCATGTTACGGTCTTAAAGTAACAACCCTTCCCTTCTGGAATGTTATCAGCGTTAGTCTCCACATCCAAAACTCCACATCAAATTGTCTATCTAGAGTATTTTCAATGCTTACTACTTAACTAGTGAAATTATTTCACCAACGTTGTAAAAACATGTAAATTTCTTTAAAGATACATCTAAGCTGATAAAAAGGACACATTTGAAAAGTAAATTTGATAAACAGATGAGAATATGAGCTTAGAATGGCTGATGATATAAAAAGAAAGCAAAGCTGGTAAGACCACTTAAATAATTTCCTATTAATAGCAGATTGAAGACAGTGGAATGAGGTGTTTCAAGTAGCATGTTCTCAGTAAGAATTAGTTCAAATCTAAAAAGTCAGTAAAAAGCAACCACAAGCACAAAAGCTTAAAAAGATCAAAGTTATTTTTTCATGTCACTAAATTCTTGTTAGCCACAGTACATGTGATAACACTGAGGACCTCAGTAAACTCCTGCGCAGAAAACTGCCCAGAATACTGGATGACACTCATTGCTGTTTCAGACTGCTCTTGAGGCCCTCTTGGCTGCTTTTCAAATTCCAGTTTAGGTGATTGCAAATTACATTACTCACCTTATTTAACAAGTGAAGCAGTGCTTCTCGCATACAGTCATGCCTCATGTAAAAACTTATTATTGCTAGATTAGTGCCGTAACTGTGTAAATAGAACAAGCACTCTTGGTAGTAGCTGTGGTGTTGAATCTTCCCCTCAGACATCATCTCCAGAGACAGACTTCTTGTTCTCAGCGTTGCTTCAAGTTCCCTCAACGTAGCAAAGTAATCATCATCCTGCTGTCAAAGCAGAGAATCAATCATAGGTGATGAATAACAGGAAAACCTTCTCCGCAGAACTTCTTTGGGATTCTTTTCTACTAGATCTTGTCGCCTAACCCTGAAGCTTGTTTTCTTGTTAGAGTGCACATGCGTGTTTTAAATACGCATGGCTTTAGAGGGGCAAGACCCCAGTCAAGCTCTTGGTAAGTACTAGACTGGAACCCTGCTATTGACAGAGATGTTGAATATAGCTGTAGCTAGAACGGCTCTGTCTCCAGGGAGGGACAGGAGGCTTGTTTATTTAGAAGTAATTTCACTCTCAAGAACTACTTCAATAAGCTAGTCCAAACTGGCTTTCTTATTCTCTTAGAACGCTTTCTACTAAAAGCTCTTTCATCAATTCAGTACTGCAATTTAGCCTTAAAAGCCTTTTTTTTTTTTTTTGTATTGTATGTAATCAGAGCTTCCAAAGCTAATCCAAAACCATGCAACAGCGCTTTCTGCCAAGGAAAGATGAGTGGGACAATATTCTTTGCATTTGTAATTTTTCCTTTGAATTCCTGCAAAGTTACCAGTTTCAGCATCACAACATGTGGTTGGGATGGAGTGTAGTTTCCTCAAATTGTAAGAAAGAGCAGCTTCTTTCCCCTCCACTGAGTACACCCCAAATTACTAAGAAAATTCTCTGACAGGGCTATCAACCATCAACTTACTGTGAGGAGACAGCCAATGAATTTCTCAACAAGATTCAGTTTGTGATGCATAATGATGACAAAAGGAGAAAGAGATATGATACTTGATATTATAACATACATTGCTGTAAGATTTGTTTGCTTTAATATAGCCTTTTAGAGAAGCCAGAATAGAAGACACTTACCACAATATGTATGGGCTTCACTGTGGACTCCAGATACTGTATCACATCTTGGACCAGCCTTGAACCATAGTTCAGCTGGTTTAGATCCACAGGTGGCTTTAAGCATCGGCTAAACTTCTCTCTTGCCGAACTTAAATTCCCAGCTTTAAGGCAAGCCATGCCCCAGGCATGCCATGCTCCGCTTGGATCCAACCCAGACTTTGTAGAAACCTAAATTCAAAAATCATTTATTAATACTGTAACATATGGTCCCAATATAGAACACAGGAAAACTGGATAACCACACACAGCCTATGACTGTGACCTTCCATTTCCTAGAGACATTTCCCATTAAAACAGATAAACAAAAAGCCCCCCACACTGACTGTTTCTAGGTTACTGGCACTAGATGCCAGCTACCAAAACACCCGTGATCTCCAAATGCACAAGAATTTTTTTGCTGTTCAGGTTTAACCAACCATGTGTCCAGGAAGTTTCAGTTCAACAGTTTTAAAACTCATGAAATTCTTCACATTAGGAAAAGATTTTCTTATAAAGCAAGTAATTTCTATAGAGAAGAAATAATCAGGTTTGTGGTTTAAAAACTGCAGCAGAACATGTAGTTTTCTGCTTAGATAAATATCAATACTTTGTTAAGTGCTGCAAATTTCTGTTGCACAAAATTCTGCTGATCAAATTTATTCCTGAATTTCTTTAGTAAGTCAGCTGCCTTTAAACATGAACTATTTTTACTCAAATAGCTCATCTATTCCTGCTGTTTATTTCCCTTTAAAAATCCTAATCCTGTTTGTGGCATCATAATCCTTTTCCTAACAAACTGCAACGCCATAAACAGAGGCTTATGGAATACTGCGAGTAGGAGGAGGATAAAAGATGATAAACCACACCAGATGAGCTCTCATAGATAAATATGCCACCATAGTTAGCTTCCAAGTAAACGCTTGGCAAAGCTGCTTGAGTTAGTATCCACTGCAGTATTACGGACAAATCAAATACACAAGTTTCAGATAAAGTCCTGCAACAAAGCATGCCTCAACCCTTCTACTGATTGTAGGAGTCCTCCCGCGTAGTGATTTTCTGGCAGTTTTCCATTACCATTTTAACTGTACCAGGAGATATGGCCCCTATTCTTGCCTTCAGCAGCCTGCTCCACAGCAGAAGGCATCTTCCCTCAGAAAATTTTTTCAGCATTCAAAAAAGGTTTTCTTCACTGCTTAAAAACTTAATCCTGGACAACATTTAAGCTGTTACAGACTATTTCATACATCACATCCAGCTGAACTCAGAAGAGGGGAAAAAAAAATTCAAAACCCACTACAGAATGATTATTAATATTTGCATCCCTCTATTGTCGTTACCTCTATAGCTAATTGATAGTACTCTGCTTCCAAAAGCTGATTTCTTAGTCTTGTTACTGCTGCAGGGAGAAGAATCTGATCCAAAGATGGCACCGGACGATAGGCAGCAGCAACCAAGATATTCAACACATCCACTTTGCTGATGTAGCTAGGAGAAAATAGAGGTTAAATATACTAAATAAATATACTACATATGTTAAATGTACATATACTGTCACTCTTATCATACACACTAAGAATCTTAAAGAATTTTATGTCAAAGATAACTCTTAGAACAGCGGCTCCTAATCACTAGTATACCAGGTTTGTCTGTTCATCATACTGTCCTATTCCGGCTATTTTTTGCTGTTTCATTTCATTTGGTGGAGCCTTGGCAGATGCTGATTGTGGACGCCAGCTAACATTACCAAATCCAACTAGTACGTGGGAAACTTATGCACTGCACCTAGCACTGCAAGTACCAGTGAGACAAAGCTCGAGGAACAAATAAGATGCTAGTGGTCAGGAAGTACAGGTTGAAAATTCTGTATGGAACAAGTGGCTGAAAGTAGAAAAACAAAACAGCAGAAGTAGAACATTTACCCAGTCATTCTGGATTACTTCTCCCTACTCTGAGAATTTTCTCAGTAGTTATTATGTAGACATGAGACTTGAACTTCTATTATTTGAGCTTTCACGTTATTCTTACATTATGAACTTCTCTCGTTTACAATGCCCACGGTACAATCACAAAACAACCCTCCTCTCCAGCACACAAGCATACAGGTTTTGCCAGGACCTTGACGCAGCCTAGGGAACATCTGATAAGTCACCTGTCACAGAGGGCGAGATCCTGGCTCCTTCCAGCTTTTACAAACATCATTTTGGCACTGAAGAGCAATTGTTTCATGATGTCCATAAGGAGCCCCGCATCCACCTCAGGGTTAGTCAGCCCTTGGGACAATTTGCAGCAGTGCTCTATCAGTTGGTGGCCACACACTACACTATTACTGTGCAGACTGAGGATGGCAATACACAAGGAAGAGCTGGGAGCCTGACAGAGGAAAGAAAGATGAACATTAGTACTGAGGTAATTATTTAGGAAACTGTTTATGCTAGACTCTCCTCTTTCTCCAGATCTGACCTGTTCATAATAAAATTCACTGCGTACAACTTCATTCTCCTCCTCGTTCAGGGAAACAATCCATTCAAGCTCAGGTGCCTTGGGAATTCGCACCACTGTGGAATATTTGTTACTAGACGTTTCTGTGGCAGAGAAAGAAAGAACAGGTAGAATCATCAAACAAGAGGCAATAAATCTGGCAGAGGGAACATCATACAGAGCTATTCCAATCCTCTCAAACAGTTATCCACAGTCCCTTCATTGTGCCAGTTCCTGTTAGTCTCGCATGTCCAGCACATAAACCACAGAAACATTTCCATTCCTCAGCAGACTGTCAAGCGTACTCTCACTGTCACTAACATCTTGTCAGTAAGAACTGGCTCCAACAATGTATTTTCAAATTATTATCCAAACCATATCCTGCAGGATATCAAACCCAGCAACTTTCTCTTAAGTCTTCCTTCAGCCAAAGCGTTCCATATTTCTGATCAGGAAGGATGTGGGAATAAGTGAGCTATGGGTTACAGCTAAAAAGGCAAGTTGAAGCATCAGTTGTAAGAAGAAAGGCTACGTGGACTCAATTGCTGTCTTCTTTTTAGAACTCAAGTTATTCAAACATACCTGTTTAAGATAAAGGCTTGCAAGAAGATGAGCTAATTCCATATGTTAAGTTTTCATATTAAAAAGTATTACAGAAAATTAGAGTTTTGATTAAATGATTCAAGAAAATAATTTCTATGAAAAGTCTTTCTCTCTCCTCCAGACTAAACAAATTTCAGTTTTGAAATTTGTTGTTCTCCTACCTAGATATTGTAATGGATAACATACAAGATGGATAGGCAGAAAGAGATTATTTTAATAACTATTTTGTCTTCTTTGTTCTACTTTCTCCTGAGCTGAGAATTATTCCACCAAAAGAGAGAATAGCTACAAATCAAACCATGTCTGTCATCTGAGACCAGTTAAGATGCACCAGCCCTCCGATTCTCATGTTTGTGGTTCTGGTTCCTAGCAATCAAACAACAGACAACCTTTCAGTTCTGAAAAATGGGGGCAAGAAAAAAAAAAAAAGGTAATTTGCTACTATTTTCCAGATCAACAACTTCTCCCTGGAAAATTAAGAGTTTTTTTAAAAACAAATACATAAAAATCTGCTTTTCTGTGAAGAATGATTTGTCAGGAAATTCACTGTTCTAAAGTTTCACAGAAAGGCAGTTACTCATCAATGGAACAATAAAAACTGTAAGGTGAATTGGAAAAAAAAAAAAAACTATTTCCAAATTGAACTGGAGACAGTAATTAGAGAAGGGGGAGGGGGAAAGGGCCTGAGAACTTTTGCTAAGAATTCTTCACAGTCCCATCAGAAAAGTTAGAAAAGTAGCAGAATAAAACACTTTCCCTCTTAAATCTGAGGAGTTCTGTGCTGTTCTTGCACTTGCTGTGCAAGTTTTTCAGCGTTTCATATTACTACTAGCTGTACCTCAAGTAACAATGGTTTGGGTCTGCCAAAATGTTATGCTAGCATAAGAAATTTTTTTGAGCTTTTCGCTGAATCACCTCACTAACACCAGACTAACAAAGAAAGAATAACTACCTTGAGGAAAAATGGCTGACAATTTCAATTGAACTTGGTTGTTCCTCCTGAAATGTCAAGATATTCAATGGGGAAATTGTGGCACAGGTGAGAAATAACCAGCTCATTTTTGCACAATCAACAAAGCAGATGGAATTTGGGACACACCCAGAGCCACAAGAGGAGCCTCATTCTGTGCTCCCCGCAGCTGGCACTGAGTATCAATCACCACCACACACTGCAGTGCTATTCAGCAACGTACTAGCACAGTTCTTGAAAAGAGCATCTCTTAACATAGCTCTATACTGAGCTAATTAATTCCTACTTTTAGCATAGCCTTTCACTGACTGCTCCTAGTATGCAAAGTGCCTTCTCCAACCATTGTTTTCAGTTCCTGCCTTTAAAACCCACCCAGATTGTTCAGTGTTGGCTCTGACGTATCTCCTAAATCATAATTCCCATTTACAGAAATTTAGAATGCCTGATTTCAGCCCACTCATGTGAAAATACTGGTATTTTAAGTTTTGATCATCCTTTTTCTACAGCTAGCTGTGGCAGATTCCTATCTCAAATTCTACTGATAATCAGGCGTTTGAAGTGGAAGTTTAACGTTACTCCATTCCTCACCTTCCACTTGGTCCTGATCTTCTTTTTTGCTGTAACAGAAAGACAGAAAGAAACATCATGCCTCTTCCAGCATACTGGGGAAAACATAATTCTTAAGGAGGGATCAACGCGGCTAGCTTTTTCAGAACTCTGTCTTCCGCTCTCCCCAACCCTCTCCATCTGTGACGTCTGGAAACACAAGTTCTTGCCCCTACATACTGCACTTCAACTCCACTAAATAATTAAGTTCTTACAAGCTTTTGCAGAAATAGTATTGTTGCACATACAATGAGTCAAAGTAGATACTGAGAACAAGGAAGAACTGCCCAGGATCAGCGTACGTCAGAGCTAAAACAAAGTTTTTGACATTTATGTCTCTGTTCTTAAGATGTAGTTCGTTTTAATATACAAACAGGGTGAGTTTAAAAACAAACAACAAAACAACCCCACACAAACAACTAAAACATGAAGCTAATGGTCAAGCTCCCTGCTAGGCTCTGCTGACCTATTCTGGTAGCATTAGCAACCGTTCCGACTCAACCCAGTCTATCTGCAGGTAACTGCTTGTTTCTTCAGAGGTTCCTTTTCAGATCTGCACAGTATTCTTCTCTTCCTAACAAGCCTGTTTGCACTGCTATCAGCAGACTTGATTGGGTCACAGAGAGAAAAAGCCCATTTTTTTTTCAATTGCACTTTTCACCAGCTGACCTAAACTACACACCACAAACTTCACTGCAATTCTTACCTGAAAAGGAACCATATCAAAACCTGTCATCACAGCTAGCCCTTTCATTAAGGGCTCAGTTTCAATTTCAAAACCTATGTAATCATGAACTTGCTTTTGACTCTCCCAGGGTCACAATCAAGAAATTGTGGAGAAACATTTAACACACTAACAGGCTCTGCAGAGCCAGTCAACATGTGATGCTGACCCAGAAGCCGAGTAAGCTGCAAGCAACTTGGTCACTTATTGTAAAATTTTGTTTGGAAAGTTTGGTACTAAAGCATTTAATTCATAGGTTTAACGATCAATTGATGCTTAAACAATTAAAACACTTTGGCTCTCCAGTGTTCTTTCTAATACTAAAAGTAAAACTGAGGCATCACGATCATCCTTCACCTAGAAAACCTGAAAATCCCAACTGCTGGGAGCCAAAAAGCTGATGTATTGTACTATCTAGATAAACCCAAATGTTTGTACTCTGATCCCTGAAGACTGCAGTCCACCTTCCTGCGTACATGCAGTTATGAAGAATTGGAACGGAAGAACTTACGTGCTTGCGTCTTGTATGAAGCCAGGCAGATGTTCTCTATTGTAGTAGCTATAGCATTGGTCACATACACGAGCTGGATTTTCTCTACAAGCTTCTACTGCCATTTTCTTGGTGGAGCAAGAGCTGCACACTAGTCTGCCACAGCGCCTGCAGTGATGACGCCTGTTAAACTAAGCACAAGAGGTCATGGATGAGTAACTGAAGGAGCTGACTGAAGTCCCCCTCCTCTATATGCCCCCATGTATGAGTAAACTTATTCCATTCAAAGCAAGCAAATAGCATGAATGATAAGGCCTTTCAGAACAAAACTGATTGAGTCTCACTGCCACAATTCCCTTTTGGGGAGGGCACAGCAAAGGAAAAAAAACAAACAAACAGAACCAGATATTTATAACTGACAAGCTTGCTGCAGTGTTGGACTTTCCAATATTTAGATTGTTCCAATTTTAATCATATTTAGGTGAATGATCAATTTAGATCACTTCATGAAAAAGTTTAAAGCTGTAGACTATCTTTCTGATAAGATATTATTCATTTCAAAATTCAAAGCAATATAACTTTTTGAGGAAGCAGTGCTGTCTGTTAGCAGTAGAAAACAGATCGCCAGCACATTTGCAAAACCCAAAACTAATCTCCCTAACAGCACTACCGTTGTTCCAATAGAGTACTCGAGCAAGTACAATTGTAGCAAAGTGTAACCAACAGCAAAGCTTACTCTCCTCTGTACTGGTGAGCCAAATTATATTACGCTCATGCTATTTCTAGCCAGCATGGTCAACTAGACAGCCCTGTGAAATTACTATCAATACATATCTCTGAGTTCTCATAGGAGTTTCCTCTCTGATAACAAGATTTCCTTTACAGGCTCTGTCACTTCCCTCAGGAAACTTGGGGAGAGGCCTCAGACCCTGCATGGAGCCAACAGTGTTGCAAGTCTCCTCAACTGATCTAAACAGAAACTAATGGTTAAATATCAGTAGGTCAAGAGTCTCGACAAGCCTACACTGACATAAGCAAACTTGCTGAAGCAGCTGGTGGCTCTTAGGAAACAATCTGAGCAAGTGTCCACATTAAGATCACAACTCTAGAAACGTCTGTACTTAATCTCTGATCCTTACCATAGTAAAGCGTTCTGTTTTGCAGACCATACATATCATTTCAGTGTCATCAGGTATCCATTGCTGTTTTGGTGGTGGCTTCTCAGGTGGCACAAACTCTTGAGGAAGCACATTCTGCTGCAGGCTTCTGTCTCTGGGACTTGTGGACATGGTGATGCCTTAAAAGACCACAGCAAGACAAACATGGAACAGGATTTTAGCTGTTTAACTAACACCAGCTGTTTAACTAACTGGAACACCAGAAAACACTACAGACTTACTGAGAACATCTCACTTACTGCTTACTTATTAGCAGACATTTACGATAAAAATTATAGAAGTTTAAGACTAGGTCTTGTCAACATCTGTTCTTGTATCATAAGCAGAGACTTGAAAAAACAGATATATGGACACCAAATACACAGCATAGCATCAAATATAATCTTAAGGATATCCAGCATAGGCAGACTGACATTCCTGAAGACTGCCTTTTCTTTTATCATCTCAAGAGGGCTACATCATGGCTGGCAATTGCATATCTCTCCCTATTCTGCTCCCTTCAGACAGGCAGAATTTGTACCTCTGTGGCCTTTGGCATCTTTGATATTGCCATCAAGACATTCACTGACTCAAAGTTGTAGCATTAAATAGGCTTTTAGTTTATATGATGTGAACCTGCTACACTTCGGACTAATTGAAAGGTTCAACATCCCATTGCAGCCCTGCCAGCCACCTCCTGTGCACAAGGATACTAAACTAAAAAAAAAAAAAAAAAAAAAAAATCCAACTCCATCCCAATAAAGCTAACTCATACTCATCCAAGCAGCTATTGGATTGCAGAAGAATGCTAGAGAACAACACATCCAGGTTTCATAACAATGTACTGATATTTAGCTAGCATACAAACTATTTCCTGGGCAACATGAGAGACACTAAGAGCTGCGCAGCCAGATCCAAGACACTGCCATCACCTTATGTACGCAGCATGAGGAGAACCTTTAATTCAGTATACAGAACTAGAGAACACCTCACACACCCTAAACTGTAGGCTCAAGATACCACTGTGGACCTCTAATTCAGGCCCATCACATGCTGGAAACCATCAGTCTTGGAGGTCTGAGGAAACCCTCTGCTAGTCATTCCCTGAGAGCACAGGCTCTCCATCTATCATGATATATATCCTCTGAAGGATATCGCTTACATTCAAAGCGAAACAGACTTTCAGAAGGATTTGTGGTTGGTTTTTTTTTTTTTTTAAAGCCAAGAATATTCTTCAATTCTTTTTTAAAAATTATTTTGTTTCTATTTATTTGTTTCTATTTATTCAGCCAATTGAGTCTCCTGAGGCAATAAAAGATGTGCCATTTCCCTCAGGTGACAAGAGGGATCCTAGAAAAAACTAAATTCAAAAACAAAAGAATGAAGGAACAAAAAAAAAAAAAAGGCAAAAAAGACTAGGCTTCCACGGCAAAACCAAAGTTAAGATCCCGAAGAAAAACAAAATTTCGGAGCAAAGAACAGGAAGACAGGAAAAAGTACCACACTGATGGCCTTCCAGACCAACTCTGCTCATGTACCCAGAGAGACCAAAGTAGTCCTGACTGGAAAGGATTAACCTGCAGCACCAGCAATCCGCCAGCAATTTAACTCTTGCACAGAGGTAAACCTTTTGTTTTTGCAGCTGAAGTCCAGTCTCCTATAGTCTGTTCAGACTTTCTTTTTTCTGTAGGGTCTGGAATGGAATTCTTTTGTGCCAACTTCTCGGGCATTTTGCCAATATCTACCAAAGCCCAAAACAAAGCCACACCCTTCCTCCTTATCTCCCTCTAAGTTTTCTTTTAACTGGGCCCAAAGCACCCAACTGCAGAGACCTACTAACCTGTGCTAAATGTGACCAAAGTTACTATTAAAAGGTGGGATGCAAAGTTCAAACACAAATAGAGGATAAAAAAAAAAAAAAGAACAGGTTGAAAGAAAATGGCGTTGAGACCTCATCCTTACCAGTAAAGCTGCCATGAGATGGTTCTGGTGATCCTGATTTAGATAGTGCTTCACACTCCAATATTTGATTGAGGGTCTCTTGGATACGTACCACAGAATCTAGGACCAAGGGAGAAATAGATCAGATAACAATATCGGTCACACATCTACCTGCTTACAGGAAGAATAGAAGAATCCATTCACAGCAGCATGTAAGAACGTTAGTATAAAACAGGATTAGCTGTGTAACAAATCGTTACAACTTTCATGAAGATTAGCCCACAATGATTCACATTGCATGAACCACTCTGGGCTAATCCTCATGAAAGAAGGTGCATGTGTGTACATGGTCAACAAAAGCACTGAACCTAATCTGCAGCACCCTCTGCTCTTCAAGTTCTAAATTACCAAAGACAGCAAAGCCCAGGAGAACTGACACTAACATGGATGAAAAGGGACTGGTAAAACAGAAAGAGCAGCTGTGGTAAGATTATTACTAGAACTAGAAGTTTAAAAAAAATTATAAAAGAGGTATAGAGCGCTAGAAGGAGGAAACAGCATGAAAGATTAAATCCCCATTTAATTTTGGGGAAGATGCAGCTGAGTGGGGGCAGTTTAGAACTGCTGAGGTTGTGAATGACTTTACATTAAACAGGAATGAAATGAAATTGCACAGTACCATACAAGAAAGGAAAGACCCTTAAAAGGAACAACAGAGGAAAGTTGGAGAAACTTTTGGAGCTGTTGACCCTTAGGCTTACAAGCTTAAAATCCTTCTGCTTACAAGAAACACAAGGACTTAAAGAATATGCCTAGGACTAGCGGGAGACAGACACACATCTCACAATGGTGAGATGATTTTTGGGGAAAATTTGCCCTTCTTCCTCAAGGAAAAAATAGCATTTTCAAGGATAGATACCTGATCTTTTTTCTTTTAATGCGAAAGGGAAGTCAAGGGCTTTTTCTGCATACTTGGAGAGCAAATTATCAATGTCTTCTACAGCAAAGCCAATTTCCTGTCCAGCTAAGAGCTGATGTAGTGTCTGCACAGCCACAGCTACCCAGTCCACTTTCATATTCATGAGGAGCTGCTCCAGCATGAGCAGTGGCCTGGAGGAGAGGTGGAAGTAGTTAACACGGTAGAGCTCAGGTAGAGTCAGCAACACCTGGGACACAATTAAAAAAAATTAAAATTATACATCCCCAAATCTGGGTTTTTGCAAGAGTAAAGATAAGGGACTAGCAGAGCAGCTTATGATGCAAGGAATGGAATAAAATTCAGAGGCTAAGAAATGAAGATGGGACTTCTTGGGTCTACTCCTAGTTCTGTTACAGAATTACTGAATGGATTTGGGCAAATCACTTGGCTTCTGCCTAACCTGTTTCCCATTCTATAAAACATTGCCACGTTTCAGAGAGGGCAGAGAATGGAAAGCCATTTGTGACCCCGTGACAGCAATGTTCTAGCAGGGTAGAATATATTCTTCCATTAAAATAAACTTTATTTAATCAACATTAGTCCAACCCTTAAAATTTTGTCTCTTGTCGCTCCACTACATCCATCATTTCAGGAAGCATGGAAAGGAGAAAATAAGAGCAGTTCTCCAAAAGATGATCAGCTAATTTGGACACTTTTCAAGTTAACATCATGTCCTCCAAGAGGGACAATAAAGAAACAGGAAACATAATAAAACTGTTGCACCAAGCACTGGAGCAAGCTGCTATTTGTAGTCCTATAAGAAGCGCATGTTACGGAAAGCACTGCATTTTGTTTATGCATGCATTCGAGTAAGGTAATCCACTGCTTAATGCATTTATTCCCAGGTAGGGCACAGAGCCTATATGACTTCTGTAAAGGTAACAGCCATCCAGAAAAAGGAATAATACTGCCCACCTTTGAAAAGTATTTGGGAGTTCCTTAGAAGAAATATGCCATGTTAAGTGTCAAGGAGCCCTATAAGTGGGCATATATTTATTCATATTCCTACACAGGGAATAGCGGTAGCACTGGAAGGTAGCACTGGTGCTTCTGACACATCAGAGAATACGTTTAGGATGCTTTCTTTCTCGCTTGGACAAAGATAGCAGCTGTCCTGATAAGCACCTCAATTTTATCTCCCTCCTCTAGTCAGGATGGTCTTTCACTCCCCACAGCTCAGACAGACACAAGAACGCTTTGTTCACACTGGGAGCTGCAATCACCTCAGAACATAGGAGCTACAGATAGCGAAGGGAAAGACAACTTTTAAGCCATCTCCACCTTCCTTCGGTGCTGTCAGCACACGTAGGGACTGAGACTCATGATCGGAGGCCCCACACGCCAAGAATACTCTGGTAAAAATTTGCAGACAGATACTTATAGAACTACACATTGCAGTAAATCCCACAATGCAGCAATTTTGCTCACTTTTGATCCCATATGGAGAGCCTGAATTTCATTATGGCGTGCAGTTGTCAGGTTTCTGTAGAAGTGAGTTGTGAGGTAATCAGCCAAGAAGTGAGAGGCTGCCAAGCTGGGATGCTGATCAAGGGACTGTTCACTGATGGCAAGGCAAATATCAGGGTCTTCTATTCTTTGCAAGAGCTAGAAATAGAGACAAAACACAGTGTATCCCGAGTACATTTCTGGAAAGTACTCTTTAAATCACATGGTCCACGACAGATTATTGCCCTATGATGGTCCTGCAAGCATTTTATTTAACTTACACCAGCCTCTTACACAGACACACACACATACATAATAATAATTTAGATCATTTACTTATAGGTTTCCTCATTGCTTAACTAGTCTATTTAATAATCAAAATAGTTGCAATTAAAGCAAGCAAAAAATTAAGCGAAGAATGAGGCAGAAGATGCATCAATGAGAAAGCTCTACTCTGCTCCTCAGTACTTTAAGGCCTCTAGAACAGCCTTCACTTTTATTTCATGCTCTGTGTTATTAGCAGCACCTAATTATTAAAAGCAGAAGAATTCACATTTTATTAAATTTGGACACTGAGGCCTAACTGACCAGTTTCTGTTATTAGTTTCACTTCCTGGTTCTTCTGCATAAGCAGCACAAAAATGCTTCCTTGTGATTTCTCAAATAAAAAGGGACCCCACATTTCCATATAATTAGAATAGCCATAAAGGTATTTACACTATTTGATCCAAAAACTAGACTGCCAAGCTATATTTTCACTTGAATGGACTGGCTGAAAGACAGGACCCTGAAAGTGAATCTAAGCAAACAGTATCCTTTAAAGGAGAAAACAAAAACAGCACGTGTCCATGAGCTGAAGAAAGCAGTTCTTCTACAACCTAATAACGACAAAGCAATTTGCCAACATGTAATATACAGACACAACAAAAGACAAAACACAGACAAGTCTCATTTTCTGATATCTTCTCAACTCTCAGAAAAAAATACTGGCTTTTAAGAAAACAGCGTGCAGCCCTCACAGTTACAGAAAAACCATAGAACAGGCTGAAAACCTCACATAAACTGTTAAATAAAAACATTTCTCGAGACTGGCCTAAACTCCCTGGAACGCTCTGCCTTACACAGTTTGAGCTGTTTGGGTTGAGAGCTACAACAGCTCCAGATTCATCGCAGAAGTAGTTGCTGACACTAAGCCAGAGAAAACCGAAGACCTCAGCATGCAACAGTGATCTTGCATCTAAGCAAGTCTGCATGTTATCTTGTAAGTTTATAAGGAAGAGAGTAGCTCTGTTCCCCCTTCCCCTCATCTATTGGATATGAGTAACTCATTGTGAAAACAGTTCGGATACCTTGTTTTCAACTAATTTGACCTGTGTAGATGTGAGGCTGAAAGAGTCCTGCTGTTACCTTCAATGCTTTTTCCATGTCTCCCGTCTCCAGTAAGTGGAGGAGGTGATCACGGTGAAGGCTGATTAAATTTTCCCTCGGGATGGGATACAACCGGCCCCATTCCTCACACAACTCATAATCCTGAAACAAAACACACACACACACACACAAATAAATAAAAATCCAACTTCCTCCGATGCAACTGTTTCTTCCAAAGTCCTGATCAACTTCTCAAGAAATTCTGTAGCTTAGATTCCTCTCCCTCAGGCAGAAGTAAATAGTTGGGGGGGAGGGGGGACAAGAAGAGATTCAGTTTTGCCAAAGTCACAGATCACATTGAGAATACTCTTATCTCCCAGTAGGTGAGTTGTCCTTCTGGACAGACACTTCTCAAGCCAGCTATTACTATCTGGAATCTACAGTAGTGACGCTTATAAAGTAATTAAGCCTGTATCATGCCAAAAGCTATACTACTAAAGACTTCAAAATTCTAAGAGAAAAGAATAGGCAGTATTTCAGAATAAGAGGTATGGGACTCTTTGCACGTAAACCTGGACAAAAACACAGATTCGCGTTTGATTCTGCAGCATAGAACTTAGCAAAGGATTTCTTCCTCGCAAGGCAATCTGTTGACCAGTGTTTTAAAATACTATTTTCAACAAATTTATCCATTCAAAGCGTAACGCGTTCTAGTTCAACAACATTCACACGAAGATGCCTAACCTTTGCCTTCAGAATGATATCCATGATGGCTTGAGGATCATCAGCACAGGCTTTTTTCAGATCCTGCCAGTCATTCCACAGTGGTTCATTTTGCAAATTCAATATCTGAAAAAGTTAATTTGTGTAGCACAAATTTTAAAAATCATTATCCACAATAACCATTAAGCCTAAGAGAATGGCTGAGCTGATCACATCATGAGTTGCCTCATACCAAGAAAGTCAAAAAGGGACCCCTTGTTTATCTCTACCCTTTTTCTGGAATGATGTAATGAACTTCTACCCCAAAAAGAACTACAGGATTTTCTCAGAGGTGTGGCTTTATGAGTGCCTTTGGGCAAACAGATTTCTAAAGCAAAATTTCTAAAAGACTACCTAGCAGCAATTGTGGACCAAAAGATATATGCATACTGTAGACATTGTCAGCACTAACAGCGATACAGCTGAGGTAACTTTCAGCTAGCGAAACCACTGCCAGACAGAATTCAGCAGGGATTCACAACTCCTCTTTTCGCTTGGTCTGACTTTTCAGTCTGTGTTCAACTTCAGGCCAGCTAGCCTGACCTAACTTGAATATCTACTCTACTTTGCAGTTAAAAGCACTGATTGCCATACAGATGCCCATTGGACCACTTGTCCCATAGACCATGCCTAGACACATCTGCATCTCTCACAAGATGATGAATTGCCACGGGAAGCTTCCAGAGATCCTAGCATTTGTACAGACTGGAAAAATCAAAATATATTGGAAAAAAAAAATAGCGGCCTCACTCCAAAGTTCACGTCTAATAGTGTTTGCAGACCTGAAGTCCAATAGGTGAGTGGAAAAGTTATGAGGAACGGAGGGGGAGCATTAACTGGATATTAAAACCAGCACTGGACAGCACTGAAAGCATGATCTGTTTTGCATGAAAAACTTGAAAAGCTATTGTGATGAAAAAAGAACAACGGACTTTTTCTAAGGGCAAGCATATTCTGTCCTTGTTACCAATTTTGTCTTACTGGTTACTTAACAGAACGGCTTTGTACCTTCTGGTAAACCTGCAGTTCTTTCTTCCTGCTCCGCAGATTAGTTTTTAGTTCATCAGTTATGTCCAAGTCAGAGGCACAATAAGCTAGGATTTCCAAACAGGCCTCGAGGGGCCATTTGTCTAGGCAGCGCAGGGCAAGCCTACTTCTCAGCGCTGCATCTTTTACTGGGAACAAGTACTGCCAACCATCTTTACCTGTGGGGGAGGGGACGGGGGAGAAGGGGAAACAAAAAAAGAAAAAAAAACACACAAACCATTTTGAAGCTCACTTTCTGTGGTTTAGAAAAGAAAATCCTTATCTGCACTAACTGCCCGCACCAAGAGAAAAACAGTACAGTGCTGGAAAAGACATGCTAGACTCATCCCAAGCATCAGATTTTCAGGAAGTAGTGAAGGTTAGAATGGGACACTTACTACCTTTAGGCTCCAAAGAGCCCCTCCTTTTACAGGACATATCATCCGTGTATCCACTGAAGGGAGAATGATACTGCTGCAAGTGATGTTCCATTAATGGTACTATAATTAACGTCTCCTGACGCATTCAGCTCTTCACAAATAAATAACACCACAGATATATCCCAGGTCTGCAGTAAAATTTTTTTTTTTTTAAAGCAAGTTTAGTGTCAGGATTTGCTCATTTGTAGAGCAGAAACCACAGCATCAGCAAAAGCAAGTTTACGATGCGGGAAGGGAAGGGATTAGTTTCTGTTCCTCCGATTTGTCCAAGGAGCACCAACTACATCCTTAGTTTCTACCTCCTGTGCCAAGCTGTACTCTTCATTAAAAAAGAGGACCCCCCCCCCCCCACATACATAATCCTTACCATCAGCGGCTGCACAGCTCAGCACAGCATCCTTCACATTGGTTATCTCCTCCATACCCTGGCTGTACAGATCCAAGACCTTCAGGGCTCTGGCCCAATCCTTTGCTGTAAGTGCTTGTTCAAAGACTCCCATTAGTACCTCAACAGCTGTGGTGGAATGCAATCCTAAGAGAACCAGAGACACGTGTGTCTTGCCACAAAGGACACTAGCCACACTGCTGCCTTCCTCCTGCTGGTGCTGAAGTGGCTCAAACATAGTAAGCAGAAATCGTTCCAGTACTGAGAATTCCTTCAACAATGCCTCACACTCCCTGGAAATCTGTTCCAAACCTAACGGCACCTCCCGTTTGCCCCGAAATTCCATCCACGATAAATTGGATTTGGGGATTTTCTGTATATTAGATGCACTTAGACATGCCACTGTGGCCATAAGTCTTGACTGAGACTTTAGGAAGTCCAGGGAGGAGGCAGTGAGCGTGTTCTGGTTCAGGTCAGTCGCAGAGGACGGGGCCTGAGCGGAGACATCCTCAGAGGCCGTTGCAGGATTGAGGATAGCTATTTCAACATCTGGCAAGCAGTTGTAGGCATATAGGCGTGCCAGGTTGCTGATGTTTGCCATAAGGGACTTTGTCTGGCTGTTTTGCCTTGCACTGCACAAGGAGAGGGGTTCACAACAACAGTTAACAATAACTTGCTGCACATTCAAGTTCAATTCTTCTTTAGCCAAGAGGGAAGAAAGTCTGCAGGATCGAAAAAAGAACCGGCTTACACAAAGCACACGAACAGTACTTGAGCAAGAGTCCAAATCCTATGTTTACCCTGTACGAGAAAGTTTATACAGCACAAGGATGATAATTCAGAGCTTATCATGCCATTCTTTTAAAGTGGAACTTCTCAAACATTAACTTTTACCTAAACGCCACATACGAAACCAGTTTACTGTTAGTGCTCACCTTTTTAAGAGCTACTTTGTTAAATTGGAAACTTTCCATACCAGCCCAGTTTAGTTGTTTGTGATGAAAACAACTTTGATTATTCCGTCTACCAACTGGCCCGTGCAAGACTCACGCCCAATCATCTTCCTAAGAAGCCCTACTGGTCTGTTTTTTGGGTTTTTTTTTTGTTATACTTCTAAGCTGCAAGTCTACTGCTCTCCACTGTCACAGATAAAAAAAGTACATACAGAAGCACTTCCCCCCCCCCCCCCCCCCCCCCAACAGACAGCAACTGTCAAAAATATGGAGCCATAGCTTTAACAAGCAAAAATCTTCAGTGCTATTTCGGTAGAGAAGCCACTGATTATGCTCCTCCCTGCACACCAACCCTTACACGTTAAGTGACCTGCTGGTGGGATAAAGCAAAGGGAGACTGTAAAGCCTGTGTTAAGTAACCATAGCAGACTTATGAGGTCCAAACTCACTAACGCTAAATTTACCTAGATAAGTATACCTGAAAAGCACCAACCTGTCAGGATGAACCTGTTTCTCAAACACAAGCTGGGAGAGCAGGTGAGATGGACTCTGTTGTAGCAGTATGAAAGGATTCCCCACTTTCACTTCTGCAGATATATCTTTAAAAATTAGAGCAAGACAGAACATCTATTATAAGAAAACACATTAGCTGAATATACCAACCAAGTCTCGTTTTAGAAACACAAGTTTTAAAAGCCTGAGCCTGAAGCTTCTTTGCTCACATTTGAAGGTCCACATTTACATAAGTGAACTAAGATCCAGAGAAAGGTATAAGGCATTTGATTATTTTGCATCATTGGCTCACATTTTACTGTATGTGTTACCAGAACAGGTAGGGTGCTTTATGGAATGCTATTCACTTTTAAGGGAGATCTAGGTACAATTCGTTTAGCAACTTTACTTCAGCCTTTTAGCAAACATATATTTGTAGCAAGAGACAGAACATGTACAGTATTCGTTTCTGAGGATTCTCTGGGTGTAGATTAAAGAGTCCCGGCCCTAATCAACTCCAGGTGAGCAAAGGAGATGGCAGGGGCTGGGCAGGAGGTAAAAACAGCACAGAACTGCTTTTAAAATTGGAGTAAAACCCTGGCCAGCACTGCCGAAATGCCTTTGTATCCACTATTGAGTGACTGTAAGCAGATTCTCAAACTCACCTTTTCCTTTCACCTTCTAGCACAATAAGACTAACTCAGTATTTAAATATCACACATTTTTTGGTTTTGGCAGTAAGTCACTGGGGGCTGAATCATGTCTGTATAGAAGTTATTGCTGGCACGACAGCAGCCTGAGCTGAACCAGCCTTTCTGAAAACAGTTCTTTGCCTGCTTTCCTTATCCTCTACACTCTCTAAAATCAGTATTGTGGTATTTTGCATTAGTGCAGCTAAACTGGACTCTAAAAGAGAAAATGTTTTTCTCCTATCAGTTAACGGTGTTGTCTTTCTAACAGCTATATATGCTAACCATGCATTGCTTTTCATGAACCCCCATCACCATTCGATTCAGTGAGAAAAATTCTGCCTGGTTACCTCCACACAGCCTTCTAAAACACTCTCCTCCTGTCCCTTTAGAGCAGTGGGGCTTAGGCTGCCTTTTAAGAGACCTCAGAAGTACACAGAATGCTGATCCACTGGAGGAAAAAGTCAGTCTTTCCTTACAGGGGTAGTGGTCAGAATTTGGGAGGGCTGTGGGGAAGGGGTGCTTTTTTTTTTTTTCTTTTTTCTTTTTTAAAGTGCAAAATCTGAGTCTGCACTTAATATTACCATTTTGGTTTTCCCACTGCAATCAACTACTATCTTAGCTGTTGGTGACTTGGGTGCTAAGATATAAATAATACTAGTTAAAAAACTAGTTAAAAAACAAAACAAAAAACCACACCCCACACAATACGATAATCAGTAGAAATAATAATTGAAAAAAACAATTATGTATAGGTAGTAGACAGGTTTAGCAAGGAGCCCTTTTTACATGGTTACTTTTCAGAATCAGGCCAGACTATGCAGCCTGGGTAACTTCACCCATGGTCAGGCTTTCCAGCAGAAACCACTTACCTAGCTCTGCATTCAGGCTTCGTAACACAACAGCAGCCAGTGTAGTAATATAGTCACAGAAGGTCTTCACAAAGTTTATCTTTGTGCTGCTCTCTGGCGTAGTTTGGATATATTGGTCAATAGTTTTCAGCAGGAGCTGGGTTTGATTCCAAACTGGGTGTTTCTCCAGTTCCAAAGGTTTCAGAGAGGCCTGTTCTACCAAGGTGCTAAGCAGGCTCCCTTTGGAGTCTGGTTTAAGGGAAAAGAGGCAGATTCAACATTCAAGTAAGAATTAAATGCCAAAAAATAAACATATTTAGCTTAATTTCCTCTCTACAATTACAGTCCACAGTCTAGGCATTAAAACTTCATTGAAAGCAAGAAATTTTCACAGCAGAATAAATCAATGGTTCATCTAAACTGGCAACCTTGCCTCTGGCAGCTTCGAAAAGCCTGAAATATATCTCGTTGTGTGGTATTAACACAAACCTATTCCAAGCCACAGCTGTCCTTATGCCCTAAAACATTTAGCTCTTAAAGCTCTTCTAACTTTTTGCTCATTAATTGTAAGATCTTGAAATATTTATGAATATCTGTACGCGATTTAGAAGGTTGGTGAAGGGGGGGGGGGGGAGGAAAACGCCAGTGCTATAAAATGCAAAGAGCTTTGCAAAAAGGCTCTAGTTGTTCTACATCCCTGGAAGACTTATTCTGAAAAAGAATTTTTTGATAGCCCTGAGAAAACTGGAAGGGACATTATGTTACAAAAGCTTTACAAGTGTATCTACTTTTTATAAAAAACAAAGGAAAAAGCAACAGGAAGAAGACGACACCCGACTATCTATAAGCTGTCAGGTTAAAATATATTTCAAGAGTTCCTTGTTAGGATTAGACAAAAATAGCAAAAGTAATAACCTCAGATATGCTCATTTACATTTTCTTTTCTCCTCTGGTAAGTTCCCAATTTTAGCTCTGATAAGAATGCTTGGGTTATAAGAATTACAGATAAGTTTTTACACCTCATTTGTGATTCAAAAAAAATACATGCATGTATTATGCATGTATTATGCATACATGAAAGAACATCACTATTAGGTTTATAGTTTTCTGGGTTGCACCCACGAACTTTAGTTTCGGATAGCTTAACAAAAAAAACAAAACACCACACCACACAGGACAAAACACAAAGTTTAGATGCATTTAAGTCTTCATGATCACAAAATTAACTCACCCACAGAACGTTCAACACACGTCAGCGCTTTTAGAATTTGATCGAGATGTTGCGATAAAACAATCTCATTAGTGATACTTTCTTCAGTCAAGGCAGGGTAGCAAGCCTGCAGAAGTTCTACAATACTGCATCGAAAATAGCTACTAACTTTCTCATCTGAGATCTCTACAATAAAAGAAAAAGAAATAACAACTATGCAAAAATATGGAAGCATCTTTGCACAGAAAAAGATCAACATAACTAAAAGCTGTATTATAATACAACTAGTTTGTCAAAATCAGAGACGTCCAGTTATTCAGAATTGCGCTTTTTTGTTTTTAAATATAAAGCTAGAAAATGGAAAGTTCAAATTTTCCATCTCGAGAGAAGACAAGAATCTGAAATAAGCACATTCAAATGGAAAATTATCAGCAAAGCATACTACCTGACTTGGACTGCCCTTGTGACGTGCAAGAGTAGTTTAGAATTTTACTGATTTGCTGAAGAACTGCTGGGAAGCCCTTTATACCTTCAGGGTGCAGTAAAACAAAGTCAGGTCTGCGGCCTAGAAGAGTCATTGGACAAAGGAGGCAAAATAAAGGTTAGGAGTGGAAAAAATAGAGAAACTAATATGAAAGCGTAAACTGGAAGTTCAGTAAGACTCAGTATTTGCACAAACAGCCCAGCACATAAAGGCATCTTCCCCTCCCACGTCCATATTGATAAACAGAGAAATCAAAAGCCTACCCCGAGTTTCGAGGCTACTGTACAGTTTTCTTTCTGCTGTTTCCAAAAGCTGCTTACAAGTCTTCCAAAGATGGCACTGAGTACAAGCTAGGTCAAATGCTGCCATTGATGAAGGACTGAGGTCCTCAAGGACTTCCCGCAGAGGATCAGTATGTTCAAGCTGGATGTTGCTGGTCCAGAAGTTTTCTTGGAGAACAGGGGCAAGACTTTCAGAAGTCGCAAGCAATTTATCAGTAACATCCGAGATGGAATAAAATACCATGCCTACATAAGTAAGAAAACACACCATCACTAATTAAATGGGATATTTATCTTAGATCCTTTAACGGATAGGATTTTCTAATTGTTTAAGAATGAAATTCAACAGATGGCCTGCTTCATGGACCAATTCCTGCAGAGCGGATCAAACCGATCCAATTGGGCATCAACAGCAAATTCCAGCATTCTCAGTCTCTTTCTATGTCAAAGACAACCCACTTACTCTTCTGAACAATTATCACACTTCTTAAGGCAGTATTTAAGTTATTTTTCCCCGTTTTCCACTTTTTCACCTTTAATGAATGGGACTAAAGAAACCCCAGTCCTTACCAGCTGCTGCTGCACTCCCAATAGCCTGAAGCGTTGAACGGCCACTGCCAGATTTCCTGACGCCTCCAGTGCCATCTGATGTTTGATTCTCAATGTTGTGCTCCACTCTGGCCATCTCTCGTACCACCTCTTGGTAGCGCTCCATGAAAATCAACTCACCGTAACAAGATGAAGTATCCAGATTAAACATCAAAGCCACCTTTCAAAAATAACAATAAATACAATTATAGAGCATATCGAAAGAAGTTCTCAAAGATCCAAGAGTCTGAGGGTTTTTTGGAGGGGGTGGGGAGGGATAAAATAAAATAGATACTTTAACTGAAAAATATACACACAGAAATAGTGGGCTGAAAAGGCATTTTTTATTCTCCCCCAAGAGTTTTAAGCGCTTGAAGAACAGTGCTTCAGAGACCGTTTTCAACCTTTTTTTTTTTTAAATAAATCTCAGCTATTATGTGCTACTAGACAAGATTTGAATTAATCTGCATATCTGTCTTTCAGAACTATGCCTCAAGATTTCATTCAATATACCAGGTAATGAGAGGAATCTAGCAAGCTGGGTGTCTAAAATAAACTACTTTAAACAAGTTCTTATTCAGCAAGAAATACCTTCTAGATACTTAAAGACAGAGTAGATAAGCAGAGTTGTGCAAGTTCCTACTATTAAACCAATAGCAGAATGCAAACCAAGCTTGAACTTTTTACCATCAGAGATACTGAAACTCAGAGTAACAAAGGAATATAGATGCTTCTTGGGCCTGTAAGTAGGGAAAAGATGAAATAGTACGTTTGCAGTCAAACAAAACAAACAAGTTGGGCAGTTTGCTGCTGCTTATGCAACGCTTAAATGATACCAACTGCTGTGACAGTGTTATCTCAAAACTCAGCCAGGCCAGGTCACTGCTTTTTGCAGAGGATCCAATTGCTGATGCACTTCAAGATGCTTTTTCAGAGCATCAGCCCAAAAGCCACATATAGAAAAGTATGCACAACCACACGGGAGCACAGAATTACAGATGTGCAGACTGCTACTTACAACTCTTTTTGTCTACTTTCAGTACCATGAATTTAGCCTCAACACACCTTCAAATACGTGTGCTCATCACTTTGGGTAGGGAATACATTTGCATGTTACTGCTGAGCTTAAGGGGCAGAGTCATGGTTTTGATTCACTGACTACAGCAAGCAGCTCAAATACTGCTTCTTCAAGAGACTTCATATGAAGTCTTCACCTTCTCCTTCATTCAGTTGATACTTAATCAGGGCTGGCTAAGCTTAGTGTATTTCCATGCTTTGAAAACCCAGGTTCAGAGGAGCAATTTTTATACCCCTGGGGGGAATGGGACTGGACCAGAGGTGTTGGGGGGTGCGAAATCTACATAACAGCCTCCTTGGGATGTCATCTTGGAATATCTTTGTTCCTTTCACTTATTTTTACTGTGGGAGTCACTCTTTCACTTCATCCAGATGCTTCAGCCCTGTATTTGCTAATGCAGAAGGAGCATGAACTTCATCAGCTGTCACAACAAATGCCAATACCAAATTAGATTCTAAGTTGTACAAAATATATGTAGCTCATTTACCTGATGGGCTTCTATGAAATTTCCTCTCAAAACACAAGAAACTAGGAGTGATTCTGGTGGGGAAAGCATCATAGGAATCAGAGAGTTTTGCTGCTGTGGTCTCATCCTACTTTCCAAATCACTCCAACTAGACACGTTATTGGTACTTCCCTCTGCAAGACAAGAGAATTAATCAGCATGTTATTATGAGGAAACAGTTCATCAGATAATAGCCAATTATCAGAGAACAGCACTTCTCATATTTAACACAAAGATATAGGAGCAGAGTTATAGAACAGTTTTAGCATAACGCAGATAATAAGCCCCTTGTTAAAAATTCTCCTAAGATTTTACTATTTGGTCAGAACCTTCATTTTGCATCTGATCCAAACGTAACACTGTTTAGTAGCTAGATAATGCAGATGCTATGCTAGGGCACTGGTTCAATATTGATAGAGGGAGGAATTTCGAGTACTAGACCAAATAAATCAAGAATCTAAGATAGATTCACTCATTCCTCAGAAACCAAGACAGAGGCTAGCAATGAGTCTTAGCTTTCAAAGCCAGCCAAGAGATCACAACCCAAAAAACACAAGACCATCTGTCACTCAGGGTGACAACAACATTTCTTTTTTCACAGAAAGAACTAGAAGGCATCTGTGGATATAACTGACAATTATCTTCTATCAAAAAATTCACTGGGATTTTTATACTGCATAATTCAAACTAAGTACCCCAGAACAACAGCCAACCAATGAGAGAGAGTCAGGCAAAAACCATAATTAACATAAAAGCTAACAAGCACAAAGAAAACTAGTAAAGTCAGCATGAAAATGAGAACAAGATGTCAGTAGCAGCAAGTGATTTTGAAAGGTTTCTGCAGTCTACTCAGGGTAAGCATTAGCATAACCTTCACTGTTACACCCTTTCAAAGTCTCAGTTGTAAAGACTGAGTTCAAACTTCCATAACAGCAATTGCTCAGCACAAACTTTGCAGTAGGCTGTTTAAGCTAAGTCATGTTTAAGCACAATAACAAAGAAAAAAGGTAGCTGCCAAGTTTAACAGGATCACCATTTATATATATAAATAATATTATATATATTTCATATTTATATATTTATATACATATATACATACACACACACACATATATAAATAAAAGATAGAGAGACAGAGATGAAAAATTTAGGACTCTGATATGCCCATATCTGAGAAAGATAACTGCACGGCTTCATACGATCTTTTCTTCTAAGCTTAAGTACGTTTCACATCGCTCGACTACCAATCTATTACTTTTTTGATGGTTTTCTGAAAAAACACCAAGAAAAAAAAATTCTCTTATTTGAAAAGAAATATATACTATTTAACTAGAGAAAAGTCTGCCAAAGGTGGGGAGCTCTAAGAAGTGAAGAGTTCTACTTCTGTCCTGCACAGAGCAGTAATTCACCAGTCAAGCAAATACTTTATCAGGGCACGTTGATAAAACAGAGCAATTCCTGTTTTGTGGCTTAATACCTGAGGTACTGGTGCTTAGCTCACTACTTGTACTTTCTAACGATGGACTGGAAGTTCTCTCTTTCCCTAAAATGAAAAACAAAAACAGCACATGAAATGCATTTTGACTGGACAAGGCAATCACAGTTTCCTACAAATAGCAGATAAGGCAATCGCAAGAGCTCTTCAAGAGTACCTCACAAATGAGCCATCACTGATGCCTATAATAAATGCACTGATTTGAAGAAAATGCTGGGCCACTCCATCAAAGTCTCTTGCCTATCAGTGATGAATGTCAGATACTTTAAAGCATCTTATTTGAAAATATCCCACTCCAACACCAGCCTTACCTTATAAAAAGTAAATTAAAAAAAAGGGAGAGGGAGCAAGCTTTCTCCTGAGGGTGTGAATTTAAGTCACAAACGTTCCTGTAAATTTGTTCCTTAGATACTACAGTGATATGAATAAAAATATAACAAATGGTCACTGGATATAGTGGAGATAACTTCTTTCATACATAATCTGATTTTTGAGGAGGAACTTGAAACTACAGTACAGATTCTGTTATTTCCTTACCTCAATTTAAAATGAGTTATCTTTTAGTTGTGCAGGTAGGCTTTAGGAAAACAACATAAATCCAAGTACAACTGTAGTGTACAACTTGAAGTGTAGTGGATTACACTTCAAACCAGTTAGCAAACTGAAGAAAGTTAATCTAGTGTGCTATTTCCTGTCCAGTAAATCTAACTGCTTTCAGCTATCAGAGCTCCGCAGTATGATGTGCACTTCAGAGATGTCTTCTGTAAGTCATTTTCTCGACTCACCTGTCTTGTACCTTTGAGATCTACTTCGCTTCCTTAAGCTCGAGCACCTGATTAAAGAGCAGTATTGTCTGGATGCTGCAAGCTGATGTTCTGTGAAAAGATAAATTTAAACACAAAAACATTACCAAATAGCTGGACAGGACACAAACACGAGTGCTTGTCTGCCTTGATGAGTCTATCTACATATACATCTACATAGGCAGAGCACTGATGGCAAACCTACAAACAAAGGAAATGCACTCGATCTCAGCTAAAGAGCTCTTCTGCAGTAAAGTTTAAAACAGCTCCTCAGAGTAATTTGGATGTGATTCAACTAATACTGTGTTTTTTCACCTGTATATCTAATACTGCTTGGAAGGGATTGTACCTTCCACACACTCCTAGCGAGTACAACTACGCAGAAAAATAGGCCAAGTCCAAGCCTGTACACAGCTAGAAACAGGCAAAAAGAGTAGGAATGAGAACAGTAAAACAGGTGTTTCGGGAAAACCGTAATGACAAATCAAATCCACTCGGTTCCCCAGTACTACCAGGTAATAAGAACCCTAACCTAGTCAACAATTCTGAAATTGAACAACTAATAGGGTGCGATCCCTGGGACAAAAATTTTAAGAGACATGCAGTGTCAAGGAAAGTCAGCTGCCTTTCCTTGGAAGATATTCTCCAAAATAATTATCCTCATTTGTTGACAAAAATTAACACGAAACAGTACAGAACCCCACAGAAAGCTACAGTCCTTTTCAACATAAAGGCTGAGCACTGTCTACTGAAACATTCATGAAACCGGCCAAAAGAAATCACCTCAGAGGAACCTACTCCAGAAGAGTTAATCTCCTCAACTACAGCATACCAAAACATTTCTTAGAAACTGTAGACTTGTTCCTGGATGCTACTCTGTGATTCTTCTCTTGAGCTCCCCAGCCCCATCAAATCTACTCCTTTATAAGGGTAGCCTTCAGAAATGGTTAAACACAGGTCTGGAAAGGCCCCTCCTTGGATCATTTGAGCTTAGCGTAATGAGCGATCAAATCAGTCATCCCCAGATTCTCTGAACTCATCAGATACGGGACTGTCACCAGATTCTTCTGAGAACAAAGCCCATCTTTCAAGATCATCATTCACCTTTCATTGAAGGTATTAATCTGAAAGGGCCAGGCCAGTGAGACATCAGCTCTCTACCAACAGCGTAAATAAAGTCAAATCTAAGGCAAGTCTGGAACTGGTTTTGCTACCAGTGACTGGGGAAACTGCTTTCCTGCCTCTTTAACAAGGGCAGGCTACACCTAATAAGCAGACAGGGTCAGCTGCTGCAAACTTAAGTCCCTTATGGAACCCCATACTGGCATGAACCCTGAAAACGGCAAAAAGGAAGTAGTAGCAGGGCAAACACTGGGAAGCCCTTCATGGCTTTCAGCTCCAAAGGAGTTATTTGCATTTTAAATATTTTACCATCCAGGCTGGAGATGCTATAAGGATGTTTTGAAGATACCCCTTCCTAAGGGCAGAACAACAGCTAGGAGGCAGCAGGGGCCTGTTTTAGTACTGCCATTCTGAAGGGACTGTTATCAACAAGGGCTGAGATGATGCGATTCCAGTCACACAGCTGTGATTATGAAACTAACACTGCCAGGTTGAGGTCAGTGCCAAACTTGCACCTGTGCACTTCAGCCAGACCTCCAGAATCCAAATGCCCTTCCCTCTGCCAGCCAAGCTCCTGTGCTTGGAGGGCTTGATGCCCAGGCTGCTCCGCTACCTGGTCTTTCTTGGAACATGGACTCTGCACAGTTTGAGATACACAATAAGCCACAGCACGATATGAGCAAAAAAAACTGATGGCAGCAGTGCTAGGAAGTGGCAGGATACTCCTGAGGAGTGGTCTGCATCCCAGAATAACAAAACTCTCTGCGAGATATGTTTCTAACACGTGCTCTAAAATAAATCAACAACACACCTATGAGTGAGATGGCACTATCTGGCTTGCATTGGATTTTACATCTTTTTGCCCCTTTGTATCACTGTACTGTCAACAAAACTTGTGACTGAAGAGCAAGATGACAGGCAAATTGAAGCAACGTGTCCAAGTAGAGAAGGGAAAAAAAAAAAAGCCTCAAGCTTTTTAAAAATAGAATAGAGATCATTCCCACTGAACAACAGCGGAAGAACCAGGTGATCTTTAAGTAGGGCACCCTCTCATTCACCAAAACATGCCTCTTCAATGATACGCTCAGGGAATTTAGTCTTGAGGGCGTTGCCTGGAGAGCTGTAACAGAACAGCACCTAAAGCTACAGCTTTCTAGCTGTAACTAGAAAGCACCTAATACGAACCCTACCTGCGTTTCTGTTACTCATCACCACCTTGTATCGCCAGTGAGCTTCAGAAAGATATTTGGAAAACTGTAACACACGACTCCCAAAACTATCTCTGCTTGCAGAAAGATTCAAGCACTCGACAAGCTCTAGCTCTTCACGAAGCACATTACTGGAGTCCCACGGGAGAGAACTCTGAATTTCTTCCAGATGGTTGAGGAGCAACGTGAGGAAGGCATCCATGGCCACGTCATCCACTAAAAATCCAGTGACACCACTGGTAAAGTGTTTCAGATCCAGGTAGCTCTGCTGAGAAGATTTACAGCTTTTGCTGCTCAACTCTGAGCCAGGAAGAGCTTGAGTATTTGAATGGACTGCCTGAGCAGCTGGCAGGTGCCTCCCTAATTTCTTGCCAGCCTCTGTTAGGTGCTGTGGACTTTCTGAGGTAGAAGACCGTCGGCTAGCACTGTCTTCCACACTCACAGCACAACTCTTTTTGTCGAGATCGTCATCCTCTACATAGTCCTCAGGTTGGAGAGTCTCAGTGTGGAGATCGCTGCAGGAAACAAAAAGCAAGGAGAAGATGTTCTCCAGAAGCTCCAGGCGCAGAGGAGCAGGAACACTCCTTAAGAACTGCTGACATTTCACAAGGTACTGAGGAAAGACTGATGAGCAATCTGTATGTGTAGAAATAAAAATAAGAACGCTTACAACATTTTCCAGGACTTCTTTCCTCCCACCTCTGCCCTCCAAATAAATCCTACAGTAGGAGACTGTCCCAGCGTTTCAGAGGTGATCATTTCTCTACAAATCAAGTACCTACATGTTCAATGTTTTACATTTGGAAGACCACTGTGCCTCCTCCCTCTTAGCAGTTGCAATCATTACCTTGTGCAATGAAGTGCAGGTTCAGACTACACCTATTTTAACTATTAAATCAGTTTTGGCTCTGGGAAATGAGCTCTTACAAAAGCATGCTTGCCACAACTCACCTATATCTAATATCACTTTCTTCTTGCACTGCGTTTTTTATACAATTACCTGCCTTGTTCTAAATCATTTAAGGTAGCTTATCCATATCCATTACTACTAAAGGTAACAACACCTCACAGAAATGCCAATAGATATGTTTGCAAAGCGTTCATAGCCCACTGAGTAAAAACATTATGTTTGTGCAGGGTGTACTATTACCCTAATACTAAGTGACAATTCAGAGCCCAGCAAATACAGAAACAGAAGCTAACGAACCCGAGAAAGCAGGCCGATCACCTGCAGGTTCTTCAGGAGGAGTTGAGTCTTCCGGGATATCACCAAGAAGGCTGCGTACGCAATCTTTGCACTTGGAATGTCTGTGTGAATTCACACAGAGAGCATAGATAGCATACTTCATGGCGCAAAATGCTCGAAAGAGCGCCAGATTGCGTTGCTGACTCAGGATGTTAGGAACCGATGCCACTGTGGAGGGAAATAAGGGTGCGGGGCAACAAGGGGAACAGGAAAAAAAAAAAAAAAAAAGAGAGAACAAAAGGTTAATTTCCCTCCTGCTGTTTTCACGCAGCAATGCTTTCCTGCTTTCTTCCTCAGAGTCAACTGCATCCCAGCTTTGCTGTACCCCGCCATTACTTCACAACAAGAAAGGGGAAAAGGAAAAAAAGATGAATACAGAAAAATCAAGTCTGAATCCCCTTTCAGAAACGGAAATTTTCTGCCAGTTTGTATTGCAGGACCAGGTTACAACACAGAACAATCAAAATGGGCTCATAAATAAGTCTCATTACAGGTATGTGGTTAAATGTGCTGCTGCACTTACAACACAAGGCCCTATCTGTTTCCAGCAACCTAAAATTTGTGTACTAATACACAATAAATTAATAGATAGTGTATAGACTGGCCGTGACCGTGATGAGACTAGAGTACCATCGCTTCTACAGATTTGTACTAATGCATAGAAACTGCAATTTGATTCTATCCATAATGGCTTGCCAAACCAAAGACACATAAATGGCCACTGAAAAACAACCAAACCACATCCCCGCACAACAACAACAAAAACCCCCATGTGATAGGCATAATAAAGGCAACTTAGAGAAGCACTACATGAACCACTACTTCCTCCTTTTTTTTTTTTTTTTGGGAGAACAGAAAAGGTGTCACATGCTAGAGACATGGTCCCTTCTTACCACAGTGAAACAGCAGAGCTGCAAATAACATACAAGATGTATCATCACTCCCTTCACCCAGGGACACAATATAGAGTCATATGCTCTGTCATTCTGATTTTAGATGAACTATCAAACTACTATGCAAAAGTTGTCCCAAAAAAAGAAGGAAAAAAAAACAGTGACAAAACTGTTAAATCAGTATTCGTATCTGCTATCCTACGACATTCTTATACAAAGCATACGCTGTCCCTCTGCCTCTTGGTCATGCAGGGGAAGCATTCATGATGTTTTTTTAAACAGAGCACTGGTAATGTACTGGTATTACCCCCATCCAAACATGGGGGCTGAACAGCATTATCTAGAAATGTTTCAGCACTGTCACCCACATGGCTTGAGCATAGTTTCAAAGAAAGACACCAGCATGAACTCATCTCAAACTACAAAAAACCCAAGACAGAAAACCTGAGTGCACAGTTTGAAAGCGATTATTCCCTGTCACTGCAATTCTAAACAGCAGCAATAGCAGAAACTATAATGTACACAGCAGACAGAACTGAGGAAATACCCAAAGATGAGTCCTGCTCAGAACCTAAAAAGACATGGTAACGCCATAATTCACTAGGAGCTCTACACTAATATGTAGTATCTGAAAAGTTCTCACCACTGCTGTCTCATAAGAGGACTTCAGGCTACTGAAGCCAGAGATTTGACAAACACAAGTCTCTGAAAAGAGACAGGCTTTGCTGGAGATACCGGGCTTTGCTGGAGATACCCGGGCTTTGCTGGAGATACCCGGGCTTTGCTGGAGATACCCGGGCTTTGCTGGAGATACCACAGGATAAACTTGCATCAAATTGCTAGTGTATAATAGTTTTGTCTCCTTCATGGAAGGACTTAGATGCAGGGCATCTGTAGCAACAGTTGTGCTTAAACCAACCCTTTTCCTTGGAACTGCTGTGTAACTATAAGCACTTGCTTTTCCTACCCCAGAAATATTAACACTTTATTCTTGAATTATATAACTAATGGGGAAGTTTCTGGCCATCCTTTTTTTGTTGGCATGATGGATCACAAACTTGTCTGATCTGAGGGGTGTCTGCACAGAGCTGTCAACAAGTACCACTTCTTCAGTTTCATTTTTGCTGCTAACAGGTAGATGTGTGTCAGGATGAAGAGGAAGCAAGTGGGGTGAGGGGAAGAAAAAAAAAAAAAAAAGCCTGTTGACACTTTCACATCAGACAAACCAAAAACTTGAGAACTCCTCTCCTTCCTTTAAATTTCAGAATATATTACTATAAAGGGGATTCTACTAAACAGTTTATGGAAGTGTCTGACTTTTACAATAGTCACTGGGCTGAAAAGAAAGGAAGGATTTGTCCTCTATTAAGTAGTTCTGTGAGTTAAAGTGATCCAAAAGGAGAGAAACTAGAGCTAGAATGCTTTGCCACAGCCACGAAGCTCCCAGACGATCCGATGGGCCTACCTCTTCCTGTCTTTGAAAGATTTCTGACAGAATTCCAGGAGCATAGAATTAAAACATGAAGACTGATTAAAAACTCAATATTACCACCAAAACCATTAATTTTAAAAAGCAGGACACTAAGGAGATTGATACACAGTCTCAGTCAAAGACTTCTTAAGACTTATTCAAGACAGTTATAATTTAACAAGGCCAGTAAAAACAAGCTGGAAACCACTATCTCAAATGGATACTGAAAGCAGAGAAAACTGCTTCCCATTAGGCAGCTTGGAAAAATCTGTAAAGACACATCACTAACAGATGTCAATGTAACTCAAGCTGACATTACGCATGTAAAAATCCCTATCCATAAATGGAATAAGGTGCAAAAAGTTACAGCTTTCTAGTCTCCAACAAATTTTAGTCTTCCTGACTAGTCTTCCATTACTAAGAGAGACCCTGTCAGAAAACAGTAGTAAAATAGCAGCAGCCTGACTTAGACACAGGCCTAAATCAGAGAGCATAACATGGGCACACTCACTTAAAACTGCAGTGTGTTCAGCAATATCTGATATTTTGAGCACTGAATTGGAGGGTAAGAGGAAGAGAGAAATGAGGAGAGGAGGATGTAAAGACAGCTTGTAGGATAAGCCTTACAGATTGTATTATTAAAGTCGATTTTTTAAGGCTTAATATGAGAATAAATGCATTTTTAAAAATGAAGATATTACACTGATAAGATATTATCAATGTCATTTGGTTTTGCTCCAGTGTTGCCTGAAATCCAAAACATGCACTTAACATTTCAAGCTAAGGGTATTACAAAACACATAAGTGACAACGAATGGCACATAAGATATTTTTAGAATTACGTCAGTTTTAAGTAACACAACAAGGAAGCTCCTACATTGTTTTTTTTTCCTGAAACAGTCTGGTAAAAAGTATGCACATGTTATGAGCATATGCAAAGTTTTGCTATCATCTTGAAAAGGCTTTCAAGGGCCTTTTCTTCGATAAAGTGCCTGATAAATGGTATTTTTCCGATTTAAAAAAGCAGGTCAGAAGAACAGATTCTTTCTGACAGAAGCATAGAGCAGCACACACTTTGATGGATCAGGGATATTCCCGTGTTCTCACAATCCTACACATTTACCCTGCATCTGTTGGTCTCTAGCAGGAACCTTTTGAAGAAGCTCAATGACATCATCTTCGTTCAGTGCCAGTATGTTCGTGAGGTGATGAAGAGTGTACACTGCAGTGTGGCAATCTAGACCGTGCAAGTGTTGCAGAAGAACCTTATTTGGGATAGTAATACTGCAAGAGAGAACAAACAAAAAGGTGGCATAAATAGACTTGGACCTCTCAATCATGTTGAAAGATCTCTCTCTCATGCTAACTCCGATTCAACTAAATCACTGCAATTAAAAAGAATAAAAAAAATAGCATAACTAACATCCAGGAAGCAATTTCAAGAGCCTGTGATAGTCACTAGGAGACTACTAGCCCAGAGTCACAGAAAGAACACACTTTCTATTCGCTTATATAACTTTGACTAATAGGCAGCTTTGGCAAGACAGTTTGGAAAAAGTTCTGACTGTTTTACCTGTTTTGCTGTATGCACCATTCAACGACTTTCACCTGAGCCCAGAGTCCATCACAGAAATCTTTTAATACTGAGTCATTGCACAGATCCTAAATGGAAAGGCAAATAATTTTTGGTAAAAGGGATTATTTTATCTAGTCAAACACAACAGCAGAACCAAGCCTGTGTCACATATGGGATGTTCATAAAAGTTACCCTATGGATAAAGGAGTCTTAAGTGCCAAAAATTGCCAGCTTTGTAACAAAGACAAAGATAAAGGAATACCTGAAGGAGAAAAGTCTGTCAGCCTTCACTTGACATACTTACAGACCACAGGAAGACAGCTATGTCCCTGTTCAAGTTCAGCTCTCAAGAAGAAGATCAATGCTTTCTAATGCTAGTCCAGAACTTTAACTCCTAGAACTAATAATGTCCCAGACCAAATGCTATACTGGGTAGCAGATACTCATTTTCCTTTTCCATGTGCTTTTCTATTACAGACACCTGCCTGCTAAAATCAGACCAAGACATTCACTTTACAGAGGCTACTGAATAGGCATTAGATAGTAACTCCATTAAGGCAACAACCACCTAGGTTAGATCTGCCCCAATGATCCAGCAGCGTAAGGCTCCCTCTCTCACAACCTCTGCCTTCCAAGCCACATGCCTGCAGGCAGCCATCACTGAACTGCAGCTGCACCTCCAGAGGTAGAACTATCTGACTTCTTCAAAGAGGAAGACTTGGGAACAAGGTGGATCTTTCAGTCATAGCCCTCGTTATTTGTGTCATGTAGTTGATTTTATTCTGGGAATGCACATAGGAAATTTCTTAGCTCCCCCATTACTGAACTCAGATCAGTTGTGACTAGAACTTGTCACTATCCAGTGCTTGTCCCTGGGGCCAAGTGATGTTGCAAAGCGTCCTCCTGCTCCTTCCAAAACCAGAGTCAACTGCTGGTGCTCTCTGGCTCTCTCTAGTATAAACAATAAAGGGCTGAACAGGTCACATAAGGCGAGCTTTCATAATTTCCAGGGCAATCATATTCAGATCATAGCTGAGCAAAAAGGCAAATACCCTTTTCAGGAAAATCAAAACGCTCAGAAGAAACTCCCCATTTTATCTTTGATTGGAAGAAAATTCACAGTTCAGATTCTCACAATTTCAGGTTGTAACATGGCTTTTTTTTTTTCTCCTGTACACCAGGATAAAAAAAGAGTCAGAAACCCAACTAACAACTTAAGTAAACAAACTGAATTAACTGGATTCAGACTGAGGGCACAGCACTTTAACGTTCCCACTTGCCTTCGCTGACAGCTTACCCGAGTTTTGTGAAGAGCCCTTAGCAATGCTTTTGCCGATTCCAAGCTACGACAGTGAGTCCATCCTAGCAAGACCAAAAGGCGACTGAGGGGGTTGAATTCTCTCCTCAGTAAGCTGTTCAGGCCTGAGAAGTCTTCTCTTTTCAGCAAAGCTAATGCAGTCACCTAGAAAGCAAAAGGGAGAAATATTTATCTTTCTAAAACGCAGAGTTACGAACGTAGCAATTTACGTGAGGAGCTGTTTCAGCATTAGCTTTGCAAAAAGGGTGAGGTTCTGCATTTGGAAGTTTCCTAAGCTCATATTTTACAAGCCATCAGGTTACTCCAAATGTTTGCTACAGAACTGACTCACACTCCCTCACTACACTATCACTGGTTTCTTTCTACTGAGTAGATCTCTATCAAGGGCTTTATGTAAGAATCTTGAATCAGTAGCTTAACCCAGAAGTGGAGCTACGTTCATACCAGTGACTGCTAGGCTTCTGTTTCTTCTCTCCATGTAAATACATCTGAATAATTTAATTTGTACCAGAGTATTTTTCAGCAGATCTTTAAGCTCTTTACAAACATTAATTTCACCTTGCAAACCCTTTCAAAAGCCTCATTGCCTAAAGTCTATCAGCTTCACAAAAGCCAAGTGACTAGTCCAAGGTCATGGGGTAAATCAACAGGACTAGCCAACAAAATTGCACGCAGAACACAGGACTTCCTATTTCCTCAAGATATAATGTTCAGTCTGCATGCAGAGCACCATTTCCAAAATCTCATTGAACCCTCCGAGTCCATCATACAGTTAAATTTGAGGGGAGTTATCATCAGTTAACTCCTTGTTCCCAGAAGTCATGACTCCTAGTAAGTGTTATCAGAATATAAAATGCCTCTGCAAGTCATTAAGATATCTGGAATACAGGGACTGACGTTAGCCACCACTGGGTTTCCCTTTTAATGACTTTATGGCCATACCAGAATCTGTTCCAGAAAGTGCTTGCTGCTGCTCAAGCAATAGAAATAGGCAGCCTTCCAAGAAGCAGCCTCTTTGGGATCTGAGAACAAGGTCATCACTGCTCGCTCTGTGTCCAGCTGCTCAGATGAGCCTGAAACACATCGGAACAAGATTATCTTTCAGTACAGAGGGGTACCTTTGAAAGAAGCACAGTCGCTGTTAATTTGAACTGAGCAACACCTAACATTTCCTGAAATACTAACCAGCTATTATATGCTCATGTAGGTTGCTTGCATTAGCTCAGGTCTACAGAGCAGGATCACTTTGCATTTCTTCCTCCTCTCTCATCATACACATTTTATCTGCATGTAGCATTAACGTTCACTTCTGTACTGTGACACTGCGCTGCTTTGCAGGCCCTAGCAAAGGCTTGCTCGGCATAGGAACTTTTCCGATCTGTGCAAAATGAGAATTCAAGCACTCTCAGTGAGAATGAAGTTGTTTATATCTCTATTTCTTTTCCCCCACGAGGGAGCACTATCTGTAGTTATGGTCAGAAATGCCAGAGCCCACTGGCCTTCACTGGCCTGAACTTCGCTTCAGCAATCCCTAGGAGTGACAGGAACCTTTGGAAGAGAGAGGATACGAACCCCACTGACTCACACCTCCATGTACAGAGGCAAGCAGAAGAGGGTAGGTATTCTAGCCTTTCCTTTCTTGCATGTTCACCTGCCACTTTCCTGACAAGAACACGGGTACTGCTTGCCACCCAGCTTCAACTGAGCGCTTCAACTGAATGTACCAGACCTAGGGAGCTGGAGAGAAGCTATAAAGTTACAGTTGGTATCCAAACAACGGTAGGGTGCTGGCAAAGTCCCAAGTGACAGGACTGAATCCTCTTTCCAGCTGCAGTATCGGCCTGTTGCATGTCTCTTTCCAGTTCTAAGTTTTACTTTCCAATATTAAGGTGTTTGAATGTGTCAGAATTACTGAGGCAGTTGAACTGTTACTGGCCTGAAATGGAACCTTCTCCAACATGGATGATCCCAAGCTGGAGCTGAACCAATAAAAAACGACTTTACATATGTACAGAGAGCCAGTTTTCTAGTTACAAGCAAGATGTCCAGCAGGACAAACACTGAGGAAATTAAAACAGAGCACATCAAGGGATGGGAAAGGAAGTGCTCTCACAAGAAGGCAGCACAGACTACAGAAATGTACAGAGGGATGCCAGATTCTTACTTTACATCATTTTTTTACACCAAGATAGCTAGCCCGGTTAGCACACCTGAAAAAGAACACTGCCTGATTCCATAGTAACTTGCTCATTTAAGGTCTCAATGGTCTTATTAGAAAGAAATCAAAACAAACAAAGAAGTGAAACAAACCTTTTGACTTTGACCCCAGGAATTTTTCTCTTGTTCTTTCTACAAGAACACTGCTATACGTGCTTAACAGGCCATAGCTCTGTTTCCTCAGCATGCAGCTTAGTATCTTCTCCTCCCTCAGTGGGCTTCCTTCAGCCCAGCACACATCTAAGAGCTCCCTGAAGAGGTGCCGTATTTCATCAGTCTGATGCTCCATCTCAAAATTCACCATACTAAGAGCACCATAAATTGTATCTACTAGTTCTCTTTGATCCAGTTCTGCTGAAATCTCAGAATTGCACTGAAGCCTCCTCAGAGATTTTAAGGATTCGCAAAGAAAGTCAACAAAGATATTTTGCAGAGAGGAATATTGCTGGAGTGAGGAGCTGTGTGCGCCTTGTTCCTCCTGGAGGAACTCCAGCAGGGCTTGTGCCCTCTGGGGAGCCCGCAGCAAAAGCTTCCGGAGAGCTGAAACAACGTCCAAACTGAATCTGTGAGAATGGCCATCTTTTCTTTTCCTGTCTGCGATGTGTTTGTCCTGGGTGCATTCAAATGCTTCAAATAGTTCCTGGCAGGGGAATAGCAGAAGAGTAAGCCTTTTGGACTTCATAAAAGAACATGAAATAAATACACTGAAAAACAGGAGAAATTTGAAAGCAAGTAGATAAAATCAGTTTGAAGACATCAGATTACCTAGGAAACCCATTAATAAACAGGAAGTACCAACACTGGTCTGTCTTGTCCAATATCCTCTCTAAAATAGCAGACATGCAATAAAACATGAAGAACTTGTATATTATACAACTACAATATGTGAGCCATGCACTCATAAGCAAGTACCTTAATTCACACAGGCAGCTCCTACAGTGTGGCTGAGGCACTACTCTATACCTTATCAACACGTTCATGTGTCTGTATCTTCATAAGCCAGTAAGGGCACGATGATTTAGCGTCCAGTCCACTTTTTTTTTTTAATACTAGTTTCCCACTTGCAAACCATCCATCTACCAATCTTCCACCCACATCATCCTCATCAACAATGATTTTTCAAGTTTGGTTGAAATTGGCCAATGGATTCAGAAGCAACCTCACTGACTTCTCTATTAAGCAACAACAATTTTTATGAGTAACAATTCAGCAGCAAGGAAGAAAAGGAAAAAACAGGAAAAAAACCTCAATGCAATTAGTGACTGAGGGGTGGTAATGCGAGGCACAGTCCAAACACTGAATCTTCTAGTTGGTGCCCGTTGAATAGCAGCTAAGCAGCACTTGTAGCACGTAGCTCTGGAGCTACGTGTGAGTTGTCCTTCTGGAGGACATGTCTCAGATAACACGAAGGAGAGAGGTGGCTGGTGTGCGTAAGAATGAGGAGAATATTAGGAGCAGAGGACAAGTCCACAATGTCCTCCTCTACTTGCTGGATCAAAACATAACTCTACCTGTTACCATGCCTCTGACACGCACTGGTGATGGAGATGAAGTTTAATGAACCTCCTATTTTTATACAGTACTGCAGATAATGGTGAACTCTTCCATAACCTTGAAGGTCAGATGATAACGTCCAAAGTCATTATTAGACTTCAAGCAGATTTATTTTAAATCATCAGTCAAGTTTGCCTTGCTTATTTTCCTTCTGTAATTGTTAATTCTATATCTTTATAGAAATATTTAATACTTCTTCCTTATTCATACTATCAAGCTGCAAATAGTCTCTGAACATAATCAGTTTCCATTTTAGTCTTAAAAAAAGCAAACAAAAAATTTCTTCAAAGAGCTAGAACATATAAGACTAGAAGAGACATTCTAGGACATTGAGTACTATTTCAGATACTGCATCAAGTAATTCTGTTGTAACCAACACCAAATTAGGAGACTTCTAAAGTTAGAAACGCTCCTGATTTTCAGCCCTATACTTGGTTTTCATTTTAATCACTCTTTGAATGGTTCAATGTATTTCTCAAGTAAATCAATCTGTATGTATTAGTAATGGAAAATTTGGTCCTAGACCTTCATACAAGGACAAGTCATACTGGTTACCAAATAATGTCACTAACAATAGCACGGCACTCAAAAGTTTCCTGTGGGGATAAGATGGAAAACGAGACTTTAAGAGAGAGAAAAAAAATGGTCATGCTTTTAAAAGGTGTTTTCTGACTATAATTTCTTTTTGCTCAAATTTTTTTTAAACTTTATGATTATCACAGACATCTGTAGATGCAAGGCTGTGGCAAAAAGCCAGAGTCAGAACTGAAGAGTGTTAGAAAGACCATGTAAAAAAGCTCATTGATTGCCTGTCTACAGTCCTCTCTAGCCAGAAAAATCACTTTCAGGCACATTAACTTCAAAAATTGAGCCGAATTATAGTCACAGAATCACAGAATGGCCAAGACTGGAAGGGGTCTCTGGAGGCCTCATCTAGTCCAACCCCCCTGCTCAAGCAGGGTCCTCTAGAGCACACTGCACAGGATTGCATCCAGGTGGGTTTTGAATATCTCCGGAGAAGGAGACTCCACAACCTCTCTGGGCAACCTGTTCCATTGCTCTTCACCCTCAAACAGTCTCTTTCAGCATGCTAGAAGCATGATAAGACATCACCATCGCAGGCAGTCAAGTTAGCAGAAAGCATTAACTTTGACCCCAATGACTGATAAAGAGAAGCTGGACACTCTGAAAAATGAATAAGAGGAAGTAAGACAGCACTCACTTTTAGAACTTCCTCAGAGACATCTTTCTGTAATTCTTCCAAGAGCAGCAAAAATTCAGTTTCTCTCTGAAGAGCAACTGGAACAGTTTTCTGAAACAAAATAAGCAAATAGGGGAAACAGTTAATTAGTTTAACTTGTACTTATCTATATTATCATGTAAACCTAATTTCAGCTATTTAATTATCATTTGAGGCAGACTGAAATATCTCTCTGAAGATATCTAACTCTCAGTTAAAGACTATTTCACATCTAGGTTCTGCTTCTGCACCAATATATACATGTGGAAACAGAGACAAACGTCACAGTCCCAGGAATTATAATCCCACCAATTAAAGACATCTTTCCTAACAGGGTGATGAAAAATCACAAGTCTTTAAGTAGTGAGATCAATGAACAAATGAACTGGGAAGGAAAAAACAAAAAACAAAAAACCAACACATGAACACACATCCCATTGTACCAATTCAAAAAAGAGGAAGAAAGACTAGTTTCTCTTCTGCCCGTGAAACATCCCGCACCCATCTATCTCCACCCACCAATCCAGCAAGCACAAGCTGTACTCTCCCTATAGCTAAAGCTTATGAAGAACTGTCTGATGCCTGAATTACTTTAAGAATGTGTTACACAAATGCAGAAGTTTATCAGCTCATACTTTCCATTAACAGAAATGCTCTACACTAAAAAGCCAACTTATATTACCTAAACAAATGTAAAACAGTCCTATTTTTCTCTTGGGCATGCAGAAAGGAAAGCAGCTTGTGAAGATTAACAGTTGTTTCTTGGCATGTTTGTTAAAAACAAAGGCAAAAAAACGATCCCATGCACCTCTCAAACTACCCCGAGAACTGACTTGCACGAACAGTGGGAGAGCCTATAATTTTAAATAGGTAACTAGATTGACTATTTTCCGCTTGGAGGTCAGCGAGAACAAACTTCTGTACCTGATTGCAAGCAAGCCATTTTTCCAGCACAAGAAGCCAAAGCCACGCAATTCTTTGAGGGCTGCAGTTCTGTTCACATCTACAAAAGGAATAACCACACAGGATGGATTATATAACATTGTCCACCATCTCTTAGATCCTGGAAAACAGTCAGAGCTCATTTTGATCTTTATATTTCTTTGTGTATGATAAAAATAAAGATGACCAAGTATTTAAAGAAGAATGAAACAAAAAGAGAACGCAGAGGATATAGAATATTGGTACTACTTACATGTTAACTTGACAGTTTCTGCTATGCAAGTAACCGCTTTTGAACATGCCAAACACGAATACTATCGCCACAGTTCTTTCCTTCAAAGCTCTGGCGTTTATTTCTGGTCTAAAGTTCAGTCTGTTCAGTCTTTGAGCACTTCAGCAGATTTCTCTGAAACTTGAGCGCTTGCCAAGCCATGCTATTTCCTGTTCTTTCTAGTTCTAGCCTCCAAAACCAAACCAACTCTTAGCTCACAACAGCACAGATGCAGTTCTACGTCCAAATTAAAAGTGAACTATTGTGCCAGTTAAGCAGAGCATACTTTCAGTTTCCATCAGCTCCCATACATGTACGCACCTTCCACAGTCTACACTGTTAAGGAACGTATTCAGTATTGACAAAGGGACTGGAAGAGAAGAAGAAAGCAGAAAGTATTTTACCAGCCTTCAGTAGTCTCATCCGTGTTAAGTAGAGTCTTTATATGCGATAGTACAACCAGCAAGGATAAAAGTGATCAAAAATACTCATGCCTCACACGGTCATTCACAATATTCATCTAACTATGTGCACACCTTCCTCTGGTCTCCTTTAAGGGCTGTCCTTCTAATGTATTGCTTAGAGTCTTCACTACACATTGCACAAGTCTTTGTCAGAAGAGGTGTTATCATTTGCTTGGAGAGGGGGCACGGTATTACGTTTTAACTTCCCTTGAACACCAATGTTCCCTCAGGAAATAAGAGATCAAAGCTAACTAGAAACAAACAAACAAAAAAAACCCCGCTGTTTCAAAATCCAGTATGAGAAAAATAAGAAACCAACAGCATAATTTTGGATTTTTTAGATTTCAAGTTTTTAGAACATTGAACGGTCTTTCTAGAGCTAGAAACAAGAGGACATTTCAAACAGCTGCGGCACCCGCCCGCCTCGGGAGCATCATTTCCGAACTAACCAGAGCTCAGAACCGGCTCCCTCTCATCCCTTCGAGGAAGCCGAGCGAAATCAGCCCCGAAGCGCTTCCCAAAACTTTTAGAGCCGGTAGCAGCCCCCCAGGCCAGCGGCGCACACGACCTCCGCGGGCCGAGCCGGCGGCTCCCCGCTCGGGCCGCGCTGTGACATGTCGGCGCCCAGAGCAGCGCACGCCCGGGCGCACAGGCAGGCGCTACCGCCCCGGCTCCGCTAGCGCCCTACAGCCGCCACTAGAGTAGCTGCTCCCCCTCGTGTCGCACTCTCACCTACTACACGGAAAGGCCACCCGGCACTTACCTTGCCCCCACGGGACAAGCTACCAGAGCCTGAAGAACCGCTTCCACCATCTCAGGGCCACCGCCAGGCCCCTGGCGCAGCTGGGGGACGCAGGCCTGCGCGAGCTCCCAGTGCCCGTGCCGCACGCACTCACGGAAAAACTCGAAGAGCCGCTCCAGGGAGGCTGCTTCTTCCTTACCAAAGGGATGCATCTTCCCGGCCCCGGGGCCCAACCTGCCGGGGGAGGAGGACGCGGCCCCTGCGGCGGTGGCGGAGGCGACGGGCTCTACAGCGCGGCGGACGCCCACCACCCCGCCCCGGCCGCGCTGCCCCTCGCCGCCATCTTGAGCGCTGTCTCAGCTGACCGCGCCGGCGGGCGGGCGCCCGGCCATTGGCCCGGTCGGGGCAACATGTAAATAAACCGCCATTTTTCTTTGGGGCGCCTGACGCCGCCTCAGCATCTCGGGCAGCTCAGGCTCCGCCCCACCCCGAGAACCACGCCCCGCCCAGCCCAGTCCAGCCCGCCAGCTCCGCCCCGTGCTCGCGCCTCGAATGGTTCTGATTGGCTCTCTCCCGGAGCCCCTCCCCCTCGGCCTGCCAGGTGGCTCCGCCCCCATGACCCGGGCCCGCCTGCCCGGCCGGTCACGAGAGTAGGGCGGCGGGGCCAGGGCGTGGGCTGCCGGCAGTTAACTGCTCTCTCCAGGGGGCTGTGATAGACGTTGACATAGGTATACGTACATGTACACACACCCAGGTAGAGAGAACAGCTGTATGGGCAGGGCGTGCGCGTACGTATATGCGCATATCCTCTCCCTTTGAGAGAGGATGTAAGTACTATAAAATATATTTAATAAAGTTTAATTACCTATTTATGTGTATAATGTACAGTATTTTATACATGCATACACACACACGTTATAAACGTACTATACGTAGGTTTGTGTGTATAGACTTGCCAGAAAGCCACGGTTCTCCATGCAGACCCTGCCGATCAGCCCCGTTTCTGTTTACTCTCAGCATCGCAGAGGACGTTCGGGGCAGGTCTGGGGCCCCTTTTTGAGGGGGACAGGAGCAGGGTGGTGTGAGAGGCCTCACCATTTGCCCATGCTGGGCTGCAGGCGGGGACAGCAAGGCAGGCCCAGAGTGGGGCGGTGGCAGGCCGGGTGTTGAGGGGCGGCAGGAGGGGTACGCGTGAGGACCAGCAGGCGTGCGAGCACGCAGCCCCGGGGTGGCCTGGGCGGCCGGGGCCTGCCTGGCAGCACCCGGCGCTCGCTGCCGACGAACCGCCGGGGCCCCTCTTATTTCTCTGCTTCCTTTTGCCACTGAGGGGGTAAAGGGAGGCGCAGAGGACCGTGACTCAGCTGCTTGGCAGGGTGGCGTCCAGCTGGTGTTTGGCAGAGATAAGGCCTCCCCCCCCAACATCCTTCCTTTATTCTGGGCTTTTTGTTTGGTTTTTTCCTCCCGCACCTAACAAAAACCGTCTCTCTCCTGGGACTGTTGCAGCGGAGGCAAGCGTAAGGCAGAGACACGATGACGGAGAATGACAGGTGTGCCACAGTAAGTGAAAGAATGAAACCCGAGGGCTTTTAGATAGAAAATATGGGGAGGGGGCGATGCACCTATGTGTATTAAAAAGACACAACTGCCAGGAGTTTCTCAACCCACCTATAAACAGCACAAGAACCTGCAGGGACTTTATCCTTAACTCCTGTAGCATCTGGAGTAGCTTTCCTCTATACCGTCAACTCAAAATCAGCCAAGAAGTGGCATGTAGATAATTGTGCCTCTGAATTTATTTCAGCCATGCTGGAAGAACCGTAAGTGTTGAAACCGTAGTTGTCATTGCACAAATTTAACTCTGTTCGATGCCTTATGCATTTAATGACTATGCTTACTGTGGTGGGTGGCTGGGCAAACGTTTTCTCAACCCTCGCTCTCAAGTTTGGGTATTGATATTTCCTATCTTGTCTCTTGTGTAGTAGGCAAGGGAGGAAGGCTGATGGGAGACAAGACCTCTATGGTGAGGGAGTTCGTTTAGCCTGTGATCGTCTATGCCCTGTTATCCCCTCTCTAATTGCTTTATGCAATTTAATTTTAAGTATCTCCTTGGAGTCAGACTACTTACTTGAGAAGACATTCCCTCACCTAAGACATCCTAGATGGCTGATGCTTTTCTTTTGTTACAAATTTCTAAACCTGCTGGAGTCACCTGCCCAGTTCTGCGAGAGGAAAGAGTATTAGCAATTACTAGTATTGCTGTAGTTTTGAAGGGATTTTTTCATTAATTTCTTCCTATATTTGCGTTCTTAGGAATTAGAGGTTTATTAATGTCAGCAGCACTGTAAAGGTTGCTGGATGTAAAAAGCAAGGCGGGAAGATAGTTATTTAAGGTGTTTTCAGCAGAAGTTATAACCAGTATATTGAAATTAGAAAGTAAGGTATAGGAGAGTAGGAGAGACTTTTTCGTCTGTAATTTCCATGCCCTTTAAGCAAGCTGGCATTCAATAATTTACAGGCTTTCTCCTTTTTATGAAGCATGGCTTCAAAAAAAAAAAAAAGCTAACATTTGTCATATCTTCCAATCATCTGAGTTAAAAAAATGTGTGAAATACTCATCGCAAATTACACTTGAATGGAAGTGCTGTGAGCAGAAGTCCATGGGTTTCCAAGCTCGTTTAATGTTTCTAAAAGTCAAACTACTAATCATATATTTTGTGCAGATCTTCTAGTGAAGAATGTCTGAATTTTTACTTTGGAACACTGGAAAGATAAAGCACCTTTTAGCTAAAATAGTGTCTGCTGTGCATTGGCTTGGAAAACTGCAAATGTAAAGTGCCAGTAATGCTCAGCATTTTATAGCAACTTCTTTCTAAGTGAGTATACCCCTGGAGTATACATGCTGCAGCCTAGTACTTTGGCATTTACATTATCAAATCGTTTAATGAAATTGAATTCTCAAAACATCCCTGTCACTTGTTTCTAAGCTCTTTATTTTATTTGTCTATGTTTTCAACTACAGTTCTCTGTAAATAGAATAAAAGTAGACCTACTGAGAAGTCTTCACCTGTCTTAAAAAATGACAGCTTTTAACATTACTTAGAACTGTATTAGAGTCTAACTCTGATAAATATACAGAAGGAATATTACTCCTGATTAAATATAAGGAAGAGGGGTGAACCAAAGGTGGGCAATAGAAATGATCTCTATTAAATATCAACCCATCATGTGCACTGTAAGTGTACCCAGATCAACCTCCACCTGATTAGTCTGCCTATGGGGCCCTCAGCCAAACTGGTGTTCTTGTCTGCATAAGGTCAAAGTTTCCATGCCAAAGCATTTTTTGGGGCACAACAGAGAAGCAGCCTGGGCCTGCTGTCCAGTGGTCGTTAACGCTGGAGCTGCACGTTACCGGATCACCCACCAGTACAAATTTGATTGGAATCAGATGTGAGCACACCATCTCATTTCTGTCAAATTAGCTGCGTTACAGAGTTTATGCTGGCTTCATGCTCTTATGCCAGAGGACAGACACTACCTTACCCAGTATAACGTCTGCTAACATCGAGTTAATCGATGAGAATTTGTTGACGAATTTGAGTCGGCAGAGTAAGTTTATACATGATCTGTGCTCTGCGTCAGGCTGCCACAAAGCTTTTGATCTGCTCTCTTTTGATCTGCTTGATCTGGAGCGTTACGACCAGATATATTGTCCTTAGGCCATAATAGCAGTCACTGGGTCATCCGAGATGTGTCACTTAGCTGTCACTCTCTTGAAGCCTGTGGGTCACCTCACTTACCTGGTTGATCTCATTTACCTGAGCAGCCTCAGCGCTTGAAGTACTTACTCTTAATTTAGCTAGTGCTGCCAATCATCTTAAGTTTGTGGTATCTGTTTATAGAACCACCTGGGACATGCTGTCACATTAATTAATCATGCACATCAGTCACCTGTATTACAGACAGCAGCCAGTCATCTTAGTCATGTCAGTCTTTAGTCAGCTGTTGCCCGTCACAGTCGACAGACAGTCCTATCAGTTAGTCATCACATTGCTATCAGTCATTTTGATTATGTCAGCCATCTCACCTCAGTTACCAGAATGGATGGAATTTGGACTAAAAATGTAAGAAGTACTTTGGATTGCAGATTTTTTTATCCTTTTCTACATGTAACAATAAAATCGAGCTGTAAGAGGTAACCAAAGCAGTTGTTAAAGCTAGTTTACCCAAGCTGTAAACTGTTTTCACTGTTCCCTGTAGGTGGAGCAATACGTTGGTGAAATTAAAGGTGGACTGAGACCAGCCATGAAAATCACTGTCATAGGGATGGTACATTACAACCCAAAGAGGTAGGTGAAGGGTCTTTTGTAGGGTTCAATCACTTCATACACTGTAGCATACCTGCCTTTTAAATTCAGAAGATTTCTTGAGAGCCTGTGCTCTTTCAGGAGGAAGAAAGTCACACAGGTTCATAATTTATGGCTCTGTTTCATTTACCTTCTTTTAGAGCGAGATTAAAGGTCGAGAAAGAGTTCACTCTTCAGGCTCTCTGCTGCTGTTGCAGCATTTTCTGCTCCTTGCCTTTGTCTTGTGAAAACTGTCGGAAATACATGAACGGCATTGCTCTTTCAGGAGCAGATGCAATTCAGAACGTGTGTCTATGTTGTCTGCTGGATGCTAGAGTCTACACTATTTAACTTTACACAACACAAATCTCTGGTTTTGGCGCAGCAGGTGTAGGCCCATTGCTGTGTTTAGTCCAGATGAAAGCAACTTTGCTATCATCACATTTTTTGCATTTACTGCTATCAACTCCCATGCTTCCACTGAGGAAGAGTTTTCCTCTCTTACTACTTCCTCTGTGATACAAACTGGAACTGGCTCACCCACAAATATTTGCTTGGTTTCAGTCACAAGAGAGGAAAGCAAAATCAGAAGTCAGTAGCATCCTCCTGGAAACGGGAGGAGAAACAAAGAACAGCTGGTTTCCATCCTTTTCTGCAGCTTCTAAACCTGCGCACAGTCCTTGCAGAAGTCCTGTATTTTGATCTGAGAACAAAACAGCAGGGGTTGCTAGGCTTCCTATGCATCTGCCATACATCCCCTGTCCTTTTACATTTCTGAAAGTCCCAGTCACTGACCTGTTTTTTCAGCTTTGCAGTGACTCTGCTCTGTGATCCAGTGGATGCAAACAAAGATGTTGGGCTGTTATTTACAGTTAACTTCAGTGACAAATCCATCACCCGAAATGCACGAATTGGTGGGAAATGGGGAAGAGAAGAGAAAAATATTCCCTACTTCCCATTTACAGCAGGTGACACTTTTAAGGTAATTTGGGGGGGTACTATCATTGGGGTGGGAGAAAGGCTGAAAGGCTGCGTATATCACAACAAATTGCTAACTGTTGAAATTGCCACATTAACGACCCTGGCATACTAGTCTAGTATGGCACTGAGAGCAACATTCATGCTTCATCAACAGCCCTGGTGGGAGAGAACCATTTCTTTCTCTGTTTTCACGGAGAGAATTCACTGTAAGGAGTTTTACAGTATTATCACAGCAGAAGGTAAGTTTTTAATTAAAGGTGTTAGAGAAGAATCTGTAGACCTTGTGCTTCAATATCCTCATCACGTGGGGCTCTAAGTCCATGCTAGCAAAATCACCTCTGCCGCTGGTCTCTGATACCTTTGTTGTTCTTCCATTGCAGATGGAGCTCTTGTGTGAACACCAGCAAATACGGGTCTTGGTTGATGGGCGGCAGTTCTGTGACTTCACTCACCGCATTCAGGCCCTGAACTTGGTGAAAGCTTTACAGATCACAGGGGACATCAAGCTTACCAAAGTGGCTTGATAAAAAAGAAGACCTCAGTATCATCAGGGGACAAAGACAAATGTACTTTCCCCTGCCTGGGAAATGTTTTATCTTTCTCTCCTGGTTGATTCTGGAGAATGGGGACTGTGTCTGTTTCACTTGCTGATGTGTTTGAAACATACACTTTTTTCTCACACACACTGAGCAATTGCAGGGATATGGCTGGTCCAGGTGTATCAGATGGCTTTCCTGAGATATTCTCTTGGCCTCCCAACCTTAAGACTATGATGCTATGCAATATCTCCTATCCTTATGAACCCCTCCAACTCCCCCATGCCAGCTGGTGGAGCTCAGTCCTCTGAGATAGTGTGGCTGTTACTCTTTTGACTAGAACTGAGCAGTATACATGTGGCGATATTGAGAGAAGAGAGCTTGGAGATTTCCTTGTAAGTGAGTAAGGGAGTCTGGTAGGCCCCAACAAGGTTTCCATTACTATAAGAGAATTGTTCTTCCTGGAGGCTCTGATCAGGCAGCACAAAGCCGTCTGCACTTCCCAGTACAGAGCAGTAAATGCCTTACCATCATCCCTGTCTCTTGCAGGTAGAGTTCTCATGAACTGAAAGGTTTCAACAGCTGTGGATTTCACAGTCTTCTCTGGATCAGCCCTGTGCAATGGTATCTGTAGCTAAAACTGCGTTGCCTGTTCCTGCATCTTAATTAAAACTGCATCTTTGCCGGCAAACTTCTGTATTAAATTTGTTAAATATTTCAATGCATGTGAGTGTTATGCTCATGTATTGTTGCTGTAGATTTACAAAAGATTCCCAAATATGTAGCTATTGTAGTACATATATATATATGTATCATAACTGCTAGCTTTGGCTCTGTTATTAGTGGTTGGTTATAAAACAGGAAAAGGGGGAAATCTCTAGATAAAGAGACTTTTTTTGAGTATAGAACTTGGAGGACAACAAATCTGCAAAAAATTGTTCTATGGTTAGGGGACTATCAAATTTTTCTGTGACTTCAGGGAAGATATATAGCATACTGGTTTCAGAGAGCTTCTTTGAGAGACTGCAAAGGTTGGCTGTCATATACAGGTACTCGGATAACATGAGGAATTTTATAAAAAAATGGGTAGTCTGGAAGGGTGTTTTAATCATCTCACTAAATTTCACTCTGTTCTCTGGCACTGTGGGAGATGTCTGAGTTTCCATACTAATCTAAGTTAAAAGGTGTATGAAACCATTATTTTCACGTACCCCAAGCTGTCCTCTGAGAAAAACCATGTCAAAAAAGCATAGGAGATTCAAATGCAATGAATTTTTGTAGCATTTAATAATAATAATATAATATCAGAGTCAGGTTTACTAGAAAAACAGTGGAGAGTTTAATGGTTTAAAATTGAAACAGCAATAGGCAAAACTGCTATTAGAGCTCTCAGTCCCCCCTGGTGCACCACATGAATGGGTTTATGGTGATAATCAGAGGGAAAATTCTTGCTTTCATGGCTGAGTGATTTGTTCCAATGTATTCAACACCAGCCATTGTCTGGAATAACTACCACTAGTCTGATCTGATAGAGCAGCACTCAGGGTCATGTAGTGCTGTGAGCCATTACCAGTACAAAAAGAAACTAGATATCTGAATGGAGGACTCTCTGACCTTTTCCAGCATGACAGAGAACCAAATACTAGAGCAGATGGATGGACAGACCTCTGATTTGTTTCGCAATAGTGATTATCCTGGCAACTAAACTGTGGCTTAGCACAAGATACTTTCACGGTATATCAAGAAAGGCAACCTCAGAAACCAGAACCTTTCATAGCTCTGACCCAGGTCACACACCTTGATTCAGTCAGCCTGGACTAATTAAGTTTATGAGCCCCTTTTATAAAGGGGAGATGAACAAGACCTTTCTGCTTTAGGTTAAAGCACAATCTGGATCTGCCAGATATAAACTGAATACTTGTACAAAAGGATTTTTTTCTTCCATCTTGGAATATTCTATCTCATTGTTTCCTTGTAAAGCCCCATTTGTCTCTATCAACCTGTTGTCGCTTGTCTCTTGGTTCAACGGTAAATTCTTGGTGGTGAATTTTTATTCTGGATTTACATGACTTCTGTGCTGTGGTAATACAAATATCAAAAATATCTAAGGGAAAAACAACACTCTCAGACAAAGAGAGCAGGAAACCTGGTCACAAATGTGACTTGCCATTTGGCATGGAGTCCACCTGATTCATGTCAGTGGTTTGATCGCCTCAATCCATTGTGCTCGCTCTGCTTTGGAGCTGGCCTGGATGTAATAATGAATGTCTTTTTTGGTGATGATTTTGAAGAGGTTGCCTTGCACATTCCCCTTCACTCCTGCAGAGAAAAAAATATGACAGATCAGGAGAGTGCACAGAGGACTGCTTTCAGCAGATATGAAGCTTCCTAGGGAGGAATTTTAACGTAGTGAAAGAAAGGTATTAGATCTCTCTGTTTTATTATGGATAAGACATGTAAAACCCCTGTGTCTTTGACTCCCCTTCTGCAATATAAAGACATAGTATAGACACCTCTCCCAGAGACTGGATGAACTGCATGCTATGTACCCTATGTGAAACATATGCTCTTTAGGTAGGGAATCTTACTGGAGTCATACAGCGGAGAGATGAACTCCTTACCAGATTTTGCAGTAGATTAGACTTGCTCCTACCCATCTTGAGGCTCCGTTAGCAGAGAGTTGTATTGCCCATCACTGTGTGATCTCTCTCCCCCTCCACCCCCACTCCCATATCTTTTTCAGGCTGTGTCTTTTGTGGGGAGATTTATTGCTTAGGAAGGGGAAAAGGAAACCAAATCTTGAAGTCTTTAGAAGGATGCTCCTTATTCAAGATCCACGCATTGTGCTTACTATAATAAAATAGGTTAACAGCAAAAACACTTATTTGTGAGGCTGAGGTTCCAGACAAATGTTTAAGCCAAGCACATGCACTAGCAAAACTGTTTTTGTACTGTTGCTTTTAAATCTCCCCTATGTTTGGATTGTACAGATCAAAAACAAAAAGGTGATGGCATAATTTGAGAGAACAGACAAAAAGGGATGGCATCAGGGGATGCCTCTGGACGTTAGGTTCAAAAATATCCCAATCCGAGACATTTCCTCTTTGACTGTTAACTCTGTAACATTAATCAGTGTCTTGAGATAGTCTCAGAGGTCACCTGACTGAGAAGGGCCCATAAAAAGGGGAACACTGAGGATATGTGGAAATAACTCTGAAAAATCCCATCTGATATGGGACAGCCCAGGGGTATGGGGCTTTTCAATGACCTGCCTCCTCCCTTGCTTGCCATGTGAAAGGAAGGGCCAGCCCACTTGTGTACCCAGACAGCCATGCATGCAATCCCACCCCCAAAAACTATATTGCTAGAGTGTAAATTCGTTTGGAGGCTCATGCTTACCTGTTGGGACTCCATTGTCCTCCAGAGCTGAGACAAGGCAGCCACGAAGAGAAAATCCACCTACCGGCCTGTTTTCTTCCTGCAGATAAAATGGAAATAAGGCTTATCTGGAAAAATTAGAATTATTTTCCTGGGCAGAGCAATTGTTTTTTGTGAAAGTGGAGAGGTAATGCCAGTCCTTCTGGATCTAAAACGTCCAAGTCACATGAGAAGTCAACTAGGACATGTGATTGAATTCATTATTATTTTCGTTCAGTCTCAGCGATTTCTTTGATAGGGCTGGGAATGGTGGAGATCAATTAAAAGCGCAAAGGTAGTAGAAAAATTATGTACTTAAAACCTATATACTGTTTTATCAATAACATATTTTTAAAAAACACTTCTGCCAGTTCTTAGCTTGCCACTTTTCACTGAGTCTGCCTGGGAAAAATCTGACCATTTTCACTAGCAGGTTAGCTTGCTTACCTGATCTCCAGGCTCTGCAGTTTGAGTTTATAGCATTGCAAGGGAGAGCTGCAATGCAAAAAGCCCCACAAAGAAACCGGCAAGAAAAAACGAAACAGTTCTACAAGCTCTTTTCACTGTCCTGCAGTTTGTGTTTTCTTGAAAAGTCACATAAAGCATTCCTACACATGGTCCACTCAGTAACCTGTTGGGGTTCGCGGTACCCTGTGCATCTGGGCCTGATGACTCCCCATGCCCTTCTGGCTCGCTCTCATTGGTGGTTGTGTCCAGGAAGATAAATTCTAGTATTCCCTGAGCAAGTTTAGCACTGAGTATTAGAAATTCCCATAAACACTTTGGGATCAAGGAAGACCTATTCAGCATTGGAATAAGAAAGCAGAAAATCCCAGTAGCAGTGCAGAGCCCAAAAGGTGAGATGTCAGCCCTGAAAGACCACAGGCCAGGAAGAATCCCTGAAGGAGCATGGACCCCGGCTGCGTGGGCACAGCAAGAGTAATCCCAAGGAGATCACTGCCCCACACCTATGGGAGAAGGAGCTCAGTGGGGAAAAGACAGGCTGGAAGACACAGGGAGAGAAAAATCGTACAGGGACAACCTCCCAGGGTAAGGCCAGAAAGGTCCTGTTCCCCAGGAATGGACAGAGGAACCCAAAAGAAGATTTAGGTGAGAGAAACAACATTTATGGCCTAACTGCTTATTATTATTATTATTATTATTACTATTACTATACCCTCTGTAAGAGGGTTTTTGAGGCTGCCAGCTCCCCACTCACATACCTTTGTGGGGTCGTAGTAGTGCAAGAAAGCAGGATCAGCTCTCAAAACAAATCTCCTCACCTTCCAATTTTTCCTCTTATGTCCCTGTAACAGAGAAGAATTAAAAGTTACCACCAGTAAATACCTCCCGCTGCAATGGCCATTTTCCTGCAGGCTGCAGAGGAAGCCTAATTAGCAACTAAAATTAGAGGATTTGGAGCCAACAGGGAAAAATGTTTTCTGACATCTTTACAACTCCCAGGATTTTCTGCTTAACATCCTTTAGCATACATTGATAATTTCTCACTCTCTCCCTTTCTTGTGCGGAGCACCAAGAAGGGAGAGTGAAAGGAACAAGCGAATATATATGTGATTCCTCCTCCTGACTTCAGATTAAGAACAGAGCTTAGATTAAAGGGATATGCTCTGCATGCGCCGAGAGCATTAAGGGATGATAGGTGCTTTCGTGCCTCTTTACTCTTTCCCTGGCAGCTGCTAATGTGCAGGGCGCACAGCAAGCCTGGGTCAGGGCAGCTCCCCCCGGGCCCCCGCGGCACCCCGGCAGGGCAGCCTGGAGGGAGGAGGGGTGCTTGGTGTCTGATCGTTCAGTCTCGGCAACACTAAACGTGCAGCTCATGGTTCAAAGCTCTGGAAAAAAAAAGCCAGGGGTGCAATGAGGTGGAGCTGCCTGCTGCAAGGGGCTGCGTTTGGCTTTGTATTGCTGCAACTGATGCTCATTTTAGAAATGAAGTGTTGCAGGCTGTGGGTGGGATCCTGCAAACAATTGCCCACTAACAGGTAATTACACTCAAAGGCAACAGGACGCCCCTCCATCAGAGCAGCTATGTGCGTAGGAGTGACTGCCCACGGGTTGATGGCCACTTCATGCCAGAGTGAATCCATTCAGCTTTGAAATTCAGCTGTGGCCATGGCCAAACATCATAGCTGCTCACGTTACCCCAAAGGGTTAGGATAGAGCAGAAGAACAGTGCAGCTGCTTGGTGGTAAATATAACAGCTCTGGTGGGATTTTGCATTTGAATGGGACTCTTGCTTTTGAAATTATTGTATATCTTTCAGTATATACGGTACATCCCATTAATAATGCTACAGCAGCAAGCACCATAACTCGCTTCTTTATAACAAGATACTCTTCACTGCGTTATATCTGAGAGCGATGTTGACAAGCAAGTTATCTCTATTGGCCACAACTTTCCAGCCGTGCTCCTGTAACCCACATCTGTTCTCCATGCAGCCATAACAGCTGTCATGCTGGTCTTTCACGCTTCTGTTTCTGACAGCTTCTTTCACAATGAAAGTTCAAAGACTGTATTTACCTGTTTCACTAAATAGCCTTGCTTCACAATTGTGCCACTTAATTCACTGATGTTAAACTGCAGGTCTTCCTTGGAACTGATCTGTTTCTTATAGCTCTCAGCCTGCAAATGGGGAAAAGATAGTTAAACTTTTTAAAAACCTAAACATACTTCTAAGTACAAAGGTCTGCTCTATTTTATCTTCCTTGGAGCTGTTTTTAGCTCTTTTTTTTTCCTGAATGAATACTACTCTTTACAAGCAATGAATTACAGCTGTATAATCTGCATATGCACTGTGGCCTTGACTTTTAGCAGAACTATAGCATGGTCCCCACTAAATGCAGACACTGAGTGCTGAGGGCTGCACCCCTTTTAATACCTCATCACCCAATCTGTAGATCCCTCCATATCCACGTAGTTATTTTTTTCCAGTAAACGTACAAGCCTTCATACTATTAAAAGTCCAGAGCTTCTCCTTTCATGTTTTTTTTTTTCACTGCCTGCATGCTTTGCCTTTTGGTGCATGCTGTGAGTGTCCCCTTCACCACTGCCCAAAATCAAGCGTGTGACAAAGGGCAGAGGAGATGCCTCTGTTGGCAGCTGCATCACTTACAAACATGTACAGCGCGGTGGAGTCGTCGAGGAACTGCTCCGACAGGTCACTGTAGCGTGTGGCCTCGATGCTGCGGGCTCCCACGGGCTTGGTGAAGTTCTCTTGCATCAGCATGGAGGCCAAGGTGACGGCCTCGAACCGTGACACAGCAAAGCTGTTGGAGATCAGCCAGTCCACCAGCGCAGAACCTGCAGGGAGAAGGCAGCTCTCAGACCAAGAAAAAGTGCTCTTCCATGGCGAGGCAAATGGTCTCCTAGCACACAGGCCTTCTTTTGCTGAAACATTTTGGCACCATAGAAAAGATTGTCAATGATGTACAAGTTTGACCAAAAGTGTGGGGGCCCTATGTGCGCTTGCATATAGCCATAGAGCAAGAGGGAACGGTGCTGGAGAGCTTGGCTGCACCAGTATTCTCCGCTGTGCCACAATCAATCGCACCGTGAAGACAGTACGATAGCTCCCTTTTCACTGCAACATGTCACACTGGACGCAAGGAAGCTCTTGTCTGCAGCACATGTACCTGTAAAGGTCTCTCTGTATCTGTTGCCTTGCTCCACGTTGGGGGTCAGCTTAATCCCAGTGCTGCTGTCATGCATTTTGTCCACTATGTGGCTGTAAAAGAGTACGGAGGACAGTGTTACACAAAGGGAAAGACAGGTAGAGACTGTCACGTACTTCTGTCAGTGCCTGGGCTGTCCTAATGATTACTGACATAAAGCCAGGAAACAGCCTCGGCACTCTCCTAAAGTTTCCTCCTAAGTACGGCATAGGAAAACTTTTTTCTCCCAGTGCACAGCACTGAACAAGATGCCTCACTGAGCACGTCTCATTTCAAAGCACTTCGCCTGAGCTAGAGTCAGCTTCCATGTATCTTCTCAACACAAATTAAATTCACATTATTTTTCTTAATCAGTTCTCAGTTTCCTCTTGTGTAGCGTGACGTGTCCTAAAAATCCTTGCCTGGATTTTGGCTCTCAGCTTTGAAAGCTCACCAGCACAGCATTAACAAAGTCATCCGTGAGGCCCTCCCTGACATTACACCTTCCGAGGAGAGGACGTACCGCCCCAACGCAACGCTTCTCGAGCAGGACTAGGAAGGCCTCAGGCCAGCAGTGAGGAGCCTGCGCAGAACCCGCGTACCCGCAACGAAACGATGGTCAGGAAAAACCGGGTTCCCCGACCTGGGCAAAACCCAGGACAGAGCAGCCCTCCCGGCTGTGGGGGAGCGGGTCTGGGCGGAGGGAGCTTCCCTCGACCCTCCCCATCGCCCCGCTTGGGCGCTTTGCAGCCTACAGCAACAGCAGAAGGCGAAAGTGTTTGCACTTACTGGAGACTAATATTCGCAAGCAGTTTGAACGAGTTCTTCATTCTGTGAAGCTCCTGTACCTGCACGGGGTGGCCAGCATGAATAGCTCCGGTAATGTCCAAAGCCCAGGAGTCTCGCTCCTCTCTGGAGCAACATTCAAGGAAATAGTCTGTGTTGGTTTTTGTCTTCAGTTTAATGAGTAGCTGTGGAGACAGAAGTGCAAAGCAATAACAACGTTTAGCTAATATCCGCCACTCACATTTTGCTTCTTTTAGCCCCAGTCAAGGGAGAACAAGTGAGGGGAGGGGAAGCCATCCCACCTGGGCAGTACCAACCAGTACTTGGCCTCAGGGTAGCTCTGCTTTTTTTCTTCTTATCCCTGTTTTTTTAGTTCCAAGTGCAGTTTGCAGGCATGGCGCCAGCGGTACTTAAGAGAGCAGGCTGCCCAGACCCTGGGTTGCATAGGATTCTGCTACTGACAATGGAGTTTTTCGCTTTCAGATCTTCTCTAGCTTCTCAACAGCTAAAAACTCTCACTAGGCTCATTTTGCTAAAAGAAGTCCTGAAATAGTCAGCAATTGACAGAGTCATTTCCTCGCTGGCCCCATTCAGGGGAAGTCCACGTTGCTGCTGCCAGCCGGTGACCACAGCAGCGTAGGGGGCACTTTCCCCTGCAGAGCCCTCGCGCGGGAAACTTTCCACAGCAGCAAAGTCCCACTGGAGAAGGAAAAAGGTGTCGGACCCAGCTGCCAGCCTGGGAGCACTCAGTGGCTACGCCCGGGGTTTTGGGACAACCACCAGGGAAGACAAGGTAGTAACTCCTCTCCCTCTCTCTTCCCACTCTCCTCAGGGCTTTACTGAGCTCTTCATGCCCTCCCTCCACACACTGCTGGGCTGATGCACTTTTGTTTAGTCTTCCCTCTGTGTGCGTATTTTCTCGTTATTTTGTTAACGGCCACGCCTCTGGTTTGAGCACAGAGAGCAGCAAAGACACAATGTGAGGATTCATGGCTAGTCCTGGTTACATTGCTCATGCAGCTCACTTTTAGCTGGGCCCAACTCTGGAAAAACGTACCCCACCGACCCGGTCACAGAAATCAAAGAAGGCAGGAGAAGAGGAAAAGACTAGGGAGAAATTAGAGAGAGGGTGTCATTGAGAAAGGATATCTTTCTCCAGGCATACCGGTCTGTTCTCGTATTCCAGGCATGGACAAGTAATAGTGCAGCCATCCAAAAGGATCCTGCCCTTTGGAGAAGGCTCCTTCTTGCCTCCTTCAAGTTTATAATACAGCAGCTTATCCTGAAGCAGAACAAACCATCGCACCTTCCAGTTATGAACAATGTGTCCCTAGAGGGGAAGAAATCCACATAGCTGCTTTTAACACAGGCATTAGAGAAATGACTGTATTTTCTTTTTCATGACAATGCCACAGACTAATAGGAAACGGCATGAAAAAGATCATAAGGAGTCATTGTGGTCCCCTTCTCTCTGAAATACACATTTTCAATGAGAAATCAGCACAGTCCCGTCAGTATAAAACCATGCAGCAGGAACAGAAAGACGCTGTGCTCTTTATCCAGCAGGACATCATCTTTGCTGGCAGGAAGTTCTTCTTGCAAAAGCTGTCATTTAGGTGTGCAGCTACCAGGCAGCAGCACCAGGCAGGAACAGGGCAAACCTTGAAATCCGTGAGAGCGCCAGCATGCTCAGCAGCTCCTGGAGGCAAACTTCCTGCCTCTGTGGATCCTGGATGGCGTTCGACCTGTTCACATGAGTTTCATTCTCTGTCGTTTTGTCGTGGCTGTAGATACCAAGTGGTCTTGAGAGCGCTTTGTTGCTTGGCTTGGCTTTTTCTCTCATCCCCTCATAGTGCTAATTAGGGGGTTGTTTCCATCAAACCTGGCTCCAGCCTCCTGGGATAAAAAATTCCCTGTGCTACTGTTTTCTGTCTGTAGTGGAGATGATACTCTCTTTAATGGCAAAAGACTAAAGGAAAGCTGTGAACAGTCAAATGCCTCCTGGCTTATACCAGAATACAAACAACCCCCCTTTTCCCCCCTCTGTAAATAATGACAGCCTCCAGCTGCTTTTAGCCCGGCTGTATGGGAGAACATGCTGAGCGAGGGCTGGCACCGACAGGCCCCGTCCTGTCTTATGCCGTCAGGTCCAGCTTTGCGGTGCGGTGGGGCTGACTTACACTTCTACAGATGACAGAGTATTACAGTCAGCAAGCGAAGCACTCGGCGCGGGCAGCTTTGACAGCTGGAAGAGGGTGGGGACAGCTAGAAGAAAGGGACATGTAAGGTCCAGTTGTGGCAGGAATCAAAGCTCATTAATTCTCTGTGAGTAAAGGGGAAAAACAGCAATTAGCAAGAAAAGGTGGGATAATTAGATTCTATTAAATCCAGGTCACTTCAAATCTAATGTCTTCTAGTCTACACTAAATGCAATTTATCTGGCCTGGTTTTATGCTCTTCTTCCCGTCATCTTCCTCACTGTCTTTTTCACCTGCTGTGACTGCCCTTGGCCATTTTCCCTCTGAGTACGCTCTTTGTTATGGCTTTTTTCTTTTGGGAGCTTTCTTCTGTTTCAGGAGGTGGCAGCTGATCTTTTTCTGTCTCTTGCACAGTTTACTGCATACTTACAATACATGCAGTTATTTATAACACATTTAGATGTTCTCCCTGCTTCTGCTCTCTGCCGCTTAACAAATCTCCGTGTCCTTTTATCCGATCACATCCCATCCTCACTGTTTTCTCTGGATGCCTTGTTTCCTTCTCCCTCAGTTCCCTTTCTCCACCTTCTTTTCAGCTTCCTTCCTATTAAACTGTATTTCTTGGGGATATTGTGCAGCCTCCTGGCAGCTACAGTTCAGCGTGTGGATGCCCTGTTCCTCTGACGGACATAGTGTCTTGACTTCCCTTATTCAATTCGGTAGTCATGCTACAGCCCCCAAATCCTGCTGCCTTTCCTCCCGGCGCTGGCAGCCTGGCGAGAGAGCCCGAGCTGGGGCTGCTTTGCTCGCTGGAGGAAGGGGACATAGTGATCAGCTCTGGGCACGGCCGTTCTCAGCGCAGAGCGCGGCTCCACGTGGCCCTCAGCCGTGCACGAATGGCCACCTGGGAGCCCTGCCAGGAGAGCTCCTCACAAGCATTACCTTCATGTTAGCACCAGAAACATTGCCACGTACTGTCAAAAAGCATTTCCCAAGGCGTGGTAAAGCTCTGAACAAACCTTTCAGTAACATCTTTTGAGTGCAATTAAAGACCATGATGTTAGTCACTGATATTAAAAGATAGAGCCTTGGCACTAAATGCAATTTATACCCCCAATTAAGTTGCCCTCTTGAGTCCCCAGCTATGATCTGTCCCTACAGGGATAAGTGGTGGGAAAGGCTGAAATCTGTGATGCTGTCTTTTAGTTGTTTTCTCCATGGTTTAGCTGAAATTTTCTTACAGATGTGCTTGAGGGGTGTGGAAGAAAGAAGTTACTGAAAATACATTTCTACATTCAGTATTGCTCTGACTCCCTCCAAAAAGGGCACTGTATTCCCCAACCCCTGATAGGAACTGAGAAACCCTGCTCAGCTGGCTCCCCTAAGCAAGGCACAACGTATCTCAAGAGACTGTCAGAACATCTTCCATCCTCCCATGGCCACTTCCACCGGTGCCACATAGCCTCTTGCCAGGTATTTTTCATGTGCTCTTTGCAGAGGTGTGTCCCAGCGTGCACACATATTGGCTTTCTGATAACTAACTAACTAATTCTGATAGCTATTCCACTTTTCGCCAGGTAAACACTGAAAGAGGGAAATCAGCAGGGGGGTGGTTGGCACCTGACACTCCTGCAGCTCAGCCCCAGCGTCCCCCAGGGACCGCTCAGAGCCTCGCGACCGCCAAGGTTTTCTTACCAAAGGGCAGGCAGGAGCCTCCCAAAGCCCGCGCTCAGCGTGCCGCCTTGCCCCAAGCCCTGGCTCCGTCAGCTCCCCAGCTCGCGCACGGCAGCTGCTTCCATTCGGCAGCAGAATCGCAGGAACGAAACAACGCAATGTGGCTTTTCTTGCTTGAAGAGCACTTACCCTTTTCACGAGGAAGCCCTCCTTCAGCACCCCACCGGCTTCCTGCATCATGGCCAGCCTGGACGGGAGCTGAGCGCCTGCCAAGAAGTGCCCGAGCCCTTGCAGCCTGTCCCTCTGCACACAAGCAGTTTAAAAAAGCTCATTTTTCTCTACTACCCTCCTCCTCAGCTGTGACGTAGCCTCCCTTCCCTGCTTTTTTCTCCCTTTCCTCCTACTTCTGAGACATTAGTTAAACATTGAACTGGCTCTGATGCAGCACCTGCCCTCTGGGAAGTAAACCAAGGGAAGTTTAGAAAGGATTTCAAAAGAATTACACAGAGTTTAGTACAGTAAAAAAGCACCGCTGGGTGAGTAAGCCAATATAAGAAGCAGCCACGTGATGACAAATCAGATCAGACGGACATATCGCGTGGGAGGGGGAAGCAGAATTATAAAACTGCATCTGTCAAAACTTCAGGCAGTTCAGCATAAAATTGCTCCTCATACCCCATAAACAGCTTTCATGGGGTACGACAGAGCAGAACACTGACAGTGTAGAGTATAGAACAGAATGATTAAACGGAGAATTTTACAAGCCTTAAAATACGTTTTACCTAAAAAGCCCAAAAGCACCCAAACCCCGCTCTACTTTCAGTGACCCTGGAGATACAAGCCAAGACTCTCAAATATGCCTACTCAAGCTTAGGAACCTAAATCCATACAAAAGCAACTGTTAATGCTTTTACAAAAAATTTCATCACTGAACACCCTCTCGTGATTTCTTGAAACTACTGAGCTCCTCTGAAACCCAGGGTGCCTTTTTTGTGCCCGAGACTATGAGCTTAGAAGCCTAATTGCAGTCTTTTTGGAAACTTTAGCCCCAAGAAATCTGTGTGATCAGGTCTTGATGAAATAAGGCAGTGACAGCCAACAGCACTTCAGTCAGAGCTGCTGCTCAGAAGTCATAGCCTTGCCTGTACCGGTTCCTGACCTGCACCAAGAGTAAGGCGGCATTTGTGGCTAGAGCTAAAGACTGCGGTAAGAAACACGATGCAGAGCGTAACTAATAAACAAGAGCGCTCGTTGCTATGCAAAGAGTCCAGAGTCCTTCAATGAGACAAGTTGACTCAAGCATCTCTCCTCAGTCTTTGTACGCTGGATCAAATTACTGGTCACCCTTTCATGTGCTGAGGAAAAGGAACAAACAAATCATTACCTTATCTTTGCGTTATTTTCCTGACTTGTAATGGGGAGGGAGAAAGAGAAAGGCACTGAAGAAGATATTCAAAACGCAACGTGCTGGAGCCTACGCAGAGAAGAATCCTGCGTAGATTGTGAGAAATACAGTGGGTGACCAAACACCGTTTGTGCTTTGAAGTTAGAAAAACCACTTGCTGTATAAACGGAAAGCACATTGGTTGAGATTTCCAAAGCAGCCATCCCATGCTGAAGTTAAGGGTGTAGCTGCTGCTGAGCTGCCGCGGCCGCTCCCTCGAGAAAAGGCAGGCAGCCACACGACAACCACCTGCATAAATCACAGCAGGTATGTTTCCTCTTCCAGCCATCTAAACTGAGTACAGTAAGTTTAACAGAGCCTCTGAATAAGTTGTTTTAATATTTTGTTGCTGTAGGTATGTGAGTATTTTCAGAGATATCAAAGGAAATTTTTGTAACAAAAAAAGATTTATATGACCGTGACCTTAAAATAAAGAACTAAACTGAGTGTATTTTTTTAATTAAAAGAATAATCTCTCTGTGTATGTGCATAAAAATATGTGTAAATCAAAGCATGCACTCAGAAGCAGCATCTTGGGGAAAAAGTGATGCGGTCAGTAGAAAACGAAAATAAAGTAATTGCAGCTCACTAAGCGTTCTGTACATCAGAATTAAACTTAGCCCTGTACATACCAGCACTGCCCCACCAATGTTAAACTTTAGGGAAGAACTAATAATATTTGAAATAGTCACAAGAGCAGGTACACCAGGACGTTAGCAGTGCTGCATCAGGGCACACAAGAAGTGATCACTGTGCTTGTTTCCTAGCCGGGAACTCTTTATGTGACCGCCTGCAAGAGCACAGTGCTCCACCGTACGGCATTTGAGGTTTGACTTCACATTGTTCAACTTGCTACTGCAGGCAATTCATAACCAGGTGGGTAGCATAACTTCATGCTAGTGAAGGCAGGCAGAAGCTTGCAGGGGCTCTCGCTCACACGGTGATCTCAGAATTACACAATAACCAGGCCTTGCTGAAGACCTGAGTGAGCTCTTTTTTCCAGGACGCAAACCGCTCACAATTCTACAGGTGTGCCTTGGCAAAGCCACCACTAGCAATGAAGAATTTCATTGTCAAACTGCTGGTGAATGGTGAAGCAAAAGTTGCCTTAGATATTTATTAAAGAAATGGGCCGGGAATATGATTGCTTTTGTATTGACTACTTTTTATAATCTAGAACCTTCACTCATTTTTCCAGTGCTTTGGATAGGTATAGCATGCCCACACAGGCGCACGCACGCACGCACACACACACAATCCCCTTGCCTTTCTCATTCTGCAGAGGTTATTCAAGGCTAACAAACTGCCTATATGTATATTGCCCCTGCACACACAGATCTCACTCAGACGGCGGATGTGGGAAAAGGGTCATTGCAAAGCGAGTCAGCAGATGTGGGCTGTCGGACGAGCGCGTGTGCTGGGAAGGCAAGTCCTGGCATTGAGGCCTCTCCATTGAAAAGTGATGTGTTTCCAAACACAAATCTAAGGAGGTCTAGAAAATGCAATGAAGTCTTCCATGGGATACGAAAAAACACTGAAAGGAGGACCGTCTGCTTCCTCAGATCCATTTTAAAGTGGCATTTTCCACATGTCGGTATGGCATTTTAACGAAAATACCACAGCTGAGTGCTTAACTTATTTTTTTGCCTTCCATTCAAAGTAACCTCAAAATTACTTTGTAGGAAGAGTACAGAATTTGCATCAGGATGGCCAGGAGTAGCTGGCTGTAGACTTCAGGACCACAGATTATCATTCAGGATTAAAGAGAAGGCAGGCAATAGCCTGCGCTGTGCAAGCACGGCACTGTTTCAGCTAGCTGACTTGACAGACGCTACTAGTACCTTCCAGTTTAGTCCCTCAAGAAGCCAAGAATAGCTGATTAAAAGAACCTGTCCATAAAACAGCTCTGATTGCATGCTCTACAACGCCCATCCCTACAATCATACACATCCTGCATCACATGCAGGATTATGTATGTCCAGCTTTTTCAAACCAGATGCTTACAATATTACGACTTTGCCCTCCAGTGTAGGGCACCATTAAATATTTAGTTCCTCTAGCAGACTGGGGATGAAATCAGATGATAATAAATCACATCAAAATAAAAATGATGAAACATTTCTAGATAAAAGTGAAAGACAGTAAGTGTTCAAGAGCGCTCTATGATGTAAAAGCATTTTTAAGATTAACTATAAAACAGTGGCAGTGTTTGAAAATAGTTGTTTGTCTATCTAGACTCTGAAACAAAAATCTGACAGAAACTGAAAATCCAAAGTGCAGATTCTGGTATGGAGAACAACATGCTAGTTCCACTGCATCTACAAAACAAGTGCCAGAATCAGCAGGGGATTTTCACTCCATTAAAAGTCAAGCAAAACAACTCGAAAAGGCAGGGCACACACGCTCTTTCTTCAGTGGTCACTGTTGGCCCTAATGAGAAACAGAACACTGGACTGTGTGTTTGATCTGATCCAGTAGCTCCGTTTTTCTGTATGACGCCTTAACAGATGTTATAAGTAAAACTGTTTTCAAGTTGCCAATCTTATGAAATTAATTTGGGATATTAAAGTCAGGCTAGGATCCTTACGATTAATGCATTACGATGCACGATTAATGTGTTCTGTCCACAGTTAGACTTGACATTTTCCCTTCAGTTGACAACAGGAGCGTAAGTGGAGCTTTTGGCCTTGCAAGTACAATTCAGTAAACAGCAAAGTTGTTAATCAACAGCAGGAATACGCTACCTCACATTACTGGCTCTACAAAGAAGGTCACAGAACCAACTCCCCTGCCCGAACCCTTATTTTAAGCATGCAGTAAACATTGGTCCAAGCATACAAAGCAGATCTATTGAGACAGAAGGCATCATCTAAACAAAAAATTCTATAGATCCTTAAGTAACACTAAAGCATTGACTTGACAGCCAACGCAGCACAACCAAGGCCCAGCACAGGTTTCACAGGTTCAGCCCTAACTTACACATACCTAGCTAAGAAGCCCTGAAAGCAGCCACCTTAGAGCTCCTTCCTTCTAGATTAGCTATATCCAGGGGCAGCTTCTTCTTTCATTGAAGCTTCTTGGTTAAAAATTGCTCAGGCAACAGGAGAGCCTGATTTTCATCTGCCAGAGTGTTAAGTGATTGAAAAGCGTTTATCTTAGGCTGCCTTATTACTGGCCTCACCCCCTCAGTCTTTTTTTCCCCAGGCACTCAAAATTGACGCAGAACTGTGTGTATCAGTATGCTGAGGTTCTGACTAGAAGAGTTCCTGCAGTTACTGAACAAGCTTAGCAAACTTTTGCCTAAGTTACTGACAGAAACGATGCTCACCTATTAATCCACTGATAGAGCTCTTAGAGATGACACCAACCATAACACCCTAACTAGAGTTGCTCTTTTTCAACGCCTTGCTTTGCTGTGTTACTTTGGCATAAAGGCCACAGGGAGACTTTTTCATTTTTAAGCCCTTTGTTCTTTTGCCAGAGTACCACATATGTGTTTAATGGAAGTTAGTTCATTATTGTAGTGACTGGGCAAACATGGAAGAGTACTGTTCAAAAGAGTTGATAAATGCTAAACTGAGTTATCAGAAGTGAGCATCTGGTAGAGATAAAACTCATGTTCATGACAGAGTCATGACAAAGCTGTTGCACATCACCTCTAAAACAAGAGCAACTTGAGAAAGTGTAAAAGAGTTTTTGTTTGTACACTTTGTGATGACACACTCAGGCAGGCATTTTCCAGCATTCCATAAAGACTAGAACTTCCTTAACTTTTGACTCTTTGAAAAAATAGTTAAGTGGGTGCATGTGAACTTCTCTGGTAATCAAGCATAGATTGCAATATACACACCCTGTGCGAATACCTTTGGTGTATTCTCTTCAACAACATATAGCAATGACACTGTTTGTACCATGGCAGCATTTAGAATTCCCTGCTAAGGTTCACAGCACTGTTCATGCACAGCTGTAGAGAGCTAATAAACAAGGACAGTTTTTCTCTAGTAGCACAAAATCCTAAGAAAAAAAGATGTGTAATATAGGATGGGTCAATGAAGAAGATTTAAATATAAAAAGCTGTTAGCAATTTGGAAAGGTTACTTAAACAAAAACAACTCCCCTCCAATTCCTATAGACGAGGTCAAACATGATTTCTTCAAAGAAAATAAACTGTTTGGTATCTAGCATGAATAGCTCACCCTAGGTCTAGTTTACATTGGAGTAAGCGGAGTTGAAGATCTTCAAACAGCAGTGAGCTCTCAGGAAAAAAAGCATTACCTATTTTGAAGTACGATTAAGTTAAAGCTTCTGCTACATTTATCTGTAGAAGCAAAGTGCACCTATATGTAATTTTTCATGTCAACTGTGTTTATTGAAATGGGAACAACCCACGTTCAAAGTTTAAGTTCTCAGGCCCTCAATGCAGATAAAATACAAAGGAAAGCCTTTTAATCAAGTCTGCATTTACAGACCTGCAAGAAAAACATTGTTCCACTCATTCTTGCCTTGATTTAAAACAAAGCAAAAAATACCTTTCAACCTTAAAGGGGAGTCACCCACTAATCATACTTTGCTGTTTTATATTCATACCACTCTAGGCCATGTGACAAGAATGAAAAAAGCCTGAAGTTATATAGCCCAGAAATTTATTGAGTATTTGCTTGAATACACTCTATATAGAACTGCTCAGCTTGCCTGGTTTTGGTGGTCCCAGGAAAGCTCACTGACAGATGCACTGAGTTGTAATTACCGATTTGGAATTGTTACATATGAAAGTGTGAAGTATGGGTCTGTGGCCTTGAGATTTGAGTCTTGAATGCAACTAGGCACCTTCCTTTTGAAGGATTCAATTTGTATAAGTTGCTGCATAAGAGCAAGTGTTATTTAGGAGAGGATTTTACATATTGTTCTTTTTTTTTTTTTTAAAAAGGAAAAACCCTTGAAGTATTTGCTTTTGAAGTTTTCAATACTGGAAGCATTTGGTCCAGGGTGCTTGCAATGGGGTGTCTAATATTTTCATATGCTCTGTCTCTTCTAAATATTCCAGGATAATCAGTCTTCAGTTTTGGCTTCCATTTCCTCAGCATCATCATCCCCATCCACTTCAGCATTTTCCCTCTCCAGTCTTTCCAACTGCCTTGCAAGCTCAGTCTCATCTGTGTCAGTAACCACCTTTGGCTGAAAAAAAAAAAAAAAAAAAAAAAAAAACCAAAAACCAGAACATATGGTAAAGTCATTAAGAAATGTTATGCTTATTTTTAGGTTGAAAAGGGAAAAAACCCTACATAGTTGGTTGCTCTGATCCTACATAAAGAGCAAGAAATTAAATACATTAAGTCATACAATAAAAACAGGAAAAATTAGAAGGTTTGGCCATTTGTTTACTTAAGGAACAGAAGCTCAGGTTTACTATTTTTAGTTTCATACTTTTTTTTTTTTTTGCTGAAACGTCTTCTAGCACTACTGATCTCACTACATTCTAAAACTGTTGAGGGGGAGAACAAACAAAAACACATTTTAGTATGCAATGTGTTCTTACTTCCATCTGCACATTAAAGACTCCTCTCTTCTCCTCAATTTTTTCTTTAATGACAGCCATGGCTTGATTCAGAACAGACAGTCCTTCGGTTCTCTCCAGCGTTGTTGTAGTCATCACATAACGAGGAGGAGCTATCAGATTAATCTATCACATTGTAGGGAGAAGAACAAACAAACAAAAAAGCAAACTCAGTAACAAGAAGCAAAAAGAAAAAAAAACACCAGAGAGCAAAGCAAGCAACACTGTTCTGAATGTATAATCCAGAAGGAAACACTTTGCCATTAAGCCCTTTCTAGAAGCATAAAGGGACTGAAATAACAGACAAGAAAAGGACATAACCCATCAGATTTCCTGCACTGAAAAGAGTTATTTGTATATAGTATGTTTATTTAGAAAACTATGTTAAAGTGGAGAAAGCATTCACCTTGCAGATCAGTAAAGCAGCCCATCACATAATTTTGCAAAGGATTATAGTGACTGTGACAACCAGTACATGTTTTTCTAAGACAACTGGATAGGCAAACTTTTTCAATTGAACAGAATAAATACAACTTCTTGAACTTGGGAAGCCACAGCTGAGTCACAGTAACAACTGTCATCACATAGCTGAAGTGAAGTGCGTTATACACATGCTATACAGAAGGACCAGGAAGCATGTAAATTACTGCCTGGCTTCAGCTACTTGACTGTAGCAGTTACAATTGCAAGCTACTGTTAACTGAGGGCCTCAGAAAACTCTTTTGATTTCACTGTCAAGATGGACACTTACTTTAATGGGCATGTTCTCCGTGGAGCAGTTCAAGCCTGCTCTCAAAGCTTCTTTCACTGCGTCTATGCCTTCATAACCATAACAGGCAACCTCAATGTCTAAGACAGATAAATACAAATAATAAAACTTTCAAATTTAAAGTTACCAAAGGCTGTATGAACTTCAAAGCTTTTTTTAGTTAAGCTTTAAATAAAGCTTTTTAGCAACAAGCGTTCATCTACAAGAACAGCTTCAGTACCCTTTCAGAACTGAAGAAGTACTTCAATTTCCTAATTTGTAGGCTGAGGAAAAAAAGTCTTCATAAATTCTGCAGACATGTAACATTTTACACAATGCTTTGAAAATCCAGGATATGTAATTATACACCCATATGCACTCCTCCCCCCCCACCCCCCAATAAATTCAACAGAAATAAAGTTGTATTTTACATGGAGAGAAGATCAAGATATAAAAGCAATAAATGGCAGAGAAAGTGAAAGATCTCTTCAGAAAAAATGGAATTTGAGAAAGCGTACAAGCACAAATTCAAGGAATTCTATCAGCCCTTACGTCAGAGGCATCACCTTGGGAGCGTTCAGGGGTGGGGAGGGAAGCGTAAGTTAAGTTTTATTTATATACATTTAAAATAACTATCTAGATTTTTTGTAGGTTTTTGAAAGTGAGGGCACAGACTCATGCTGGTCATATCTGTTATTTCCGGATTAGTCAAAAGGAAGATTTGTTTGCCTAAGTAGCAACGGTGCAATAGTTTAACCTACACATAAAAATTAGTCTCACTTCCAGGTGACTCACAACAACCTTCTACTTCTCAGCTATCAAAAGTAAATTCATAGAAAAGTAAGAATCCTACCAGCCTCATCATGAGGCTATAAGCCAATAGAAAGTTTCTCTATCTACTCTGAAGACAAAACTAAAACTGGATAAAATAGGCAAAATATACTAAATAAGAGAATACCCTTCAAGTAACTTTATCTTCAGTACTAATCAATTTATACTCATTTCAGCAATTTCATTCTGCATGGCAATCAAATTCTACTCCCACATCTGAAATCCATTTTAACTGATATGGGAAGCTAAAGTAATGGACAGAAGCATTTTTAATTACCTTACTTCTGCACTCTGTTCTTCCCTTCCCCGTCACGTGGGTACAGCTTTTCTTCCCTCCACAGTAATCACAGTGCTAATGTTCATCAATATGCCCTTATAGAGAAGGGGCAATTTCATACTCTAGTGACAAACATGACTCTGCTATATTGAGTATCTGTTATGACGGCAAGTATGCTTTTAGCCTGTTCGGTTATATAGCTGTACAATCAGACTTACATTTTTAAATATGCCTTCTTAAGTAGTGCGGACAGTCACGTGCTTTCTCTGCCCGCACGGTTTTAGCGGGAGGCAAACCAGCTCACACTATACAAATATATTACTGAGGTGCAAGGCTTGAGCTAATATATCTTGCTGAACAGCTTGCAATCAACCAGCTGGGAATACCCCCAGGGCAAACCCAGAACTACTTTCACTCATTAATACGGACATTCTCCTAGCCATGCCAACAGAGATCAATCATCCTGTCAGGGAACCAAAGAATTCAACACTTTGGAAAAAGGCAAAAGACTAAACGATGTTGTAGATTCAGTAATAACTACGAAATATTTAAAACGCTTGTGTGCCAATGCAATATGCTAGACTGCATTATGACAACTACTTTGTGTCCCAAGGAATCTGCAACTAGAGGGGGGGAAAAAGCCCAACAACCAGCTGTGGACTTGAGATAGGACTCACACAAGCATTTCGCAAGCAATCCCTTGACTAAGGTGTCTTAATTCTGAAAGAGCAGTTTCATTCTGAAAGAAACACCACTAACTACAAGTTTTAGACGAGTTTATAGTTTACAAGATACAGGCCTTGGCACTTATGTCAAGTTACTGTTAAATGAACATCCAAAAAGAACTCACCAGCTCGGATTTTGACTGCTTGTGGTGTCAGACGTCTGTTAATATTGTCAATCAACACACGCCTCTCCTCCTCTGTCAGGTCTAGACTATCCAGGATTGCAGGGTCTCTGAGCCAAACAAAGTAATGTTACAAAAATTGTACTAAAGCGGAGTAAGAAGTAACATTAACTTGTGGTACTCTTTCAATATTCTTATGCATAATCCTAGAGATCTACTAGGCAAATAAAGCAGGGATACTTAAGAGTCCATTTAAACACTGGAAGGAATTAAAGATACCTATTTTCAAAATGTTTTCCCATGGAAGCATTTATCAACAAAGCAAACAGTTCATGCAGTCTATTCCTGGAATGAACAGTTTGAATGAAACTTTTCTTTTCCAAAAGAAAAAAATATATATATCAAAAGATGGAATAACTTCTATCCACCTCCATATGTAAATTATAGGTAGAGCGAGAAATACATCTAGTTGTTTGGCGTTTCATCCAAAGTGAAGGTAAGCCCATGCTGCATGCAAACATTAACCAAAATGCCCCCAAAAACAGAGGCAATGCTGGAGACTGGTCTCTGCTACTAATAAAACATTATCTTTTGCAATTTTATGTACTGGACATAGATAGCGTAAGGGACAAACAAACAAACAGAACCCACAAATGTGACATTTTTATACACTGAAAAATATGAACTTATAGGGCAGAGGTGTTTTATTTACTCGGCATGCAAGTTCTGTTTCTTCATTCACAACTTATTCTGTTAAGTCTTCCAATGACAAGACCGCCAGCAGGCATTCAACAAGTAGGTCCTGAATGTTAAATTTTTACTTATTAGAGTATAAATATATTTTAAAATTGCACCACACGATTCTGCTGTGTGAAACCCCCCAAACACTAAGCCTTAGTAGTTAGAAGAGAAACAGCAAGTCAAGTTCTTAGTTATCAGAGGACATGCTGCGTCTCCAGCAGGCATTTTAGGAAGTTTATGAAGGCACATAGTTCTGCTCACCCTCAGTTGCTTTAAACAGCAGCACAATGGGAATAAATAAAAAAAAACGCTGCCCATTGTCAGAAATCTCACGGCATTATTAATGTAATGTATTTTGAAAACAGATAACCTTAGAATGTTATGTTCCAGTCTGAAGAGCAACTGAGTAACAAATGGAATGTCTATTCAGTACTTCTTAATTAGAAGATTAAACAGTTGGTGTAAGTACAGCCTTTTGTTCTTCTAGTATGTTGTTGTTTAACTAAATATTTATCAGTTACAGAACGATCTGGGATTCCTTCTGCAGCAGTATGCCCAGATTTGCCCTTTATCATTAAGTTTACTTTCATTAGAGGGGAATCATTCTTCTATGGAACAGAACACGACTAGTATAAGTGAGGAACAATAAGTTAGTTCTCTCCCCCAAAGAGAAATGATTTTAAGCTAACCAAAAATGCTACCAATGGCCCTGGTTCTTAATACCAGTCTTCTAAAATCTTATCATTGCCACCTAGTGTTAGACTGAAGACTTCTGCTCTTTAAGTTTGGAAGCACTGGTTAGAGAAGTAACAAGTCAACTTGTGACAGCCTTTAGAAAAGAAAAATTCAGCTGGTAGCAGTGGAAGAATGACAGCTGTGGACATAAATATCTTCAGGCACAGAACTAGATCTGAATGAGAGTATCTGCCTGGGACTACAAACAGGCAAATTCTGACAGAGAAACCAAGGCCAGCGCCTCTTCTTTTCTGACAAAAGTCACTTGAACAGTTAGAGAAACCTACAGTGAGCAACTGGAGGGCTGAAATAAAAGTTTGCTAGGCTTAATTGATCAGTACACGCTACATACTGACTTTGCATTATGATGAACCTAGTCCAGGAAGTACTTCTCTGCAACTATGAAGGGAATTCCCAGAAGTAAAAAAGCATCCTTACGAGACTGCATGCTTGAATGCATCATAAGCACCATATCCTGGTCTTTTGTACTTGTCATCAAATACCCAGGCAGTTCTCTGGAACAGACTCTCAAGCTGCTCGTCCTTAGTGTATTCCAAGACCTCAGCAACATGGCGAAGAATGCTGTAAACCTTGAACATAAACAAATTTTTAAAAAGGGGGGGGAGGGGAAGAAATGAGGATGTCTTGTTCCAACTGCAAATTCACACAATGAGTGACTCTTACTATGAGCTTGTACAGCACGCAATTGAGTCCTTCAGATTAAAAGTCCGCAATCAAAATTGTTGCTACAAATAGACAACAAAAACAAATGAAAAAAAAAATCCAACAGATCAATGAAAAATTGCTTTGATTCCAAACGCTGCAGGATGCTGCAATATAATATCCCTCTATAATTAGCAATAAATTACATACAAAACTCTAGGAGCGTATAAAGTATCAAACACAACTGCATTAACCTGAACCTTTACTACATGTTATGAAAATAAAATTACTCTCTCAAGGAAAATGAAACAGAAAATTCTACTGAACTGTTAAACATACAGTATTTTATTGTATGGAAAGAAAAAAGTTAGAATCGAAGTAATACTCAATGGCAAAAAATTCACTCAGAAGCATAAGAGCACACTGACTGCAAGTCTTTTCAATGAAATTTGTCCACAGCGTGCTAAACCAGGTTTTTTTTTTTTTTGCATCTCTGATCATTAAAATATCACCCTTTACATCATAAGTTTTCAATTGACAACTCATCTATCCATTAAACAAGAAGCAGCTTAGCAGAGCATTCACAGACAAATGAACTGACCATATATGTGCATGGGTAAATGAATATCAGAGCATTCCTGATGATATGAAAACAAATTATTGTTCTCATTTAACTTATGCCTATGCATTTTTGTTGTTCAGAAAAGCAACTGAGCAAACCACAGTGTCTGAAGATAGCAGAGCAACTTACAGTCTTCGATTTTGTGAATTTGTCTTCACATTTGATTGCTTCCTCTGGAGAAACTCTTCTTTTTGACAAGTCAATATAACCTATTAGAAGAAAAAAAAAAATTTGGAAAGTGTCAGGATTATGCAAACTTTACTCTTCAAGTAACAAAAAATACACCCCATGTTCAAAAGTCTAAATGCTTCAAGAAAAAAAAGCATAAAGAACAAGGATATAGATGTTAAAGATGGCACTGAACAGTATTGCTAAAAAATGACATCCTACATAGAAAATACATTAAAGAACTTCAAAGATTCAAGAGTTCAGAAGACAGGAATGGACAAAAGTTAAGGCTATATGTACAATCCCAACTTTTAACCTTCTACAGTATGCATATGGTACAATCGTTACATAACTGCCATCCATTTTATAGTCAGGGTTGATGCCTTAGGGCACAGGATGAACTGTGAGGTCTAAATGCTCATCATTTAGATTTTTTTTTTCACTACCACAGACAGGTCTAGTATCATTCTTCTCTCCAGTTAAGACTCAGAAAATAAACAGAGACTTCAAAAGAAAATCCCACTTCAATACCGTTTGTTGACTAAAACATTGAATTTAAGAGTTTGAGGACTCAAACAAATCTTTACTGGTGTGACTGATCTTCATCAACCTGATTCTCAAAGGACACACAGAACAATGCTCACAAACATCACGTGGCAGGATTGTGCTCTATTTTGTTTGAGTACCTTAAGCAAAAAAAATTCCCAGCCAAAAAAACCCAAAAACCTAAGCTGCCCAGTTTATTTGCGTTTATCTTTATGATTTCAAGTTTGATACTGCCCATAATATCCCAGAATACCTTTTTCTTTGTCAACCCTTATGACCACAACACACTCATTCCTCCCAATGCGGATGAGTTTGTTTATGGAACGGATACGTCTTCTGGATAGCTCACTAAGAAGGATCATGCCTTCAATGTTGTTGTATTCCAACAGGCTGACATAAGCTCCCATTTCAGCAATGGACCGAACGTTGACCATCACTACATCTTCCACTTCTGGAAATTTATGCTGGTAGAATCTACAGCTTAGTCCTGGCATTCTGTAATTTGCGCAAAAAGAAACAAAGATGACTTAGCTCATAGTACACCACTAACCTCTCCCACAAACGTAGTAAGAAGCAGCAAGGACTAGTAAGGATAAAGAGGAACACTGAACTCTGGAACAAGAAATTGCAAATTACTTTAGGAAAACATTTCCAGAATTAGGCTCTCATAAAATACTAAATTAATTTATCTTAGTATTTAGTATTATCACAGGCTTTGCTAAGATGATCATCTTTTGCATGAAGGTAAAAAACCTTGCTACCTAGTTATTATCCACTTCGACTGTCGTATGACATATATTGCACAATACAGAAGAGACTTCATGTGGTGAAAAGGAGGTACAGCACTCTTCATTCATCTAAATTCATAATATCATGTAAAATTATAAATCAGATTTCAACAACAGGAGCACACAGAAGAGAAGAGAACTGCAGCGATAACAAACATATCTGTAAGCGTATCATAAGACAGCATGTGAAATGTTGATAAAATAACAAGCAGAGCAAAGCTTCTGTAGTACTGAGAAAGAAGAGACCCCATCTATCTCTATACTCTAGAAAATGATATTTTAAACTCAACATAAAATATTTGGAATAATTCCGTACAGAGAGAGGAAGGCTTACAGCTCCAGAGGCCACTTTTCAGAAGTCAAAGGATGCAAGAACAGCAGAACACACGCAAAAAAGAAGGCTCATGCTTCATAAACGTGCAGCGATAAGAAGAAATGCACACTAATCCATGCAGTTTCATAGGAAACTGCTTCATTTTCCTGATGATGAGAGTAATCCACACATTCATCACTACTAATCAGGCTACCCCAACTCCTTTTGTCTATGCCTAGAAGTTTGATACAGAACTATAAGATCACTCTGGATGTAGCAGCCTGTAATACCAAGTCAAACATGTTACTTCCCTGAAAGATTTAATTGCCATTTCAAAGTTTCACGCCTGATCTTCACAGCAGTGCTAACGCACTGCATCAATACAAGAATATTAAAAAGAGTAAGACGGTGATGCCAACTGCTACACAAACACGGCCAAACAATTTTGAAGAAAGTGTCCATCTTTATTTTCATTCTTCACTAACTTTGAGAAAGGAGAAAATATAAACTAGTGAAGCAATTATGAAAACAGTCCTCTAAAGGTTTCACGTAACCATAAGTTCAACAAAGAATCCCAAGACTAAAAATACACATTTTACAATTTACCTTTCCAGTCTATTTAGTGCAATTCAGATTAATCCTGAATATCTATGTATGAGACACTGAATAAACACATAGCATAAAGCAACAACCCCCAACAATGGCGAGCAAGAACAGACAACTACAGCTCTGCACAGACAGCGTTTCACTGCTCTCTCCGTGGTCACAAGGCATTTATGCTGTCCTCCCATCGAAAGGGCCTCAGGGACAACACGCTACCTGCAGCCCCAAGACTGGGAATCATCTTTCCCAGACGCTGGAAATGAACGGGCAAGGATTTAAATCCACATTGCCACGAAACGACCACAGAGGCCTCTGTAAGAACTGGCAAAACCAGGCTAACTTCTGGCCAGAAACTCCTCCGCTGCGGCGTCGCTGCCACGACCCGGTGCCCAGGCCGGGGAGTCACAGCCCTGGGGGCAGCACAGGCGCCGAAGCGGGGACGGAAGCGGCCCCCGGGGCGGCCGAGAGCCCCCGCCGGGCGCAGGCGCGGACCCCTCCAGCAGGCCGACGGCAAGACGCGGGCAGGCCGCGGCCCGGCCCGACCCGGCCCGGAGAGTGCGGCCCCCCGGGCGGGCCGCTCGCAGCTGCGCGGCAGATGGCGGACGCGGCCCTCGGCGCCCCGGGCCCAGCCCTCCGCCACGCCGGTCCTCGCGAGGAGCCGGGCGGCGCGGCGCGGCGCCGGGGCCCAGGGCCGGAGCCTGAGTCGGCGGTAGGAGGCGAGCTGCGCCGGGACGGGCCGTTACCTGGCAACGGCCGGGGGGTCCCGCTGTCCGCTCGCGCTCCCGGATCCCGCGCTGGCCCGGCTCCTGCCTCAGCGTGCACCGGCCCCCGCCGCCCCGCCGCGCTCCTTCTCGCGAGACGGGCCGGCCCCGCCCCGCCGGATCATAGAGTCCCAGCGCCGAGGTGGGGGGACGAGGCGGACGGTGGGCGGGCGAGGGCGTAGCGCTCGCGCTGCACTAGAACGGTCTCGGAGCCTGCGGGACTCCGCGCGCTGAGAGCGAGGCGACCGCTTAAGAGCCGCAGAGTCAAGAACCTCCTGGGAGCACAAACAGGCCCAGGAACAAGTTACGTCTCTCTCCCTTCCCGCCCCCAGAGGGCGCCGTTGGCCCCGGGCGGGCACGTGACCGCAAGGAAGGGGCGGGGCCGGCGCCGGCCTGCGGGAGGGGGCGGGCTCTCCCATCCGGGTTTCTCCCGGCGCTTCCGGCCTGCTCGGGGCGGGGGCGCGGCCGCTGCGCCGGGGTCGCGTCACTCGGCGGGGGGGGGGGCGTCACGCGAGGGTGCGGCGCGGCGGCAGGAGCGGTCCCGCGGCGCTGCCCGCCCGCCCGCCGCCACCACCACCATGTCGGGCAAGGACCGCATCGAGATCTTCCCGTCGCGCATGTGAGCGAGCCTGCGCGCGGGCCGGGGCGGCGGGCGGCGCGGTCGGCGCCTCGCGGGCCGCGGCGGCTGCGGCCGCCCAGCCCGGGCCGGGCCGCGCTTGCGGCCCCGAGCAGAGCCGCGGGGCGGGGGGGGGGCCCGGCCCGGCCCGGCCCGGCCCGGCCCGGCCCAGCCGAGCTGCCGATGCCTCTGCGGGATCAGTTCCGCTTGTGGCATCCACCGGCGTTTCCCGTGCCGCAGGCTGCGCCCGCTGTCGCCGGCCCTCCTGCTGTGCGCCCCCAAGGGCAGTCTCGCTCTGTGTTTCGCGTGAAACCCCTTGCTAGGCAGTTGGAGACTGCAGCTTGATCTTCCCGTTAGTCTCTTTTTTCCAAGTTGCTCAATATTAGCTCTCTGGGCCATGCGAGGGCCATTGCAGGGGCCAGTACCAAGGGAGAAGCAGCTTCCCAGGGGCTTATTATACAGTAAGGCAAAGTTTGATTGCAAAAAAGACCAATTTGTAGAATCTGGGTTCAAGAAAAAAGACCGCAAATCAAACCGCATTTTCTCTTCTAAATAGTTGCCACTGATATAACTAATGTGGCAGCAACTGCATTCGAGAGGTTGGCTGTAAAGGGTTAAGAAAATACAGGAAGTCAAATGCAAAAAGTGCAGTGGACAGTCAAGTAATTTTCCAGATCCTGACAGCAGACTATTTGTCATGAAGTCAGGTGCCTTTTGACAAGGCTTGGGAAGAGGCCGACGTTGGAATGAATGCAAATGTTTAAAATTGACATGCTATTAAAATTGCTATTGTAACAGTGCTATTCATTTTCTCTTCAGAACTCCCTGGGATAGAAGGACTTTGCTTTAAAGTGGAAAGCTGTTTCAAATCTTGCATAAAAACTGGGTTGATGCCTGAGATATAGTCTTTATGAAAGATACCTTGCAGTGGTAGAGAACCTCACATGTAAAATAACAGTCCTTCCCTCATATGAGCTCAGGATGTATGAAATAACACCTTACATGGAAAAATTAATATATTACATGGTAAAGATTCTGTTTTGAATCTTGGATCAGAAATAAGCTGCTGTAGGTAGTAAGTCATTTGGTCTTGCATCTGCTGTTGACCGTCCTCTTTTCATTGAGTTTACACGTCCAAGGAAAAGACACTTCAGTTATTTTGGAAAGGCACCTGTGTTGTGGGCTGGTACCTCATTGTGGCAAGAAGGTGATGATGTACGAAGGCTTAATATTTACAAGCCTCTTCTTCAAAGGAGGTAATAGACCAATAATGCGGCTGATATTTTGATGGGGAAGTAAGTTAGGGCAGTAAAATAAAGATGGCCCCTCTCTGCCTCTGGAACAAATCTTTTTGTTAACTGACAGAGCAGAGTTTTCAAAATCCTTCTTTTTCTTTTTTCTTTCTTTTTTTCTTTTACTCTTTGGTCTTGCTGGTATGAACCTCTTCTGTACTGGACGTGATCCCTTGCAGAAACTGCTCTTATTGACAGTAAACAAGACTTTGTTTAACGCGTTCTCAGAGCCCGTGAAATCTTGCTTGAAGTAGAAACTGAGCCAGTCTCTGACAGGTAGCGAGCAGAGCAAGTGAGCTGGTTCAAGGTGGTGGCATTCCAGAACCAGTTCCAGTTTGTTATGAAAGTAAAGCTACCTTTTTATTCTTTGACCTTGTTTTTCATCATGAACATTCAGAAAGTACTCACTTTTTTTTTCCGGTTATAAGCGTCTTTTAGACATTAATGAAGCCACTCTTATAATATGCCTGTAAAGTGGGGGAAGTAATGGATTTCACAGTGTAGGTAGAATCTTAATTATACTTAATTTTTCCAAGGTCAGAGAGGAAGTGTGCAGGCTACTCCTTTCACAGAGCTGTCTTGAGTGTTGTCCTTTGTGTGTAGTAATTATGTGTACAAAGCAGTAGCTTAAGTTAGCAAAACTTGTGTTTTTTGTAGTATAGCTACTGTCATTTTAGTTAACCTAAATCAACAAATTGTGCAATTTAAACCATACTTCACAGGAGTAGAGGGAAACGGGGATCCTTCAGTTCCCAAATCTGTGTCAGAATGGTTCATTTGGAGTAGCTGTCATCAGGAAAAATGAAAACTCTTTATTTCCTATTATGAAGGGGCTGAAAAATAACTTGTCAATTTTCCATGCTATTCAGCTTTACAGATACTAACCTTGTAATCCTCATTGATGGAGAGGAGATAAGTTCCCTTGATTTCAAACAGAAAAAGAGAATTCTTTCCTGAATTGTCCAACCTGGTTTACTGCATTGATTTTGCTCGGTTGCTTCATAATTTCAGTCATGTCCGTGCCAGGAAACTTGTTATGACTTTTTCCTAATCCCTTTGGATGACACAGGGCCTTTTTGTTTCTTGGTCTGTTTAACAGGGCTCAGACCATCATGAAGGCTCGTTTGAAAGGAGCCCAAACAGGTCGTAACCTCTTGAAGAAAAAATCTGATGCTTTGACACTTCGATTCAGGCAGATCCTTAAGAAAATTATTGAGGTAGGTAAACTGGAATTTTCCTATATTTAGCTCACTCCATTTAAAAGTTCTCTGTTATATGTCAGTTGTACGTTCCCATCCTGCTAACTTCATAAGGTAAGCTAGAATGTAGTACAACTTTGTGTATAACCTGTGTTTTGTAAGTGAGGCTACTGAGGACAAATAAGCAGAAGTATGTTTTCCTGGCTGCGATGGTACTGAAAATCTGTAAGACTTAATATTCTTCCCCTCTTTCCAACTAGCGCTAGATTCTCTTATTTTATATCTAGAGTTTCCTACTGCCTGCTCTGCTACGTTACAGGGGGTTTGCTGTGACAGTGCTAAGTGCTGTAGGAGTGGATTTAACATGTTCTGTGGTACTATTTTTTTTTGCTAGAGAGCACACTGCAGATCTGTGTTTCCTGCATGATCAGGTACACCAGGAGGTAGAGACAAGAAGTTTCATCCAGATCGAATTTCTTTCTTTATAAAGAAATGCCAAGTCCTGTTTCCTGCGCTCTTTGCAGCACAAATGACAAAATACAAGATATTCAGTAGAGCCTGGTGTGGCTTGTTCTGTCCTACCATACTAGATGGGATTCATCTGTATTGTTTAGACTATTACTGCTGCGGATGGCCAGGGTTAGCAGTAGTACTTTGTTATCATGCTTTAGACAAGCTTTTGGCACTCTTACGTCTAGTTGCCTGTAGACAAACAGAACAGCAATGCACTGGCTGATACACAAAGGCTCTTGCTTCTGAATAGCATATTTTTTTTAGCGCCAAGGGACTGAAATGTGTAAAAATAGGAAAACTGGAGCAGGAGGAGAGAGCAGCTTCACTAAGCTGCATACATCTGTATGCTGAACAACAACTTAAGATATCTTACATTATTCAGTACAATATCAGGTAAGAGTGTTTTCCCACTGTGCCATTATATTGTTGTGAATTAACGCTCACCTAGTATGGTTTTCTGCTGATAAAGATAGTCAAGTCTTTCGCAGTTCTGTGAGTTCTTACACTGACTCAAACAGCTTTTTCTTTTTTTTTTTTTTTTGCCAGTCACCTGGGAATTATGATTTCTGGTTTGAGATATAGAATTTCCTCTGTCTTAAATTCTGTATTGTTTTCTTGATGCTTTTAATTATCCATCCTGCAGAAGGAGTAATGTGCCTTATGTTTGTTGCCTCCTCCCCCCCCACCCCCCCCCGCCCCCCAGACTAAGTTGCTGATGGGTGAGGTGATGAGAGAAGCTGCCTTTTCACTTGCTGAGGCAAAGTTCACAGCTGGAGACTTCAGGTGAGGACTGCTGATCTTACTTGTGGGAATCCTACGCATGGGAAAGAGTGATCAACAAACTGTTGCTCTCTCTTTTGGAAAAAAGTAAAATTCTTAAATACTTGTTAAAAAGAGCAAAAGAAGGCAGTGAACTAGGTAGGACAGTATGGTCAGTATTCCATTAGATAAGGTGGGGGGGCATCACTGTAGGACAAAGATGATTTGTGTGATCAAAACGTATATCCCTTTAGAAGCAAACAAAGCAGAAAGATTAACAGAACTTACTTACACACAAATTACACAAAAATCCTTGATTTGAGAAGATAGTTGCTTTTTGCAAATTGGAATCTTAACATAGCAGGATCTAAACTATTTATGTCTATTTATGTTTTTTTGTTTGTTTGTTGTGGACTTATGGGCAGGATCCTAACCTGTTGTCTCACTAGGGCTAATGAGGGGGAACAAATCTTTTTTCCTCCACTGGGATGTTTGTATTGGGATAAATTATAATTCTGCCTAGGATGTTTGAGTAATTTGTTTAGCTGGAAACAGATTTTGTGCAGTAGAGGTGGGGAAGCGTTAATGATTCAGCTTATAGTACCAATTAATGGGGAAGAAACAAGTGATCAGACACAGTAGTGATCTGTGTGCTGCTGCAGGTGCCCAGCATCCATAAAAGTCTTTTTGCCCTTTCATTTGGACGTGATGCCCTTTGTTTCCTGTGCTAACCAGCTGTACTGCTTAGCTATAAACAATGGTCAGATTCCACCCTGTCAGTAAACTTTGTTTCAGTAGAAGAGTTGGCTACAGTGACCTGTTCAGGAAGCCCTTAAGACACTCTAGAATCCGTCAAGACAAATTGTTGTAGAAACTTAAGTTTGTTATTTTGGTAGAGTTAGTGGCTAAACAAACGCATTACTGTTCTCAAAGAACAAGTGAAAATGAACTGAACGTTACGGCTTCGGTTTGCGTTTTAACTTTGAAATTCCTTTGCTTTTAGTGGGAGGAGGGTCTTACGGGTTTATTAGACTTAGCATTATTAAAATATTTTGAAGAAGTTTGTTAGAAAACTGGCTAGTCTTCAGATATGCTTTGTGTACTTGGTCACAGCTGTTTCTAAAATAACACTTCACAGAGTCTGCTTCTTCTGCATTTCCAAACATTGTGTTGGAAACCCATTTGTTTCAAAGGTTCTGTGTTAGCTTTGAAGTCTGTGCTCAGAAAACTGAGCTGAAAATGATTTCCAAATCTTTACAGCAATTTGGTAACTGCTTCACTTTGTATCTAGTGAATTAATGAACCACTTCATCCTTCCTGATTAAGATATACATTTTCTTCCTTACAGTACCACTGTGATCCAAAATGTGAACAAAGCTCAAGTCAAGATCAGAGCTAAAAAAGACAACGTAGCAGGTGACTTTTCCAGATTATGGGTGTTTCGACTCTTGAGGAATGTGGGGGAGGAGACTCTGAAATATGCAGTGAAGTTTCCAAACAAATGTTCCACATAGATTTTCTTTATTTCTCTTATTCATCTAATGGTAGGAACACTTGTAATCTACTAAGATTTTTACGTACCACAGATGAATTTTTATATTTAGTCACTTACACTCATTTCATTTTATGAGAGACATATAAACTGCAGTCCAATTTCTAGATCATCAAAGAAAGCACAATTTCTAATGTGCTTTTTTTTTTTTTTCCCCTTTGGGCACTAAACACAGGTCAGGAAATCAGGAAATTCAATATTAAAAATTAACATCAGGAAATTAAATAGCAAGAATTGTCTATTAAGAAATCAAGAAAGCTAAATTAAAATCAAATGCTGAAAGCTTTCCTTAAGCATCCGGAAAACAGTACTAAAGAGAAGCATAACAAAACTGAATATACTTCCCTGAATGTTTTATGTGCCTGTATCTCAATGAGAGGTAAAGTAATACGATTCTGAGGTTCCATATGAAAATGGCAGAACCAGCATGACTTAATCTTTCCAAACTATATATCAAGATTTTGAAAGCAAAGCTTCTGAGCTCATGTCATTTGTTAGAAGCAAATGGGGGAGAAGTGAGTTGTACTTAATAAATAAGTAACACTTTTTTGTCTCTTGCACGTGTTCTTGTTTGCTTCTGCTAGGCGTAACCTTGCCAGTTTTTGAGCATTACCAGGAAGGAGGGGACAGTAAGTACAAAATGAGTATTTTATATCTTACCGGTACTTAGAGCTATTCGATGCTAATGGAAAAATATTGTCGTGTCTTGCGGATAAGTCAGTTTGCAGCATAGGCATAGTAGTACGTATTTCCTCCGTGATGCTTTACCTGTGTTTCTGTGGCATGGAAGGGTTGTTATTAGGGGCTATAGTATATTTTAACTCCCTAAATCAGTGTTTTTTTCAGACCAGAGAAAGATTGGTCTTGATGACTAGGTTTTTAAGACTGGCAGATCTTATGGTGGACATGCAAAACAATGACTTTTTACATAAACCACTATATAGAGGGATTTGTTAATGGGCAGAGACTTTACCTTCTCAGTTCCTGAGCCTCTTGTATCCCTGTAATTTGTAAAATATTAGCTTTTCTCTGGTAAGGAAGCACCATAATGGCATTAGCAACAAATATTATTTGATTTTTTTTTTTCCTTTAGGTTATGAGCTGACTGGCTTGGCCAGGGGTGGAGAACAGCTGGCCAAGCTGAAGAGGAACTATGCCAAAGCTGTGGAGCTGCTCGTGGAACTGGCCTCCTTACAGGTTGATGGGAGGAAAAAAAATGGGGGGGAAAGGGAAGGGGTCTCTGGTTTCTCACAGTTCATAAATGAAAGTAAAGTAGCCTCAGTGATTGTTGCCTAATGCTTTCAGCTGTACTATAATCTTTTAGTCCATCATGGTACAAAGTTGCAGACCTTTTTCACTCATGAAACTCAATTATAGTACAGCTTCACTGATTTCATTAGTCAAGAACGCAAACTTTCTTCAGGGAGTTAGTATTTGGTGTAGTAGACTTGTAACTGCTACTGTGCATCATTCATATGTAATCTGTTAATAGTAAGAGCACTGACATTAGCGGAAACAATTCTGCTCCCATCAAGAATTTTTATCCGTTTTGTGTGTAGGATCAATGAAAATGCTCGGTTTGTCTTGTCATACGTTAATTATTGAATATCTTTCTTCAGACATCCTTTGTTACTTTGGATGAAGCCATTAAAATAACAAACAGACGTGTGAATGCAATTGAACATGGTGAGTATTTTCCCTGTTCGGATGCATAATGGTTTTGAGTCTCCTTTCGTGACGGAGAGCAGAGTCCTGGAAGCTGCTCTTCTTTTGATTGCTTTCCTGTTGTAAAAGTCTAGCGGAACTGTGGCTGGAGTACACAGAGATACATGAGCAAGCAAACACAAGAAAGGACTTAGGAAGTTGCACTCAGACTCTGTAGAGCAAAGACCACAAAAATGCATATTCTGGAGTGTCTGCTAGTCCTCTTTGACTTATTTTGTCAAATCTATTGACTGGAAACAAAAGGGAGGGATGCTGTTTTCGTAATATTTCCTAGGGTTACAGCTTTTGAAACTGGATTGGTGGTGTCCAGCGTAGAGGTGGTGACTTTTTGTTTTTGGATGGGAGGGCAGAGTAGGCATCTAGAGAGCAATCTTGGCTAAATTCAGGTTTAGGTTATAGGAAACAGAGTGATGCTGATCTAGATTCTTTGGTATTTATCTTTGATCTGAATTCTTTATCCTTCATGTTCCCGTTTGTAAATTTGTCTCTTGCAATTTCTTAAGTACTACCCATGCACAATAAATAATGCTGTGATTCCTTTTGCTGTAGTAATCAGGGTGCTTTGATTATCTCAAACTCTTTTTTGAGTTGTTGACAGCTGGGATTTAACCATCTTTGTATGTACACAATAGCTTATTTATTTGAATAAATGATTTTAAACTGTCTTCTTCAATACTGTTTTCCGTAGATTTATTCCTTTGAACTTGCAGGCTTTTTCTGTGGTTATCACTCAGCAAATTTCAGCGTAGAAAAGGCTTCTTCTGCAGCCTTTCAGACAACTTTGGCTGCGTTGGTAACAGCTTTCACCTTTGAAAAGGTGGTTTCTGGCACATAGCCCTTAGAAGTGCCCAGGTCTTGTGCTAAACTTTGTTTAATGTCTTATCTCTTCCCTTGTGAAGGTATAGTTGAGTATTTTCTTCATTGCAGCTGGATGTGATGGCTTTCTCAAACTATGAATGCTGTGGATAAAAGTGCTATATATTGAACAGAAGTTTCTGATAATGTGATGAAAGAATGTAATTTTCATTCAAATCCAGCCTACCTGTTGTGGCTTTTTTGTTTGTTTGTTTAAAAAAAAACTTTAAATAACTGTCCCTGCACTGCATTAAACAATTTCCTGGCTAACAGACCAGCAGTCCAACAATTTCCTTGTTTATTTATATATATATATTATATATATATATTTTATATATATATATAAAATTTTTTTTTTTTTTTTTTAGTGATTATTCCCAGGATTGAGCGTACTCTTTCTTACATCATCACGGAACTGGATGAAAGAGAACGAGAGGAATTCTACAGGCAAGTATCTATCTAAAACAAGACCAAACTCCTCAAAATGCAGTTAGGAAAGCTATTCGCCAAATCTGTCAGTGAACACTGTTAAAAATGATCTGGTTCTTGCTGCACATTGAATTCCCAGAGCAGGGCAATTGGAGCTCTGCAATTACTTGTCTCAAAGTTACTAACAAATCCCTTCCACTTCATTGTGCCTTGCCGTCTTTATCATGTGCCTGCAGAGTACGGAATACAGTACATGAAGGTGCTCTGCTTTAAGGATGCCACGTCCATGGATGGCTTTTCTGGCTGCCTGGAGTGAACATGTCAAACCTGAAATGGATTAAAGGAGAATTGTCTTCATTCAAGAAAAGCAGAGTAGGGTAACGCAGTGTTTAGGGTCAAGAATGTAATTTAGAATTTGGATGAAAAAATGAGTTTTAATCTGCAAGGACGACGACTTTTTTTTTCCCCAGGGGCAGCAGCTAGGCATAGGAGCCTTTTGCCATTTGTTACAGGATCTTCATTTCCTGGCGAACTCCTTCACGCAGCTTTGTCACGTCTGAGTTGTATTGCATCTCTGCTGCCAACCTGTTTTATGAAAACATCATATTGTTTTCACTGATAAATCATGTGTTGTTCACAGGTTAAAGAAGATACAGGAAAAGAAGAAAGTATTGAAAGAAAAATCTGAGAAAGAACGGGAGCTGCGGAGAGCTGCTGGTGGGGAACGTGAACCTGCCAACCTCTTAGCAGAAGAGAAGGATGAAGACCTTCTCTTTGAGTAACCTGGCACAATTAATTATTGTATATGGGAGTGGGGGACCCAGAAGACAATGTCCAGCTGCAATGTAACTCTGGACACGTTGCCTCAATGATATTTATTTGGCTTCTCAGTTGTTGTATAAATCTGAGTTGACTGGATTGTGGATTTCTCCTGGGAGATTAGAAATCTGTGAATTTCACTGCAGGTGCTTTACTATCAAGAAAGCCTTTTATTGTTGGTTTCAGTAGAGACTATCAAGAGTCTTTTTGTGTTCCTCTAGTCTCCTTACTCAGTAGGAATGAGTGCCCACGCTTGTTTCTTTTGCAGGACTGGCTCTGGTTTTCCCTAGTTAGCTTCCTTTCAAACTCCTCCCCTTTCAAGTGTAAGGGTGGAAATGTCATTTGGGGAGGGAGATGCACACAAAATTTTTGCTGTTGAACTATTAAAAGTTACTTAAAGCACGTATTGGCACAGTTTGAAGTTAAATGTGATTATAGACCACTATGTTTTCTAACCCATTGATGAAATCCACACTCTTAAATGATTTATTTCTGTTGCACGATTGTTACCAATGGCCTAAATTTTGGCCTATGTTTTTAATTAGAGGTTCTGCCAACTTGTGTACTGTCTGTGCTAGAAACAAGTAAAGTTTCAAGTGTTAAATGTCTGGTGTCTGGACCAAGTTGCGAGAGGATAACAGCCTTAAAATACTTGGAAATTGTAGTGTTTATTTCAAAATAATGCTGCTTCCCCTGCCCCCAACTTTGAACCTGCACTGGGCTTCCTTTTACAGGCTGTATCCACATTCACTTAAACATTACCTTGTTAGGTAAGTAACCAAGGAGAAATGACTCTTCTGCCACATACAAACCTCTGCGGAGGTAGCCCATTATATGTTGCTAAAATCCTCATTGCACTGCCCCAAAGGAACTTTGTAAGGGGAATTAATTCTTCATCCTTAAGAAGTACTTTCTGGTTGTACTATGCTGAAATGACTGTTTTGTCAACCCAGGGAAGACCCTGCTTTTAGTTGCTGGAGAAAAATGTGCCAGTAATAGGTTTAATTGTGTTATCCAAGAGAACCATCAGGGCTGTGGTAGAACAGCTCCTATGAATTCTAACTTTCAGTGTAAGCCATAGCATAGAGAAGGTTGTACCTGTTGTTGAACAGTAGCTTTTTGCAACTTGTTGGACTAAAAGCTGTGTAACAGTATCCTTCCTCCCTCTTCTACAGGCAGCAATTTATCTATCATATTGCAATTAACTATCTTAGATGGAACAGAACTCAGCTGAAGATGGTTTTAGAATGGAATAAAGTACAAATGAATGCCAGGTCAACAGATTGAGAGAATTTTAGAAGTCTCTTCTGGAGCACTGAAGTTTGGACCGAGCATCTTCTGTGGCTTTTGCCAAACAAGATGACAGGCATGCCCATCTGAAAATGGATCACATCAGCGCAGGTGATTTACAGCTAGAACCCAGAAAGTTTCACTGATAAAATCCTGGAATTTAGAGTGAAGGGAAGGAGTCGGTGATTTCAGAAAGAAATAAAAATAGGAGTTAAACTAAATTTAAAAAATTAAGCAGCAACTATAAGAAAACCACAGTAAGACAACAGTTGAGAGAAATTGTAAATCTGAGGAACATGCCCTGTGTGCCCTTCTGACACCATATATCCAGTGGGAGAGGTATAGAAAACAGCCCCTAGGGCACTGATGGATCGAAGTGTCCTTTCACACATTCAGGAACACAGTGGGAAAACAACTCCAAAATCCACTACAAGAAATAAAATTGTACAGTGAATTTATTTTAAATCTAGAAATATTTTACATTTTTACATTAGTGTGCAGTTCATGATGTCTCAAAAATACAGAGTGCAGGTACATGTATAAAAGTACAATGTGGGCCAAGCACAGCTCTCAGTAAAGTTACCTTAAGGCATTAAACCCCCATCTATACTTTAAAAAGCCACATAATTACATTCAAAAATTCCTTTATGCAGTTTGGCTAATAAGTTTATTTTTAAATAAATCTGGACTGGTAAAAATACTGATACCCTCCTTTCAGTTTGGTACAGCTCACTACAAAGCCTGTGATAATGTTAAAGTGTTTCACCAGTGAAGATTGCATAAACTTTACCCTCAAGGGAGTTAACAGTCTTCATTAAAAAAAAGTAGATTCAAACTGGTGGCGGATGGACAGGCTGGTACATTTCTCAGTGCTGCTCAAGTCTTTCAGCTGAAGACAAAACTACATTAGCTATAAGCTATCATAGCACCTCTCTATATGGATGTCAATATATTGTGTGTCCTGGTAATTAAGAGAGTAGAGATGAACTTAATGCAACATTCTTGAAGTTTACATTCAAAAGCTTTTTTGTCTAATAACTTTTGTACACCATTTCAGAAAAACTTGGGGAGATAAAAATTAGTCAAATACAATAACTGCATGATTTAACATGACTGACACTGCATGTTAACACTGAATATATAAGGGGACAGAGCAACTATCCTATGTTGATTGTGACTGTAACAATTTGGACAATACCTACCTAGCTGAGCTAGGTCATCCTTGTCACATTTTACTGCTTTCTGCCTTCTTGTCTGTGACTGTGACACAGTCAATAACAAAGCCTAAAACATCTACAATCATCATCTTTCAAAAAAAGGGGGGGCAGAACTGATGTTCTGCCATCTATGAAACACTGACTATTCAAAATAACCGAATGTTCTAGCTGTCATAACAAAAGTCAGGATTAAAGTGAGAACATGCCTGCAATGTGAGGCAAAAAGCCATACTTTTGGATCTCTAGCCCTTAGGCAACAGATAGAACATTATTAAATAATTTCTAACACTGAAATGAACTGAAGATAAGTTTCCAACCCCTTTCCTTTCTGAAGGGTCACTACCTAGCCTCACTAATTGCCTAATTGTGTATTTTAATTGTTTTTAGGGCTAAAAAAAAAAATCTGCAAATACTTTTGCTATAACACTGGAATGCACTCTATACTTTCATTTTTCAGTACATCACATTAGTTCAGTAACTAGCAAAGTGATCTGATGCAACTTCTTATATTTGCTGTATACTTAGTGCTCTCTATTCAACTATGGGTATGAATTTGTTCCATCAAAGCTTGAAGAAAAAATATATGCAAGACAGTATGGAAAAAAGTCAACTACCTTTTAACCATCAGCATTAGACAGGAGTGAACTACACATTGACATAACTCCAGTGTTTTACCTGTAGGAACAAGGAAATGCTATGGCTAAAAATCAAGAGAAACATTCACATTCAAGGTTCTTCATGCTACCTATTAGCAAACCAGCCAAGACACTACTATTCAGTTAGCTTCAGCGACTGAGCAGTCCTACTGCAGATGCAGAGCTTCAGTTAGTTAAACCTTCACAGCTCAGGTAATTATTTGAGGATGTAGAGATGTTGTGATCTGTGTTTGCAGAACATGCTAGGATACAGACAGACCTTGCCTTCTGTTGACTTGTTTCAAGTTTTGTTTGTTTGTTTTAACAATTCCAAATATTTCCCTTTCTTGTGACGTCTCAGTCAGTTGCCAGTGTTTTACACATTTTTCCTGCAGTACTGAGCAAATGCAGGACAATACATCGCTGGTGAATTAAAATACTAGTTTACAATACAGTAGCTACATTCAGCTATTTTAATTCCAGTTAGCTATCCATTAGAGCAACAGCCACAAGACAAACCTTTTCCAGAGAGAACCACCCCCACCATCTTCAATATTCAGCACATCCTTCTGTTTTAGTCAGTATCCTTTGTTATAAAACATGAGAATCTGTTGCTTCTTAATCAGCATGTTTTATAACTATGTATTTTTCATAAAAATATAAGCTTTGCCTTTTTAAATATCTCTACAGATCTGTGGAGAACAGTGGCTCCAATCAGTCAATAAGTTTTAATGAAAATTCCATAAAAAGATCACATCTAAAAGATCAATATAATAATCATCTTTGATTGGACCAAAAATTAATGTGCAGCTGTTTGTGACTTACAAAGCCTGACTAAAAAGACCCAAGGATTGAAATATTTACACTATACACATTTTCGAATTACAGTGCTATTAGAAAGTGGAATGTTTTTTTAAAGTAAAAAATAAATTCAAGCCTCTCAGGGCAGCTTCAGATCAGAGTGACATCTTCATTTTGTATATTTTTAAAATAGGAAAAATTTCTCATCAGCATTTCATGTGTAGATTATTTCTCTGCCCAATGATCTGTAAAATTACACTCCTGAACTACCATCATGTCCCACAAAGTCATTAAGTTAAGTGTTAAATAACATTAATAGTTATAACTATGTGACAACGTGGACTGCATATATATATATATACACACACACACACACGCACATACTTCAAATCTTTTAATTTTATAAGAGTGATTCTAGGTTAAAAATATGGTGTATTTATGTATAAAAGTAGTTGCTAGAAAAATCTGTCTAAAGCTTTAGAATTTAGTACTGACTCAAGCGTCTCCATTTTTAGACCACAGAGAAGGAAACTTAGACAATTTTAAATTAGTTAAATCAGCTCACAAGCCGATTAGTGGATTTTTTCAGTAATACAGAATTTCACTGGCAAAGGATATAGCCACCAAGGTCTAGAGCTTACACTCCCATCTGTTATTAGAAATGGGTAGACCTAAACACAATCTCCTTTGAAAGGCTGCTAGATCGAAGTCCGTTTGTCCCTTAGAATTGTTCTCTTTCATCGTAGCCAGGTAGAGGGCACCCATTGAGGTTCTGTGTCAAGTTTGTTTATTAACCGAAGTAACTCCTGATACGCCTTATCAAGATCAGAATTTACAATTGCTGTATCAAAGTAGTGGCCGTTGTTCTGTTCCATCTCCCTCGTCTTCTCTATGATTTCTCTCAGTTCTTCTGGCTGCAATCAAAACCAGACAGTTATTGTATGCATGTAAGCCTCCTCCCATAACAATAGAGAAAGGTAACACCTTAACTCAGGTCTTTTAAACAATTTTTCACGGTATCAGTTTTGGCTACTGAAAAACTACTGACAACACTTAACCATGATACATATTTGAAAGCCAGGAACACTCAATATACCTCTACGTTTTTGGCATCATCAGTCATTTCTGACTGGCCACAACTGACAACCCAGTAAATAACTGTCCCAGACTGAAGCGCACAAGAAAGATGCATTGCTACTTATTTTATAACATGCATCTTACTGAGGATCTTAAATCATGTTTCTCAAAAATACATGAGATCACTAAGCTCCCTATCTTTCCAAAGAGGCTGAGGATGTCAGAAATGGCATGAGAGAAAGTTTGAATGGTGTAGAACAAGACAACGTGCCTCTGAAGATGTAACATTACAAACACTGCACAGCCAAAGGCAACAGCTATCATTAAAATATTTTTACCCCAAGAAACATATAGGAAAAATAACCAAAAAAATCAAACAATGAGAATCACAATGACAACTAACACTTGAGTCAACAAAAGCACTATAGCATCAGATAGATAACACTGCAGAAAAAAGGAAAAAATTTGTAAGCTGGAAGAGAAAGTGTCAGAAGCAGGAATATTGCCCATGTAGATAAAAGATGCCAAGAAAGAAGTAGAACTGTATTGTTTTAAGGTTTTGATTATTACACTTGGATTCTAAAAGCATGTTTAATTTTATCTTCCTCAGCTTATCTTATTGCTCTGTTATATAAGTAATATTTAGATATGGTGTTTGAGATAATGGTGGCAAAGTGCTCCAACCACTGTAGGTACATCTCCATAAGAAAAAAAAAAAAAAAAAAAGGAGATCAACATCTTTCATTATTCTAGCAATACATGCTTTGTATCCTATAAGCAAATAAGGACCTTTTCTGAGCTTTCAGACACTCTGGTTTAATCTCTGGGTTTCAATTCCATCCTACAGAGCTAAATTTCCATTTAACTAAATATTAACTAGATAAACTGAGACAGACGCTATTCACACCGACGTGCGAGGAGTGATCCTACAGGATCAAACACCAGCATAACTTTATCCAAATAGTTTAGTTTTAGAAAACATTTTCAATAAAGTATTTTTCAAGGGTAGATAGGCCCTCAAAAGGAAAAAAAAAAAATCATTTGCTCTCCAGAATTTCTCTCATGTTTGCTTGAGGACAATGAAATTGGGTTTTCCAGAGTTTTGAAATCAAGGGTCATATTTTTGTGCCCAAATGCAGGAACCACAACTGATTCTGCAACTGGAAAGAAACACTGTGCCCCAGCATTACTGAATTAGCAGTTGTCTTTGTCCCATATGTTACACACGTTCAGTTAGGCTAGAGTACCCTAAGGCCTTCCCTTAGTATTGTCTGCCTATTAATCTGGAAAGAACATATCTCTAAACCACAGCACTTCCTGTATAGTGTAAGTACCATTAAGATTTCATGCTTCCAAAAAATAGTATATAAATATGTTCACTGAGAGCAGTCTAGATCTGTCAACAAAAAATAGAATGGTTTCAAAAATGTTACCTTTGGATTTTTCCCTTCTTTGGCTAATAAAGCACGTAATCTTTCTTGTGAAGGTGGTGCAATGAATACAATATATGGCTTCAAGTCTGAATTGCGTAGAGTCTTCAGTGACTGCAGGAAAATAGGGTTTAAGGGTAGAGCAGTTAACAAAAGTTCCACCCATGAAATGGATGTTTAATGATGCACTGTTCAAATAGTATAATTGATCATATAGTCCTTAAAAGACTAAGTTAATTACACTTGTGCAATATATTAACAGCAGTATTATTAACTGTAATTGCACCACCACCACCACTCAGATTTCAGTCACCATTTCCTATAAAATTAGTATTCCAACATCTTTTGGTTCTATAGAACACATTTACTTTTGTTCAACATCGTTCTACATAAGTTAACTTGAGATTGAGGGAACATACTGTTCAGTAGCCAAAGCAAAAAAAAAAGTTTCCTAAAAATAGTATATCAGCTTTTATTGAAAGAAGGGTTTTTAATATACCATCAAAAATTCCAATTTAATTTTCTGTTTTGAAGATTAAAACACAACAGATTCACTGAAACAGATTGTAGGGTTCCTCCCCCCCCTCCCCCCCAAAACCCTTTCTTCTCTGTGTCTCAGGAGAAGGTGACTTAAATTTTACAGACATAAAAGTAGATCAAGTCAATTTTCAAGGTGCTAGGAATTTTCAACCTATTTGTTTTCATTACGTGCTTTGTGAACCCATGAGCTAGGCTAGTGAAACATCATACAGTCCCAATGGATTAGGCTGATTCTAGCTTCAGTATTACCAGACTTTACTGATGTATCTTAGTTTTAGGACTTTCTTGCAGCAGTTCCAACAGCAGCAGACCTCAGGCTTCTTCTATGACTAGGCCTACTAGGTTGGGCTAAATTTCTAAGCTGAACTCTGTAGACATAAATTATCCCTTCGCTCTCCACAATATCAAGGTCTCATAGCTAAAGAGCTGTTCAATATCATTATGATGTCCTGTAATCCTGCCTGCTAGGGAATTACATAGTCACATTTCCAAAATGCAGTTTCCACATGTAATCCTGAACAACTTCATCTCCATCTTCAAAACCCCAGAGCTCACAGAGTAATTAGACTAGTGAGACAATAAGGATATTTTAATTAGTTTTTCAACTCAAATAGTTAAAGCAGGTGAAAACCAGGCGCCTGGAGACCAAAGGCCCCTTCTACCTTTAGCACAGATACAGAAGACGTTATGAATACAATATTCCTTGTTTGAAAACACACAGAACACACTAAGAGTCAATCGAACAATACTGAACGAAAATTTAGAATGAACGCGGAAATGGATTTTGAACACATAAACCATACATAAACCACCAAATACAGGCCCTTTAGATTTGCAAGTAGCTGCTAGAATAAAAAACACAATAGGCAACAGCTTCTGCCATACCTGGGTATGAAGATTTAAAAGGCATATCTTGCCAGAGTTGATTACTTGCCGCACAGAGTCTATGCTAGTACCATAGAGATTCTTCTCAAACTCTCCATATTCAATAAACTTCCCTGCGGCTATGTCATTCTCAAACGCCTGTCGGGAAATGAAATGGTAATCCCTCCCAGCTACTTCATTCTCTCGCCTGCTCCGAGTAGTATCTACAAATAAGAGCAACCAAAAAGAAATCAAGACAGTGATATACCTGTAGAATTTCAAGCGGCTTAGGAGAGATACTGCTAATAAAGTAAAAAAAGGCATTTGAAATATCCAATAAAAAGGCAAGTATTTTATTTTCAACAAAAAATATCCATGAACAGATTAATCTGCCAAATATCGAACCTACAGTTTTTGTTTTTTAAATTAATCTAGAAACATTTAATCAACTAGAAAAGGACCTGTTTCACCTGTGCAACTGCATTCTGGATGGGGAAAAAAATGTTAGCCACTTATAACATGTTAAATTGTTAAGTTGTTTGTAAAAACTAGTTTACAGTATAGTAGACATTAAATATATAACACAATGAAAATATAAGAAGTTTGGAAAGGCACTAAATCACCAAAACTGAAATTTGTGGATAGCTAGGTTAAAAACTGACAGGTGTGCCAGTTTCCTTTTCAAACTGCTGTAGCTCGCTCCAACTTTATCTAAGCTGAAATATATGCTCATCTTATAACGCCTCTAAAACACGATATTGGGACATTGGATTTTCATTGATTTACCTAAGCTACTTTTTACTACGCAAGACTTGACTTGACTTAACCTTTATCCAGAAGCTGCCTATATCCTGCTCAAAAAACCCCAAATCCTAATCACAGTTTTAAACACGAGAGAACATGCCTGCAGACAGTACTTAGAATAAGCAATCACATCTGCCTGCCAAACTTACGTGGAACTGCAGAGGCAAAGCGATCTACTTCATTATTCATGAGTCGCTGACGCAATTCATTTTGGCCACAGTTCTGTGGGCCAATCAGAACAATAGGCCTTTTTCTATTTGCTGGTTGATGATACAGTGACATTTCCTCATAGGTCAGTATTTCCTCATTATCATAATCTTGAGAGAAAAACATTAACATAAAGTTATCATGTTATTGCTAGGTGCATGCGGTACTAGGTTTAAGAAGCTCCTGTCTCTCTTCCCAGCGTTTATCTGCAAGCAACCAAAGCAAGAAAACTCCAGAAATTACTACTTGTGGCTGTCCAGTAGGACAAGATATTCCTTCTTCCCCTTCTAGGGAGGGAAAGCGTGCTTCCAATCTCTACGGATATAGGCAGTGGTACAAACTCAGGAAATAACCCTCTTGCTAAGGAGCAAGTTTCTAGTATAAGAATAACATCTTATGTCGAACAATGACAAAAAAAAGAAAAAAAAAGACTGCCATCCCAATCCCAAGGTACTTTTTTGTAAGAGTATAGTTTTAACAGCCTACAGAAATCACTGTGGACAAAATTTCCATCTACTAAACTTACTCATGCAGAGTATAATGATTTTTCAAAATCATAATAAAGTGGTTCACTACTGTAAACCTGTGAGAGCTTCAATGCCCCAAAAGCTCTTTATTTTTCTACCTGTATCATCTGGTCTTTAATAAAGGCACTAAACGTTCTTATAGCTCCTGGCACCAACCTCTTTTACATCTTTCACTAAATACAGTTGCAAACCATACTACTACCACCACATGGAACATCGTCAGGCAACGTTTCTAACATCATATCCTGAATTTCAACTTCCTATTCACAGGCCTAACTATTCCTAGGATTTTCTATAGCTGTTCCAAGTGAACACACTGTGTAAAAAATGTTGCTTACCATCATTTTTATTTGCATTGTATAAAACCTTCTTTCGTTTCTTTTTATTTTTCTTCGCACACCACAGTTTTCCTAACCAAAATAAAAAGAACACAATTATCTGTACAGTAAAACACTCCCCATCCCTCCCACTATCTGGATTTTTAAAATGAAGATTTTTTTTCTTAAGTTTTGAAAATGCATGATGTTCTTCACTTCGTTACAAGTCTGGGATATAAAGCAAATGCTACATGTCATGGTCTTCAACTGAGTGATGGTAGATATAATTCTTAGAAAGAAAGAGGCTCCCCAAGTTCTCCTACATTACCTCCATTACATTGTATATCATTGCAATTGATACAATAAAGTTCTAAAGTCAGACCCGTATTTATATCAAGAATTTCAAAGAATCATCCCATCTGTACTACAAAGAAGTGGGAGAATTTTCTATAATGCTCTATGCAAACCAGTTCCAGAAAGCTCTCTAATTTGCACCTGTGTAACAGAAAATTGCTCTTTGGAAAGTGTATATCCAACCTGATTTTTCTGGCTCCTTGTCTTCTTCTATGGTTTGCTTCATTGCTTCTCTTTGCTGTTGAAAACTTTTTCCTTAATACATAAATTAAAAAAAAAAAAGTACAACAGCAGTTAACAGTTAAAAACCATTTCCATTTATAACTAAAAAATGTATACATATTTCTTTACTTTCCTCTAATGACCTACTCATTTTACTTTTTCCTGTGCTTTTAAGTTTCTGAAGAGTCTAGTGGAATACAAGATGTTAGAGAAACTCACTGGGGAAAAAATAGGCTGCTCATACAGAAGACAAAGTTACCTCAGCCTAATAGAATGCATCTCAAAATTAAAAAACATTAAATGAGCCCAAGCTTTAACAACGAGTACAACAAATTGGCATGTCACATGCACCACATTAGTGATATCCTTTGAAGCTAAGGATCTGTGGTAGTGATGTTATTCATATTTACACAAAAATAAGCATCTGTGTTGTTTCAACAGCATTACCGATTTCAGATGACAGTTATGGTCAAACATTTGTTCAGTGGTTTTGGGGGCACGTTGCCCAGCTTTCACAAGATGCCTTTTTAATAAGAATTCCTTTTCAAGTTCTAAGTTTATTGTCAAATAAGTCACATACCCCTGGCATCATAAGCAAGTGTATTTTTGTACTTTTAGAGTTCTCATATTGCTTGTATATCATCTTCTTCAGGTATATGAACATAGCTAATAATGCATTATTATTAGCGAGTGGGAAATAGGAAACCAGCTAGTTTCCTTCCCAGCATGACCTGAATGTTTTGTGAATCTTGGAAGGAAGGAATCAGCCTTTCGAAGAAATCCAATACACACTTTGCAGAAGGTTAAAGCTGCTGAGAAACCTGTTTGTTTATTGCCTCCAAACCATATCGCTCAAGAAAGAGTTGCGGAGCATTCAAACTATCATGGATAGTTTTGTTTGGAAAACTGAAAATACTGGAATGATTACATTTTCAAGTTATGAAGATATGGCTTCCTCGTTATTTTTAGTGTTAGATGTGTTCTATTTATACAAAATCTTCTGAACATCAGACTGAAAGAGATTAGCTTATATTTAGCATCAGTGTTCTTCTCTTATTCAAATATTATAAATTATCATATTTCTACAGTATTAGAACAGTCCTTTCCCCCCCCCCCAACTATGTTTAACAGATAAGGGGATCTTTAACGGGCTGAAATGCAGTTCATAATTCAATGCAAAAATTGTATACTGACTCCAATTTCTGAAAACACAATTACTCAAAAGCCCCTAGCAATTAGAAAGGAAGCATGAAAAAAGCTACTTTTAATTAAAGCTCTTTCCTGAGCAAAAACATGCAGGGAAATTATCACCTAAAACGACAGGTTTTAAATAGCTGAAACGCTGAATAACCCAGCAGCCACTCACATCTGACACAGCGAGCAGGCTGAAGTGCAATGTTTTTGCAGCAGCCAGCAGAGGGAAGTCTGAATCTACAGAACCTGCAGGAGTGGAGGGCTGAAGAAGATGAGAGTAGTAACTGCCCGCTCTATGAGAGTAGTAACTGCCCGCTCTATGAGAGTAGTAACTGCCCGCTCTATGAGAGTAGTAACTGCCCGCTCTATAAGAGTAGTAACTGCCCGCTCTATAAGAGTAGTAACTGCCCGCTCTATAAGAGTAGTAACTGCCCGCTCTATAAGAGTAGTAACTGCCCGCTCTATAAGAGTAGTAACTGCCCGCTCTATAAGAGTAGTAACTGCCCGCTCTATAAGAGTAGTAACTGCCCGCTCTATAAGAGTAGTAACTGCCCGCTCTATAAGAGTAGTAACTGCCCGCTCTATAAGAGTAGTAACTGCCCGCTCTATAAGAGTAGTAACTGCCCGCTCTATAAGAGTAGTAACTGCCCGCTCTATGAGAGTAGTAACTGCCCGCTCTATGAGAGTAGTAACTGCCCGCTCTATGAGAGTAGTAACTGCCCGCTCTATGAGAGTAGTAACTGCCCGCTCTATGAGAGTAGTAACTGCCCGCTCTATGAGAGTAGTAACTGCCCGCTCTATGAGAGTAGTAACTGCCCGCTCTATGAGAGTAGTAACTGCCCGCTCTATGAGAGTAGTAACTGCCCGCTCTATGAGAGTAGTAACTGCCCGCTCTATGAGAGTAGTAACTGCCCGCTCTATGAGAGTAGTAACTGCCCGCTCTATGAGAGTAGTAACTGCCCGCTCTATGAGAGTAGTAACTGCCCGCTCTATGAGAGTAGTAACTGCCCGCTCTATGAGAGTAGTAACTGCCCGCTCTATGAGAGTAGTAACTGCCCGCTCTATGAGAGTAGTAACTGCCCGCTCTATGAGAGTAGTAACTGCCCGCTCTATGAGAGTAGTAACTGCCCGCTCTATGAGAGTAGTAACTGCCCGCTCTATGAGAGTAGTAACTGCCCGCTCTATGAGAGTAGTAACTGCCCGCTCTATGAGAGTAGTAACTGCCCGCTCTATGAGAGTAGTAACTGCCCGCTCTATGAGAGTAGTAACTGCCCGCTCTATGAGAGTAGTAACTGCCCGCTCTATGAGAGTAGTAACTGCCCGCTCTATGAGAGTAGTAACTGCCCGCTCTATGAGAGTAGTAACTGCCCGCTCTATGAGAGTAGTAACTGCCCGCTCTATGAGAGTAGTAACTGCCCGCTCTATGAGAGTAGTAACTGCCCGCTCTATGAGAGTAGTAACTGCCCGCTCTATGAGAGTAGTAACTGCCCGCTCTATGAGAGTAGTAACTGCCCGCTCTATGAGAGTAGTAACTGCCCGCTCTATGAGAGTAGTAACTGCCCGCTCTATGAGAGTAGTAACTGCCCGCTCTATGAGAGTAGTAACTGCCCGCTCTATGAGAGTAGTAACTGCCCGCTCTATGAGAGTAGTAACTGCCCGCTCTATGAGAGTAGTAACTGCCCGCTCTATGAGAGTAGTAACTGCCCGCTCTATGAGAGTAGTAACTGCCCGCTCTATGAGAGTAGTAACTGCCCGCTCTATGAGAGTAGTAACTGCCCGCTCTATGAGAGTAGTAACTGCCCGCTCTATGAGAGTAGTAACTGCCCGCTCTATGAGAGTAGTAACTGCCCGCTCTATGAGAGTAGTAACTGCCCGCTCTATGAGAGTAGTAACTGCCCGCTCTATGAGAGTAGTAACTGCCCGCTCTATGAGAGTAGTAACTGCCCGCTCTATGAGAGTAGTAACTGCCCGCTCTATGAGAGTAGTAACTGCCCGCTCTATGAGAGTAGTAACTGCCCGCTCTATGAGAGTAGTAACTGCCCGCTCTATGAGAGTAGTAACTGCCCGCTCTATGAGAGTAGTAACTGCCCGCTCTATGAGAGTAGTAACTGCCCGCTCTATGAGAGTAGTAACTGCCCGCTCTATGAGAGTAGTAACTGCCCGCTCTATGAGAGTAGTAACTGCCCGCTCTATGAGAGTAGTAACTGCCCGCTCTATGAGAGTAGTAACTGCCCGCTCTATGAGAGTAGTAACTGCCCGCTCTATGAGAGTAGTAACTGCCCGCTCTATGAGAGTAGTAACTGCCCGCTCTATGAGAGTAGTAACTGCCCGCTCTATGAGAGTAGTAACTGCCCGCTCTATGAGAGTAGTAACTGCCCGCTCTATGAGAGTAGTAACTGCCCGCTCTATGAGAGTAGTAACTGCCCGCTCTATGAGAGTAGTAACTGCCCGCTCTATGAGAGTAGTAACTGCCCGCTCTATGAGAGTAGTAACTGCCCGCTCTATGAGAGTAGTAACTGCCCGCTCTATGAGAGTAGTAACTGCCCGCTCTATGAGAGTAGTAACTGCCCGCTCTATGAGAGTAGTAACTGCCCGCTCTATGAGAGTAGTAACTGCCCGCTCTATGAGAGTAGTAACTGCCCGCTCTATGAGAGTAGTAACTGCCCGCTCTATGAGAGTAGTAACTGCCCGCTCTATGAGAGTAGTAACTGCCCGCTCTATGAGAGTAGTAACTGCCCGCTCTATGAGAGTAGTAACTGCCCGCTCTATGAGAGTAGTAACTGCCCGCTCTATGAGAGTAGTAACTGCTCTTGAAAGGCAAACTGCAGAAAGGGAAGCTTTTCTGTATTTAACGTTTGTACAGAGAGATCCCACTTTATGCTGCTACTGTCATCTAAAGTTAACGTATTTTTTAAGCAAGTGAATGACAGAACTAATTCGTGCTCTGCTGCAAGAGGTTCAAAGTCACAATCATTTAAGGCAGTCAAGGTATACGAGCCTTTGAAAACTAGATTATTGCCCACTACAGCTATGGCAACAATGGCCTGTCAAGCTTCTGCTAGAGCTTTACTTACCAGGTATAAGGCCTGCCAATGGTTGATTATCTTCATCTCCGTCTCTGTAGGCCTGCCACCAGTTGGGATCTTCTTGGCTGATCACATGGAGTATATCTCCTTTTTGGAAAGATAGGCCTAACTCTCGGCAAGGGACATAAGGATCGTCAGAGGGATCATAGTCAAAATGTGCTTTCACATGTATCTGTGGAAGATTAAATGTAAAAGCAGACGAAAAATTAGCGCTTCTGAGGAGTTATACCCCATCTTCCTGTGATTGCATTGGAGCTCTAATATATAAAAACTCCAAGATCCTATAGAACAAAGATTTTATGTGGCATATAGGAGATAATGGAATGGAATAGTTAGATACATTACCCATGGAAAAGACTAAGCTGTGCTAGCTGACGGCTAGATGATGGCCTGAATTTAATTACAGGGTCTATGTAATTTCCTCAATTCTTCAGAAGGCACACACACACAAAGCTGTTTTAAGCTTTCTGCACCAAGAACTTGAGACAGTCTCTCTTTTTTTTTTTTTTTTTTTTTTTTAAAGAGTAACTAGTAAATGCATGGATTGAAACCCGTTTTGCTGGAGTATAGGTGAAAGTTTTTGACACACAGTGCACAGAAATTTATACAGAACTCTTAAAGCATCTAAAAATATATATTAGCTAACAAGATACTAAGCAAATTTTTCAGTGTTCAAACTTTTCCCTCCCAAAGCATATTTTCAAGTTCAAACAAAAACAGTTAAGTTCAAACCAATAAAATTTAAGTACACACATAGTAGGTAATTTCAAAAGAGAAATTCAGAAGCAGAGGCAGTTCTGGTTTTGTAATGTGTATTATTTTAGAAACTGGGTTGGAAATCCTACTATCAATTTCAGCTTACCTCCTTCAGTCATTTTTATTAGCTAATTCAGGTATTAGTCTGGTGGTTTAAGTGTTTTTTGTTCCACAGTGTAACGTGACTCAGAAGACCCATGGACGTACGCGTCCAAAACTCAAGAACTTCTGTAAAGCTACTTACAACTGTCTCCTTTGCAGGAGGTGGCTTGCTCTGTTGACTGGGAATCAATACAAAGGTCAGAGTACCATGCATGTCAGCCTGAGGAGGGAAGGAAAAAAAAAATAAAGCTTTTCAGCATGTAGTATCAAAATCTGGCTCAAGGCTAAGAATTCTAATAAGTTAACATGCTTTAGAAAATGCTGTATTAATTCCTAGAAAAGCTAGTTCCTAAAAAGACATCATCTATAATTGGGTTACAAAGTTACAGTACAGATACAGTGATGCAGTGACAGACTAAAAAGCCAAAGGCTGATATATGGATAAAAAAGCCTGAAATTCTTTATTATGCATAAATTATTCCTATATGAAATGGGGCACTTGCAACTCTGTAAAGCAGTGGTGGATTGAGAATTATGCTCTCTTGTTCTGTTCCAATACCAAGAAGTAAGTCTATGCTGGGAGGAAAAAAGTGGAAGATTTTAGAGAACTCTTATATGCAAAGTGCATGGGTGTACACAAACATATACAGATATAAAAGCAAGCACCAACCCTGTGAAAAGGCCCAGATACATCTCTCTTCATACACACCAGTCCTTCAACCATAACACTATTCACGTTGCATAAAACCAACACACATACATGTATCTCACAAAATTCAGACCTAAGGCCTTAATAAAGCAAACATAACTGAGCGTAACATGATTAGGCTGCAGGAAAGCCAAACCCATGATACTTAGTCAGCATGCATAGCTCCATAAAGAAATGGGCAGCGATGGTCTGGATAGTCTTGCCTAGTCACACGCGATTCATCATCATTTTACTAGCACAGGATGAAGCAAAAAATAAGGAAAGTATTTTCCACCTTCTGTTGAAAGTATTCTCTGGGGACTGAAATATTTGAACTTAATTTTTAAAACTTCAATTTCAGATTACAAAATACAAAAATCTACATATAAAAAACATTAAAGCCAAAAATTCATTTATTTAAACTAAGAAATATTAGAATTTTAATCATGTAATTTGCTTCAACGTTAAGGTATTGCGGTTTTTAATCTCTTATTCTGTAACCCTAGCTTGCAGGAGCTGCTCAAGAACAGAGCAAGCTCTCCACAGAGAGGAACTATAAACTAGCATTGCCAGAGTTGAATTATCTATTAAGCACATAGGAAACACTTTTCAGAAGCATAAGACTTAGCTGCATATGTTTTTTTTTTTTTTTAAAATATGGATGGCAATGGAGACAATTATGAATCTTGAGTCATCTCAGAAAACGCTGATTCAAGAAACAGTTTGAAAGCTTTTCACAACTCTAAGAGTATATTTAAATGCGTTAAAAAAATTCTCTCCATGAATTCATTCCATGCATTGTCTGTCAATTGGGTTAGTAAGTGTCAATTTAATGAGGAAATTTCAGAAAGAAAATCCAACTAAAGGTGGAAGTTATCCATTAAAAACCATAGTCTTACTCCAGAAAGCACGTGGCAACTTCATCTATGGATATTACTACTTGTCCTTTCTATAATAGTGCAACTTACACTAGAATTGAGTCTTTGCCCCGATTTTGATTTGCAAATAGACTTTCGATCTATTAAGTAATTCAAAGATTTGGTAAACATGATATTCCTAATTTCATTCTTTTTTTCCAAAGTCCAATTAAAAAAGCAACAGTTTATTTTCAATGCTTTGCATCAAAGTTATAAACTCACTTTTAAAAAAGACACTTTCATCTGTTTTTACTTCAACTGAACAGTCTTCCCTCCTACAGTCAGACCAAAGATTCATAGTCAAATTCAAGGTGTCCCGTTTCTGACACTGATTAATAACAGACAGTAGGGAAGAGCATGAGAAAAGAGCAATATCAGGCAAAGGGAAGTATTGGTAATTCCCAGTTTTTAGCATCCTACATCACAGGGCCTTTGAGAGACAGCACTTCTGCATTGATAGCTCCTGATGGATTGGTCTCCTGCAATTTTGCCTAGTAGTTTTTGATGATCTATTGATGTATAATTTTGTTATGCGTGTCAATAATATAGTAAACAGAAATGAAAAATATCTATGCTGCTAAAATCCTAGACAAAAGTATCATTATCAGGAGGGAAAGAGCAAAAAGTCTAGTCATGTAAAGGACCTGCGTGAAACACCCGCATAGCTAATTGTGTTTATTAATTGTAGACTAAATCAGCGTCAGAGATGAAGAAAAATCATGGTTTTTCAGATCTAAGCAAAATCTTTCTTTGTGTCAGAAAGGAAACTTGAAATGGTCCTCTACATGTAAATATTAGCTAACGGAATGAAAAGATTTTAAAATAATATTAAATAGGACTACAGATGACAAGCAGAGATATCAGGCTTCCGTCTTATCAAATGAGCATTGCTTGCAAGGAAAAGTAGTGCAAATGGCTCACCAGTAAGTCAAAAACTTCATTAACATCTTTTCCACGAATCTCAATGCCATTAATCTCCAGAACTTCATCCCCTTCATGTAACAGTCCGCTCTTCTCTGCGGCGCCTCCCTTGACTATTCGACTAATGATGACAGAATCCATTTCATTGCGAACAGTGGCACCCTGTACAGTGGCAACAAAATCTGAATTTATTACAAATATGAAACTCAAAGCCATCTCTTGTACGTACTCCAAGCCAGCAGAGAAAGATTTCTACTCTGAAAGAGAATGCAAGTAAGAGCTTGGACGCATATACCTAATGCTTCAGTTAAGAAAACAATCAACCAGATGAAAGCTCTCTGCATTTCTTTCAATTCAATTCTTGAATTTCCAGTGCAGTGTAATCTGTGTTGCACACACAAAATGCCATTTTAAAGCAGTTTTCCTACGGAAAATAAACGCTTCGTTGAAAGATGAAAATTAAAAGAGGAAAGAGCTATAAAAAGTCTTCAGTGGTTGGCACAAACATGCAAACTCTACTGCAGCAAAACCTGGGGCAGTGACTTCAATTAAGAAGCCCCGTCCAAAGCCAAGTTCACAGCAGTCATATGGACTATAAAAGGTAGTATGTCAAGTGCCAGTATCAAAATACATAAAAACTTTATCATCTGTGAGAATTTCTCAAGGAGGTGGGGGGGGGGGGAAGGGGAAAGATGTTTACAAGTTAAACATCACCTCCACATTCACTTTTCAAAGCTTTCATTGCAATTTGCAACGGACAAAAAGTGCCAGCCTTACATACAATTTTGAGTAAGTATCAATACCTACCAGTGGAATATCTCGAGCTTTCTCAATACGAACTATTTTAACCGTCTCCCCTCCATACATGCCAACGTTCTCATAAATCTTCTCATCTGTCACTGGCTCTGGTTGCATTTCTTGTTCCGCAACCTTATCATGAGCCAGTAGGAGTGCCTAATGTTAAACAAAATCAGTTCACTTAAAGAAATTTTGCATTTTGTACCTATATAAAATAGTACAAAGTCCAGTGAAATTCTTTTGCAGCTACCTAAGTCTTTGCAGGTTACAGAAAATTGCAAACTGACTCAGTCAACGAAAAAAAGATTATCACAACTATACAACTAAATTTAAATATATTTTATTATCAGGGTTCTATATTTTACATAGCTGCAGAATTCATCTGCTTGCTACTGAGTAGTAATCCATAATTTTAACTATAAACTTACTGAAGTTTTATTGTTATCACAAAAGATCAGGAATACCTTTGAAACTCACTGTAAAGTAACAAGCCTTCTGAATAAAGCAGTGTCTGGCCAGCACTAAGTGTCCTGTTATCCCTATGATGTAATTTTATAACCTACCAAAGTCATGCACTCCCTTGTACCATTCTGAACAGGGAAAATGAAGGCAGCAGGGAGGGAGAGACCAAAAACACTGGAACAAGTTGACTTATTATAAGTGCAGGGATGTGAAGATGCAAATATAAAACCCCCAAATCTCCAGCTTAAATTTTAGAAACAACCCCAAGCTTCCAAATTTGTTGCAATGCTTTCATGAAAACGTGGATCCCCCGTAACACAGGTCTTTCTTCAAAATACGGTGGTTAAAGGTTTTCAAAACGAAACACTGACGCAAAACAGTACATGACTTTGCAGCTCTCAGACTGCAAACTCTCTGGGACATGTACTACCTCCTGCTATGCACTTGCCAAAGTTTGCTTCAAGACTGCAGAGAATACAATAGCAATATTAAACACAACTGTGACTTTAATTAAAATTTTCCTTTGTAAAAAAGTACTCAAGCCTTGCCACAAAGATGAAGAACAAAATCCCCTCCCCAAACAGTCCAAGACATTTGCAAAAACATCAAATAGACTCAGAACAGCATTAAAAAAAATATATACAATACATTACAAGTCTCATGCTGTTTTACCTGCATATGAGGGGCATTCAGCAAAGCATTAAGTTCCTGCCCATCTTTGTGGTGACTGGGCTTCAAAACACTCTGTACCTAAAAAGAAATCGGGGGTAAAGCTCTTACCCTATCCCGTGATCAACCTTAAGGAAAACAAACAAACAACCCAAAAAACAAGTCACCCCCCCCAAAACAAACAGAGAAAACCCCCACCGTCAAAGTAAAGTTCTAGTTGCAGTTATTCATTTCACAGGAAGTAAGAGGATGTCCACATAAGTGTTACACTCACTCATGAAACTTAATCTGGTACACATTAGAAACACATGCAGTGAGACTACAGAACTACTCTGGCATGTCTTGTCTCAGTAATTCTCTGAGTAAAAGCTGGTATCGGATACATCATACAGATTTGTCAACAGCAGAGACTAACAAAGAGCTCAGCGACTACAAAAGATATGCATAACAAAATTAAACTCAGTAAAAGGAAGACGATAGCATATTCAAATAATAGACTTCATCGTGACTGATTTTACTAAGTTCTTTTAAAACAGACTAATTTCTCATTGATGTGGCTGGACTCCCTTTTGCTTAAAAGGGGATAGTTTATCGCTACCCAAACTATTTCTACCAGCAGCAAAACTAAACGATTCCAAGACAGGTTTCTACCACCCGTGCTGAGCCCCCTGCCTCAGAAAGCGTGAACAGTCAGAACTTCAACATACCGGGGCCCCAGGAAACCAGGTTTCTTTGGCTGGTTCCAAAATAATCTGTGTTAATAAATGGATAGTTTTTGCTTAAGCAACTTCAGGCGCCAAAAACACATTTGGATTCAAGGTCAAAAGATCTCAAGAGCCTCTACCCTGACAGAAATCATCTGCAGAAATACTAAAAACTCTCTGGGATGCTACCCAGAAAACAGTAAAGATGCTCTGAAACGCCATCAGAAGCCACTGAACGAACAGTTGCGGTAAGTACAAGGTCTTTCCATTGCTCCCAAAGTCATCACATGCAACAAGTTCTGAGGCTTAGAAATAACCACCTGGCACATGCTCCAACAGCCTTCCTTCTGACGTCCCTAGAACGCGACGCAGAGCAAACAAACCTAGCACACCTTGAAAGAAAACAGTCACAGGAGGAGAAGCCAGAATTAAAGAAGTTTTTATTAATTTTTTCAAAACCCTGAAAGAATTCAGCTTCATACAGGCCTCACCTCTGACTCATTCCAAAATTTCCCTCAAGTTGCCAGAAAGCTATTATCTCCCGCTAAGCCTGAATTTTGGGATGTCATTTAGCAGACAGAGCACTCTGACAGATATAGTTCACTAAAAGCAACTCTTCCTCTCTATTTAAAAAGACTCTTCTGTACAAAACAGCTTGAAAGAGGTCTATTTAAGGTCTCTCACTTTAAAGAGATTTGACATAACTCTCATGAAGAAGCCACAAAACGTACTTTTAAAGCCTTGCTTATCCAATCTTTACAGCCCTTTCACAGAAAAGCATACTGAGAACGCAATTTAGACAGAAGTCCTACAAGCATGACATTTTGAATGCTTAGTCAGAGCACACCTCTGTACTTGCCCTTAAATCTCTCGGAATTGAATCTACAAGCCTTTGTAAGTTTGTACAAGAAGCAAAAAATACTTTCCAAAAGAACCAAGAAAACTTACATGCTATTTTGAGAAGAGCAACGTTCTCCTAGCTGCTACATGATGCATAAAGGCAAACAATTACAACAAGCCACTTATGTCCCTAGCTTACCCCTCCTGTTATCTTCCTACTTCAAGTTTCTAGGAATCACAGCCAAAACCAGTGGGATTTTTATGAATGCAACACCAGGAACTGCATCTTCCCACACTTATTTTTCCATGCCTAGCAATCTGGCCCAACCAGTCATTCTCAGTGCAGTGAGTATCTGTTATTCAAGTTGAGCTTCTGCTTAGAATAACTAAACTATTCAAACCTCTAACAGTTTCCACCCTTCTCTGCTTTTTAAGAGAAAGACAATTTACTTTTTAAATATTTTTGTTACAGTGCTAAAACAGTTTCAGTCCACATACATCATTTATTACATTAGTATTGCAGCACGTCAGGCTCCTTCGCTATTGGCTCTCACAAGTTCCACAGGTTTTATCAGAGGAAGCAAGCAGAATTTAGGCTGACTTTCTTCAAGCAATACACTAAACTGATGGCATAGGCAGTCCACATTAAATATGTGGCAAGAGTAATTTCTTAAGCCTGTAGTCTGGTTCTTATTGTTAATTACATTAATTTTACTTCAAACCAATTCCAAAAAAAGACATTAATGTGATTTCACTATACAAACTGCAATCTGGAGGCACAAACAAGTATTGACCATTCAGAATACAGCACTTGCAAAATCCTGTTGTTCCTCACTCTCGTATGATCATACGATCATTAAACAGCATAGACATATGCATGCTAACGGGTTTAGTACTCTTAAGTTACGAGCTTCCCCTTGTAAAAGTACTGATCTAATTTAATTGCATACATTTGCCAAAATGGACAGTATTAAATCTGAAACATTCAAGAACATAGCTGTTGTAAACTGGGTCTATTGAAGTAAATATAATAGCAACAATATCTTTACTACGTCTGACACGTGCTGTTACAGGCCAGAAGTTACAAACCGTCTTGAATGCTGCATCAAATGCTCTTACAAGGTCAAGATTCAGATCATGTTCCCATAATCCTTGGCCCTATTTTTGTCAACTTTAAATGAATTTAAAATCACCTTAATTACATTTGATGTTTACTGGCTATTTTTATTCAAGAGGCAGAGTCCACCACACTATTTCAGGCAGCTAATCTCCATGTAAATTCCTTAAGCCCATGCGCTTCACTCCACCTTTTTAATTAAAGTTTCGGGGGGAGAGGAGGGAGAGAGAAATTTTGAGTTGTTGGTGCCTGGTTGTTGGAATCAGCGGGAAAAGTAAGAGTACAAGTGGACTACTAATAACTCCCTAAAAAGGGCTACTAAATAAAAACGTACCACTGTATTTTTATGTGTTGTAAATAGTTTAAAAACGCAACAGCAAAAGAGTTTTCAGAACACTCGGATCATCCACATTATATGTTTTATAAGAGTGGATACTTGTTTAAATAGTAAACGAATACAGATTTTTGAATTCAGTGTAGCAGCTGAAAACCTGCCCCTAAACACACACTTCCAGAAGTGTAGCTTAATCCTTTTAACATTAGTTTTGCTTTTAAGGGAGAAACAATTTCTGCTGCAACATGAATTTGTGTAACCAACATTACAAACTGCCCTTTTCTGTTCGAGCTATGGAGGCGTAAGTGCTAGAGCAGGTTCTCTAGCGCACCGCAAAAATCCCAAACAAAACAGACGTCTGTAGCTTTAAAGAAAGCTTTTGGGACATACAGTCCAAAACAGCTGTAGAATTGTACAGTATCACTGATCAACTGTGCTTTAAAATATTCACATTAGCATTACTTGCCGTTTAAAATTAACCTTATGTGCATATATGCCATTTTTCTTTCTTACAGTGTTTTGTTGTTGGCATCATCAAGAAGTTATCAGTATCTTAAGTCCAGGCTTTTTCAAGTGCCTTTTTAAAAATCACTCTGAAGCAAATAAAACTCTGGAAAGAGGAAAGAACTGCTTTCTGGGGCAGCTCCTCATGCCTAAGTTCACGAACAACAAACAAAACAAAAATGAAAAAACTGCCCCCTATCCTCCCCCCTAAGATGAGGAAAAAATAGTCAGACACGCAAGCTACAGAGGCTCGGCCAGAGGAAAGAAAATGAACTTCTTCTTAGGCAAAAATCATTTCCTCCCTTATTGCTACCATAATAAAAGAGGCGGCCTTTCCAAAAGGAAAAGTTAGCCTGAAAAATGAGCCTAAGATCTTCCATTGAGACAGCACTAAGAGAACACAGGATGCTGTGAATGGAAACCAGCTCAACCATTTCAGGATGCTGTTTAACATACTGCAAAATACAAGTAGCTTAAATATATCAGAAGCTGAATTACTGAGAATCCGTTAAGATCACATGTGGAAATTGGAATAGGCGTGCGCAACATACTGCCTTGTTAGGAATTTCAAGGCCAGAGAGCAAGAGTGGAACAGGGAAAGAGGAATAAAAAAAGACTGCAGGAATATGTTTGCCTTTTATGTAATAGTTTTCTGGGCGATAACAGAATTTGATAGGTTTAAAACAATTTTGGATTTAATTGTAAAGAAAGTATTTCTTCATGGAATGCTGTTAAGAGAGACAGCATTGGCTTTACACCACCTTGATTTTAGGATTTATGAAGCTAACAAAAAATGAAAACACAACAACACAACACATACATGGGGTTTGTTGGAAAGCAAGGGGTATAGAAGATAGCAGGGAGGAATATGAAACTGAAAACAGACCTGGAGTTCTGCTACACTAACAAGGCTTTGTTTGCTCTTCCACTACAGAATTCAGAGGATTTGGGCTTGCAAGAGTAATAGAGTTGGAAGGCATGTTTTCTTCTTGGAAGCTTCCCTTAAGCACCGAATAAGAGGACATCAAATCCATGAAGAAAAAAACCAGATTAGGAAAACCAGATTTCCTAATAGATGAAAATAAAGCCCTATATGTAAGTGGAGATTGAAGACTCTAGCTTGTATCGGAACAAAGCCCTGAACCAGGCCAGTGGAAGGCGTGTTTGTGAGGAAGTAGTTTACAAACAGAAGTTAACTGAAAAGGTCCCTTCAGTTCAGACATACAAATACTGAAGAAGTCTACTTACTCATCAGCCTGTAATAAACTAAAGGATGCTAAGTCAGAGGCAAGCTCATCTGGCTCAAAGGCAAAATATCCCCACTTGGTTTTGGCCCAATCTCATTGGCAAATCTAAGCAGGAAAATCTTGAGCTGCAGTTTAATCAGCACACTGTGCCTTTAGATAATATTTAAATAATGCCCCTCAAGAACCAGTAATGTCTTCTGAAAAAGATCTCCAAGCTTGCTATGAAGTTGTTTTCCTTAACTCACAAGGTCACAGTCTACAAGAAGGAAACAAGAAGAGGAGCAGATGTTGGGGGAAAAAAATTGCTTCTCATCAGGCAGAAAAAAGCTAGATAATAAAAAAAACACTGGAAATGTTTTTTCCAACTGGAAAAACAAAATTGGAGCGATAGGTCTCATAGCAGTTGAGGAACAGCCAGCTATTTACTGGCTTAGATACCCTAATTCAATATCTGAGCCAGTTCTAAGTAGTAAAGCCTGGTTCACTGCGTGCTAACTGCTAGAGCATTTACCCAGTCTCTGGATTTGGTTTTGCTGAACACTACGTTGTTACACTTAGGGTGATATTGGTATTCAAGCTAGCTAAAGTTAACAAACATGTATGTGTATTGAGGTGTAGCCTTACTTTACTGCAATAACCTTGGGCCATAGAGCATGGAAGACAAAGTTACTGAGCAAAACCATCAGAGGGTCCAGCCACACCTAGCTGCACGTGAGAACTCATACTGTTCACAGCAACTCATATCTGACAGGTTTTCTGTAAATTACTACTCCTGCTTATAAAGCTACGGGTATTCAGCTATATTCAAGCGAGTAAGTCTCAATGCAAATAATTAAGTTTTTGATTTTTTTTTTGAGTTAACATCTCATTGAAAAGATTAACATTAAAATCTCAAGTAAAACTCTAAAAGCATACCTCAGTAATTTCTAAAAGACATATTAGGTCTTATAAAAGAGCAGTCATCTGTCAGAGCACAAAATCAAATCTAATTTGATCATCACAGCAGTGATCAAAATACTGAAACAAAGTTCTAAGCGATCTAGCGCTCACTTTAAAGCAAAATGCTTACTTCCACAGTACAGTCTTATTTTCCGCAATGCCTTCCAATTTAGGAACCATGGCTCACTCACAGGAATGTCAGTGAATTGCAATTCAATTGCTGAATGCTTGAAATAAAGAATACTGGAGGTAGAGAGTTACGAATAACTGTTCTTCCTTCCTGCATCTGAACACAGTACCTTTCACATATTAAAAGTAATAATTTACTATTATTAGTACCTGTCTACCTGAACTAAAAAGGAAATTCTTACCCCCAAAACATTTCTGGTTACTATTCAGAAATCTGGAAAAACCAGATACAGCAATCAGTGACTAGTATAATCCATTTTATATGCAACATTCAGTAATTCAAACAAACTTGACAAGTAAAATATTTTAACAGCTATGATTATAGCTTTCAAATATATCAGAGATGCATACTGTACATACCTCTTGTGCTAGTTCTTGGGCATTGGAGATAAGAGGATATGGAGGGCTGGCTTTGTTCATGTGCACTGTAACAGCATTGTGTATCTTAAATGCATTCTGAAAATCAGTATTTTGAACAAGCTGTAAAATGAGAGAGATATCCTCTTGGCTCTGAGGGTCTACCAAAACGTGCTGGATATGCTTAAGAGAAGTTAATAGTTCTTCCACTTCTAGGTAGAAAATAACAAAATACAAATAAGATACCAGTTAATAAAGACTAGTAAGTACATACCGTTTAAATTAATGTTTATGCCATTTTAACCCTGTTCAGTTTTTAAATCAGCAACCATGCATACAAATTTTAGTTATCTATTATTCATTCTGAATTTTATTAGCAGAGCAGAATCAAAACAAGGACCACAAGAAAGTTTAAGCAGAAGAAATAAAAAGCTGATAGAACGTTTAAATTTAAGTTCCCTATCACAGCAACAGTTGTCCTACTCTGAAGGAAAGCACTGATACGTAAAAGACCCAATAATTGCAGCTCATGTATAACTGTGCAAGAGGGACTAATTTTGCAATATGAAAATAACTACTTTGCTAAACTATTCTTGACACACTGTATATTCACTAAGAGAGTGCTATTTCAAATACACCTTCCTATGTCTATGTGCCTTATAAGTATGTAATAGCTATATATAGCTTACCTATAGAACAAGTGTTAGATATGTAAACCAAAATCAATTTCTAAATGTAAAGTTATGAGCAACCTTATCGCATTAAAACAAAAAGGATAAGGATGAAAAAATCTCTACAATCAGAGTTCTGAAAGTCCTCTGTATCAGAGAACAGCCTGCATCTTTCACTTACTAGGTTATTAGTTCCACTTGGACCATAAAATATTTTAATAGCTGGTTTCTACATTTTTATAGACTACTATACATACACTACATTCTGGAATGTCAAAAGCTAACTTAATGCTCTAGGAGTGCTTTTTAAAGATGGTCAACTTACTTAGTTTTAAAACTAACCAGAATTTCTGCAAAATATATCACTTGTCATTTTTAAAAATTTAAGAAATTATATAAAACAAGGAATATGAAGCATGCCTATACATCTGTATAAACACAGGTTAAAAAAAATCCTCAAACAGACCAAATAAAAATAGTGGATATCTGAATATATAATATATATAATACATAATAGTGGAACCTGAATAATGTATGTATTCTCACACATTATCCCCCCCCCCCCAAAAAAAAAGTAATCAAACTTTCTCAACAGAACTATTCAGCCACAATAGGCTTTTCAGCAATCTTTTATTTCAGTAGGTTCAAGTCAGCTAGAATTCTGAATCCTCATAGCCTTTTAAAATGAAGACAGGAAATAATCCCAAAGTTTAAAACTTTCGGTTGATTTTGAGGTCAATCTCCCTTAATGTTATCAAACATCAGCTGTGAGAATAATTTCTCAGTTTCAGCAGCCATCTTCACTGTTCCATTATGAGCTAATCAAATAACATTAACTAAAACAGGAATGCCATCAAGACATCAGCTGAGTTAAATCACAATAGTTACGGATCTCTAACATGGAGACATTTTGTTGAGGAGTTTCATTTACCCATTTTTAACTCTGACTCATCAGTATACTTAACCCAAGGCCAGACTCAAGCCCATTGAGCATAAGATTAGGATGGCTGATCAAGGTGCAAAAGCCTAATAAAATATGCATGTCAATGAGGCTTAGTGTTTTAAATTTCAGAAAAAGCATTTCTAAATAAATGTTTTCATTTCAGGTTAGCCAGTCAGTCTTCTGCAAAACAAAAGGAAAAAAGACAATCCTGTAGAGCTATTATTGTTGCGTCTTACTGCAGGACAATTGCAAAAACACACCCCCAAACCATTCCACGCATAGCTAAAAGCATCCTCCCCACCACAGGTCAAAGGCTCCTCCCTGTAACCATCCAGAAAAAAGGCAGTGCAAAAGCTGCGCTGAAAGCTCAAACACAGGCTGTGCGTGATGTTCCATAGGGGAAATGCAGTACAGCTCAGAACATGCGAATTCAGCTCAGTGTCTCACCAGAAAACAGCAAACAAAATACACTTGCCACCACGCAGCGGCAAACAAAGTGTAGACAGGAGAGTAAAGAACAGTCTATAAGAATACTTGCTAAATAGGATGATGTCAACTGACCAATTTCTTACATAGTGGGTTATGCAGCTTACCAAAGCATCTCAGAAACTGCTTCTCCTGAGAGTGAGGCTATGTACTATTTTCATGCATAAAAAAAACAAAACAAAAAAACCCTTCTCCCCCCCCCCCACCCCAAACAAAACACCAAAAAATGCCCAAACAAAAAAATCTCATAGTGGATAGAAGTCAGAGGCTATTGTGCATAAACCTTCCACAAATACCTGTTTCAATAAAAAACAAAAAACAATACTGCCAAATTCTGCTATTTGTTACTGTTACCAGTTTCAAAGAACAGTGAGACATTAGAGGAGAACCTAACTTCTTCTACCATTCCCTTTTTTAAAGTCATATCTAAATTTTCTCCCAGCCACACACCTGAGAGTTGAAATACATACAAATATGTGTGTATATATATATATATGTAAACACAGATTTCGTTCTAACACATTTCATAGAAGATAAAAACATATCTATGGACATAGAAGGATGGACACCTATAATGAAAAGAAGTAATCTTCCTAGATGCCTCTACATATTCTCTCTTCAGCACTTTGCTGCTTCCATTTCTTTCTCGCCTTTTCCTACAAACCTACCACAGAGCTCTCCTCCCTATCTAATTCCCCTCTACAATAAACCTTCATCTGTGTTGAATGCAAGCGCCTTATACCAACTGACCCTCACACACAGACAAAGGAACAGCAAACAAACATCCTCCCTCAATCAAAGTTGTAAAAGAGAAATAACACTTGGATGGAGTGAAATTAAATATCCCCACAGAGGCAGAGAGTCATTTCCTAAGTCACTTATTCAATAAAAAAACTAAAACGTTAACATAGAAGTCTGACTTTACCGATGCCTAACTCTCTCTGGGGTTGCACTTCTGAATTCTAACTCAGATTAAATTAGAGCTAGCTACATTTATTTTTTTAAATAAATGCCAAGTAACAAAAGATAGGTATTTCCTATTGAAAGGGTTGTCTTGAAAGGGGAAAAAAGGAAAAAAAGTTCAATAAATGACTTACAAATTCGTATTTACTCACAGGAAAAGTGAGGGCTCTTTTGCAGACGTAGTCCCCCTTTAACCCCGATCAATCAGCCATTGACTATTTTGTTTTAAAAAGTCGTCTTTTACAAGAAATGTCGCAGCCTTTTTTCCATTAGACTATGAAAATGGCATGGAACGCGGCTGAGCGCTGTGTAATATATGTATTAATCAAAAGACTGGCAGGGGAAAAACACCCAACTGCAGAGGAGGACCCAGTCACAGTTTAACCTGTTAGATTAGCAGAGGAGGAAAAGGAAGTAGCTGCTTTTCATCACTTTAAACAAAAAAAAGTTCTGAACAGCAAATAAAGTATAACTGCCTTCACTATACGTCACCATCAATATATCAACTCCAAGTTCTTTTCAGCGTTCTCTACCTGCTGTGCTAGCACTAATGTTCCATATGCTGCTTGAATCGCAGTGCTAAAGTTTTCTGTTTTAATGGAGAACTTATAAATAACTTTTATTTGTAATCATGTATAGAACTTATTTATAAATAAGTTTGACCAAAGTGTAAATACAAAAAAGATGGGTTTTTTCCCCCCCTTCAAAGAAAGGAAAGTTTTCATTGTAGCCACAAACAAAAAGTTTATTTACTTGAAATGTCAGTTATTCATTTAACTAAGTTAACTGCATAAACTGAAAAGAACAAAATATTATCTGCATCTACCGAAAAGTCTACTGATGTGAAAAAGCAACTTAAACACACATGTTCCAGGTGCTCAGAAAGTTTCCATTAGGTCAGCTGTTTAAAACATGTCCTGTTTTGATAATAAACATGCCATTTAAACGTTTTAATTAAATGTCCTAATTTATTTTTATAAACAAAATCCAATTTGTTTAATCTAGTCTTTTCCTGCTGTTTTAAGCTAAAAAGATTAAAGGCTTGGCAATTGCCTTCCAAAGCAGACATCAGCACTTATGAAACAGTATTATTTTCAAAACTAAAATTAAAGGTGATCAGGTCAATATTCTTATTTTAGAGTATTCTTAAATTTTTTTACCAGAAACTCTTTAAGAATTAATAAAAGAGCAAAACTAATTTTTTTTTAAATCACTTAATTATGATAGTTCAACATCTTTTACATATTAACTAGAATTCACTAAACACTTGTCAAGGATTATTTAGGGTTTTCATAACAAAGCCTAGAGATTTGTGAAAGTGAGTAATAAGTCCCTCTGGCAGTAAAAGTAAAAGTGGAACGAGTCAGGAGCAATGCAGGTCAGAAATTCAATACAACCAAACAGCGAAAAGAGTGACACACTTCAGCTACTAACAATTATTTTTAGACAAAGTCATGAACTAACAAATCTCTTAGAAAACAAGTTGTATACACAAATTTTCAAAATTCTGGCCTCTCCAATTCAGTTATTCAACGTACTTTGGATTTCAAAAAGTCAATACATTATAATAGGTTTAGTCTGCCTTTATCCAAATTGTTACTGTACTAGCGTGATTTCCCTGTCAAACATTATTGTCTTCATACGCCTCTTACAACACCATGTCATGATTTTTTTGATTGAAATAGATGCCAGTGAAGCCCTAATTCAGCTCTCTAGCGCATATATATATATATATATATATTATAGTCTAATGTATTACTGAATCTCCTGCAACTCCTGGCTTCTTTAGCTTAAAGGACAGATCATATTCAATTAGCAGCTAGTCAATACTTTGTTCTGATCTATGTGCATACTTTTAGGTCTTATACACTGCAATTCAGCGTAGAGATAAAGACAGCATTAGTTTTCTCATTTTCATGATACCCAGACACTGAGATATTGAATAGCTTCAGGTTAAACATGCAATTTACTACTGTGTTTTTACAAATACGCGCTGACAGCGGAAAAAAGTGACAAGACTCAAGCTTATCATTACAAAAATAAGAAGTTTGTCCCAGTGTACACAGTCATCTATTCATTTTCTTTAAGATGCATCTTCTACCACATATTCTCCCCCTTGCTCTTTCCTAATTCATCTCTCCACATAAACTGCTATATCCGCGTATCTCGTGTTTTGTGCTTTTCCTCCTACAAATATCCTTATTCAGACAATCGTAGTTTCCATTCACACCATTTCTCCCCTTCTGGCTCAGCCAGACTTGGTTTCCTCCTTTCAACTTTTCACAAAAGCCTTCTGCTTTCTCTGACAAACTGTCAGCTTCCCCCACAGCCTGTTCCTCTTTCTTTCCCATACTGATAGATTTTAAAAATCATCTCTCCTCCTCACCGCAGCTCTCCACTGTGGTCTTCCCTGTTCAAACAGCTTCTGTCTACCCCTGCTCCTTACCAGTTCTCAAAACTGTCAGCCTGTTATTCCTCACTCCCATTTATTTCTTTCCTATCAGCTTCCATGCCTAACTTTTCTGCCTTTTCGTTTCCAACTAGCCCTCCCTCTCAGTTCTCAGCATCTCTGGTATGAAACCTAGTCTCATCTCTCTAACTCCAAGTGACTTGCTTTCCTCCCTTCTACAGTTCCAACTTCCAACTCCTTACTTAGCAAGTCTTTAGAGCTTTTAGCCATTATGGTTTAGCAACTTCCAGCAGAAGTAACTTCTACTGTCTGGTATTAATCTTTGAAATTCTCTTTACAGAAAGAACACAAAGCAGAAGATGCAAATTCCTTCATCCTTTTCCTATCCAACATCTAATTCCTCATAAAGTTAAGTACAGAATTTATCCATTATGAAGATATTCTCTTGGGCAGAAGTTGACAAGCCTTGCACTAAAATGAGGTACACCTGCCTTGTTCATAACTGACCCTGCTTTGAGCAGGAGGTTAGACTAGATGACCTCCTGATGTCCCTCTCACCCTGAAATTTTCCTAAAGAGGAATCTGTATAACATAAGGACTACCAAAGGTTAGTGAAGAGAGATGTACCTTTAGCAGAAAAGTTGCTAAGGCATACAAATACTAAAGAGAGAGACAGGGAGAGAGAAGGCAATTTGTTGGCTATTTTTTCACTCTGTTCTCAAATACTAGCCAGCAGGAAAGAACACAACAAGGATTTTAAGTATAATCTCTGCCCCTTAAAAAAAAAAAAAAGCAGCAGTATCGATCTTAAAACAGGAGGTACAGATTTGAAAAACTGAACTGGACTCTCAAATTCCCAGTGCCTCATTTTCACTCCAATGTCACACTGGATTTTAGATAACCCTTCTTCTTCAAGCAGAAGTGTTTAGAAACTTCTACTGAAGTTTAGTAAAAGGAATGACAATTACAAAATGAAGGACTTCAGAATCTCTCTTTTAAAATTACTAACTTATTTCAAATATTTTCATCAATGTCTATCTCCTCATTAACTATTTTGTATATACAAATAATGAAGACCTACTTGTCTTGGCTCTTGTCAATGCCAACACTTTAAGAGGAAAAGGCAAATGGTATTAGGCAACATTTGATAATGCAAGACAGCCAAGATATGAAGAAACCAACAGCATGCTTCACTTGCAAGTATTAAGCATCTTGAATTTAAAGGAGAGTAAGTGTTTACTCATTACTTACTCTGGTATGTGCTTCATCACACACAAAAATAGGTTGTACTTGCATAGTTTTCCCCACCCTAAGAGGATGGGGACATACTATGAATTTATTAGTGTTCTACAGGTTGCCTCACTGACTCCCAAATGGATCAGTTATTAAAAAGCCATTTGCTGAGACACACTGCCTGATACTATAGCTAAATGGGAAAAAGAAAAAAAAAAAAAAACAAATTCAAAAGGACCATAAGACTTCAAATCTGAATAGAATTGGCTAACATGGTTTTCAGTGGCCTAAAATAACATTAGTATTCAACCAAGTATTTTCTCTATTAGCATGTTCATTGTATTGTACCTACCTAGTGTCTTCACAGTACAATGAGGACTCTCCAAAATAATTCCTTCTTCTGTGTCAAATATTGGATTATCTATTCCAGTTTTAGGAGGGATTTGTGCCAGTTTCTTAAGCCTCATGGAAGCAGTAAGGTCCAGTTCTTGTTTCTTTCCCTCTTCTTCGCGTCTGCGCCTCATGTCCTCCTGCTGCTGACGAATTCGCTCAAGTTGAGCGCTCCGCCGCATGGGCATCATCCTGGAGCCCAAATCCCCTGGGCAATCAACAGCCATTTCTCTGTGCTTTTGAGGTTCCTCAGGACATGCAAGATCCACATTTTTTGCTTCACTGTCGGAATCTTCTGTGATATGTCCATTCATATGAGAAGTTGTCATGATTATTTGTAATTATGCCTATTCTCTTCAAACACAAATGCTGCTATAAGGCCAGTTTTCGTTATGATGTGGCATAAAATCCATTATAACTTCAAAAATACTTCCCTTCCATCACAAGACAGTTGAAGAAACATCCAGGTCGAAAATCTAGTGAAAGATATGCAAAAGAATTTACTGAATAACTGCATTCAGAAGCAAACATCTAAGAGTTCTTCAGGCCTCCACAAAAAGAACGCTGGGGCTTTTTCTCCACAGTCACATAGAGCTTCTTCCCCTAAGAACTACAACACCCACACAGATCTGATTAACACATTTTAGTAAACTTTATGTGCCAGTGTTAGAAAAAGAGTACCGTTAAAACTAATGCTAAAGTTCCTTGTATATCCAGGACAAAGCAGTAGAGATTTTGCACTTAAACAACTGCAAATCAGCATTTTTCTGAAGTCCCCGCTCAGTTTCAATTTATCCTTTCATTCTTAAAATTCCAACACAAACTACGCCTATGATCCTACAAACACTCAATGTGAACAACTCGTTATAAACAACATATTTACAAGAAGTTTGGCAAAGTTACATCCAAGTATAAATATCTGCACTTATTGTTTGTAAGTTACAGCATTTTCATGTAAACACTGCTTCCCAGATTTAAGAGAAGACAAATCTAGGGTACAGTTCTTCAAAAAGGAGCACTGAAACTGGAACAACTCTGAAACAAATCTGAAGGGTATAAAGTCCTGGGACACGGGTTGGAGAGTTCTGGTTAGTAACTACTCTTGCTGCTTTCTATAGATACACATTAAAGCACAAAGTACCAAATAGAAGGCGAAAAGTGTGTGTGTGCATGCGCGCGAACACGTATACATATTTGAGAATGAACAATAAATTTCCATAGTCAAGCAGTGACATTCCACTCTACTCCCTATTACGGTTTCACATGTCCTGATAAGTACAACCAGTCAACTCTTAAATATAAGACATAACGCAAGTGTCCTATAATACATTGCCTTTTCTTTCATTTTTCTGTATCACACGCCCATTGACACATTGTCTCCAATATGCACACTTAAAAGGACATAAAATTAATAGGTAGCTGTGCAAGGTAATCACAGTATTACCAACTACATTTACAATTTCTGAAGTTCCTTTTTAACAAGTTTCTTTTAGTTACGGATTGAAAGGGAATACTATAAACACCTCAAAGTTGTATTTTACAGAAACACAGGAAGCACCAAGACAAAAAATGAATTTTTCCTTTCTTAAACAGAATGTTTGCATTTGGAGGAGGAAGGCAAGGCTGCTGATGTAATTAAGCTGAAAATTAAATATCAAGAGTACAGTATTGGAGGAGCAGCAACAAAAACTCCTACACAAGTTCTTGCTAGTTTGCAATTCTAAGTACGTGCCGGTTTTCATCATAATAAAGAGTAGCCTACAAATACATACAACACTAAAACAGTTTTTTTCATTCACCTAGTCACTGCTACCAGTTAGTGTTGAGATCTTCCACAAAGTAAATATTTAAGTATTTCTATGGTAATGAAAGCTTCCTTCTTTCTCCCTTTAAAAGATACTCAACTGTTTTTCCAAATTCACGTACATGCAAAAATGATTTCAGTGCTCAATACTCCCACGTTCAGAAAACCAGGCAACAAAAAAACTCAAAAGCTGCACAGCAAACTGGGGCCTGTACAACTGTCCATTGTTGCCTAACTGAAAAAGAAAACATTCTAAAGAAAGTATCTAAGTTCTCTAAAGACATAGAACAAAGTTATTCAGAAAGGGTTTTACAGAAAGCACTGTATCAAAAAAGGGGTCTCTGAAACTCAGAGAAAGCCAGATGACAATTTGGCAAAATCATCCTCAGAAAAGGAGCGCCTTCTGTAAAGGTAACTTCATCATGTAGAATTACCCATTCCCCCCCCCAAAAAAGAAGTCTCATTGGTAGAACTGTGTCAAACAGTTTAACACCCGTTTATTCAGCACTAGTCTAACACTATCTAAGGATATCTAAAAAGTCAAATGCTATTTTAAAGATAACATCACATAACTTACATGTTAAGATTAAAAGTAAAGTATTTCATGCTCAAAGAAAAAGAATCTATACTTCATAAAATGAAGTTCCTGGCCACTATTCAATAACTGGTCAAAAACGTTTAAAGTGGGATTGGTTACATTTCCCCTCTCAACTACGAAAGTACTAGCTATCTAAGGGAAAGAGTTTGTTTTGAGGCTAAGTTAGAAGGACACAACAAAATGGATATATCTTTATACAGAATGAGAAGTTTTTAGGCTCCTTTAGCCTGCAAGTAAGCACTGAAGATCACAAAAAAAAAAAATCTGAGGTAACTGTTAATAATATTGCTTTTACTTTCAGGATAAGTGCTATGCAAGATGCAAAGAATATATAAATTCTTCACAGTAATTCAGACATTTAAGTGGTTTGTAACAATAGCTGCCCACATACAGCAAGATACAAGTTATTTAAGTCTGTTAAGTAAGAAACTGAAAGCTAGGGGAAGTTAGTAAAGTGTGTCTGCAGGAGAGTCCTAACAGCAATGTTCAGGAACCTAACATCAGGAAAATTTAGAAAGTCTTATTAACATTTTAAAGAGAAAGTGATTTCGATATCCCAGGAAAAGGGATGTCTCTAAGGCAAGAAACGGGCAGTGCGGATGAAATAATCATACCCAGAATACTGAAAGACGATATGAAAGACCACTTATCAGGCAGCCTATCATCTGAGGTTACCAAAAAACCCTAAAAAAAACAAAAAAACCCACCAAACAACCAACTTCCTAACACCTCCTCCCAACTATAACTAGTTGATAATCTATAAAAGCATGGGGATGTTGCAAGTCTGGAACGCTGGAGTAACTTCCAATAATCACAGTACTTGTGATAATAGTTAAACCCTTCCGAACTTAAGCCCACGGTTCTTGCTGCCTTCTAAAGCGTGCTTCAGGTATCACAAATCCTCATCTCTTATCAGTTTTGGAAAAACTACTGTCCAATTCCAATGAACCAAATAAGTGCATGAGGAAGAACCTTCAGATCAACTCTAGAGCTCTTCCCTACAACAGCCCCATGCAATCTAAAATTTAAGATACCTGACACTGGTAAAATGTTAAGTCTAGTTCTCAAATTAAGGTGAAGTGGAGCTATTTGTTACCGAAGTGGTAATATCAGGAATATAAATTTTTATTCCAACCAATAAGCATAGCCTCAAAAGACTTGCACTATATAATTTAGAAACAGTTTTGCTGACTTTCATTTCTCAAGGTGTTTATTTTGCAATTTTGATAATCCTGAGACAATAATAATAAGAAAAAGGCTATAACAAGTCTGTTCTCTGCCAGCTATGGATCATCTGATAAACCAACTTCTAAGCCAGAGGAGAGCTTAATTTGTTCCATTAAAACGTTATACTAAGGGGGAGACAACTTACAGACATTAATACTGATTTTTACTGTATCATGTACATGTAGAATAATATACAGAATTAACAGAATTCTTTTTCACTTTAAAACTCAGTTGATCCTAGCAGCTTTTATGCTCTTTAGATAAAGATAGTCTGTGTTACATGGAGTTTGGGCGCTCAAGCTTTAATAGGGCTAAATCGCAGCTTTGAATGCCCCCTTTGAACCATCAATATCTAATAGCAGGACCTCAGTATTGCCACATGGCAAGCAGATCTTTTCAAATAAACTGAATTTATGACTATCTTCTGCCCAACTTCATACCACAAGTCTGACCAATACGGTCCTGGACAGCACACGTGAAAGTCTCTTCTTTGCAGATTACTCTTACTGTTCAAGTTTTTACCCTACAGAGCAGGGTTTGTACATACAGCTAGCGTAAGTACAGCTATTGAGACAGAATATTTTAACTACTCTGATCATCATCAGGCATCACACAAGAACTTCACTGTGAAGCAACTGTGAACAGCAAACAAACCATACTTCCAGTGCAAGCTCAAAACAGACGAATTAAAGAAAAAAAAGTAGCTAATATCTTGCTAACTATACTTCCCATTCCCACAAATACTGTACTTTACAAGCTATGCATTATTCTTCATACTGACCCTAATAACGCCAAGGTTCCATCATCTAACAGTCCTGAATATAACGAACAAAGCCCAGTCCCCAAAAGTTCTATCTGTAACAGGACAAACATAGATAAATTTAGCCATCTTGGTGTGCAAGACAGATGCTAATATAAAACACATGCTGACAGGGACAGAAATGGAAGGTAAGTGCTGTAAGGTGTTTTAAGTTTTCACTTGCTTTCTGGGGATAGTGTCTGCTGCACAGAGCAATCCTAACTGCTTCAACAGCTAAGTTCTGTACCATAAAATTAAACTTGTTTTGTTTCAGCAACTTCTAAAGAGTAAAAATGACATCATCTTGAGGCTGAGGTTTTATGTCATGTTTTGGTGATGTTTAAAACTCTTTCAGTGCTACAAATACGATGAGACTTGATAGTTCCCTCTTTAAAATTCACTAAGCTTCAAATTCTGAATGACTGCAGGAAATTTAGTGCTCAGCTCCAAAACTTAGTGCTTCATCAATTTTGGCACACCTGAGAGTAAGAAAGCCCAACCTACATCTGTAAATACATTATAAGCATAAGTAATACATATTTAACATTATGCAGGATGCAAAGGAGTCTGTCATCAGCCGAGACACATATACTAAGACTATGATAGATACGGTATATTTAAATACTCAATAAAAACAATTAGGAGAAGACAACTAGGTTGTGAAGTGAATTAAAACAGTTTGATTAAATCACATACAAGATGCTTCCTAATGTCTAAATTGTTGATGAAATATTAGCATAAAACTATGCTAGAGATCTCTACCATGTATTATTAATAGCTCATCTAACGGTGGGTATTCTGGGATGTTTATTCACTACTTCACACTTCTAAGCAAGCAACGCTTAAATCACTGCATCATCTGCCAAGCCTCATTTGTTTCTTCAACAATACAAACAATTCTTCAGAGCATAAAATTAACCTCCAGTTGATGAGAACTAAAGATTGGAGTCTACAGGAGAAACAACCTCAGAGATATCCAATATGGAGCTTAATAGAAAAGTACCTGAAACAACTGGTAGAACCTAGAACACCTTGATATTTTCAAAAGCAGTTAAAAGTTACAAGACCTGTAACTTCTTGATACCATAGTTCTTAATTTCAAAAATTCTACAGCAGAAAAAACAATTCTCTTTACCTTAACTCTGGAATACATTCAAAAGAGTGAGTGTTTTTTTTTTTTTTTTTTTTAAAGTCCACAACATTTTATGTGATTTCTTCTAATTAGATGCCATCAGCATAGTCTTAGGATTGGAAGAAAATGTTTCCTTTCATACCCATCTGACTCTTAATTGTAATCATTTCAGACAAGTGCTCATTAGAAAACCTGTCAAGCACAGTAGCTCAGTTCAACATGTATTTCAAAGGGCTTTCAGACACATTCCATTCTCACTTAAATGTGCAAGATCTGTGGATCAACAACAAGAAGGCCTAAACCCTCAAAAGGAAAGCAATTTTCATTGTTAATGTTTCCTAAGTTACATTGGCACCAGAGAAATAAGAATGCTAACTGGAAACATTAAAATGCAGAGAAATTGGCGAAACTGAAATTTCAGACACTAGGATTAGATTCCAGTTTCATAAACTGTATAAACAAACTGCATTGCATCCAAAGAATGGAAAATTGTAACACATTTTTGTACCACACTGGTATTACATTTAAGAAGCGTGGTCTATTTAAGACATGCACTCGGTTTCATTAGGCTTGTTTATCTGTTGATTCAGTGACAGCAATCAAAAGAGTCACAGCTCAAGTACCGGCCAGTCTGTCTTCACTAGCAATCTGAAAGGAGCAAAGGGCTACTGGTTAGAGAACAGATATGAACAAAGTATTTCCTGTGGAAAACTTGGACCAATAAGACTAAAAAAATCGTATCAACCAACAGCTGCACAACCCAGACTGATATATTGCTCTCTTCAGCAACTGTACCTTTGCAGTAAAAGTACATGCAAGATACATTGGTAGTTTCTCGGTATATACGATACCTATGAATGTGTATAGAGTAATTTCATTGTGTGCACCTGACAGACAAGAGTGGATTTTAACCCGTTTTACTGCAGAACCACGAATTGCTTTCTGAGGTACATTCCAAAGGTTAAGTTTCATTTAAATGTTCAGTTTAATACAACACCATCCTCATTTCAGCCATTGTTGTAACTTTTAGTCACAAGTCAGGCTACTACATATATTTTTGAAAGAGGGCAGTGCTTAGTTTAGTTAACCTAGCGTGACAGGCACTGGAGTTTGGATAAACCATTTTTGGTGCCTCAAAATTAAAAGCAGAAATGCAAGATTTCTAGCTCCTACCACTCATCACAACGCAGTCTTATTCATCGCCAAGTGTCTAAAATAAGAGATCAGGCACTCATCTGGCACAGCGAGGTGATGTTTCCCGCCCCGGCTTCTCCCTCGCCCAGGCCCCTGGGGCAGCAGCTGGAACGCCTCATCCCCTCCCTGGGATCCGATTAGCATTCCAGCGGCATTCTCGGCGCGGGGCTGTTTGTTGCCATAGCGACAGCTTTGTCAGCTCCCACGGAGCCCGTGCGGAGCGCTCAAGGACTTACATCATACGATAGCGATGCCGCCCCTCAATTCCCTCAGCTCCTCTGCCTGCGATTCGGAGACAGCGGCTGCCAGTCTTCCAACCCTGTTAGAAATCGAGATGATTACTCAAACCAGGAGCCGAAAACCACCTTTTGGGGGAGTTGTACGGGTTCAGTCTCAGATGACTAAAACCACATAGTAAGCAGCGGTAACGATGCCAATAAAGCCTCTGAAGAAGAGTACGTAAACTGCCTGTTCTCTTTATGTCAATCATTTGAAAAGGCTCAAAGCCTCTGTGACTCAGGTGAGTGCAACGAGTTTAAGAGCCTTATCAGATACACCACAGTAAATTACTTTTAATAATACATTTTAGCTGCGTTCAGTCTGAAGAAGTTAATGCCACTTAAAATAAGCATAATCTAAACTTCAAGAAATTGAACAGGGGGATTTTTTTTTAAAAAGAGAGATGATACAGCATTCACACCTGGGGGAGGGGGACACTTAAATCTTGTCTAAATTCTTATTCCCTGTGAAAACCATGTTGCATGTGCTATTAGCAACAATCCTTGATTAAAGGAGCTCACTACTGAGATACTAATTTGTTAGAAGTGATAGCACAGGTCAAGCAAAACCACTGAACAGGAAGCTTCAGTCTTAACAAATCTGACTTTCTGCTGTGGTATAAGTACTTTTATCTCAGTTATACTAGTAATTAAAATACTTCCAAATTTGACCGAGATCAACTAGGATGTGTACTGTTAATGTTGTCAACGGCTGTTTTTATATGGTGACAAGTGCCTTTGTTTTAAATATACTATGGCACTTACACACACCAGTATTGTTTATTTTGTAACTTTCAAGCCAAATAAAAAGACATGAGGGGGTAGAAACTTTCAGCTGAGGTGACTACAGACGGACTGGGGCGAGGGGGATGACAGCAGAAACATACCAGAAGTAGCCATCAGGAAGCTTATTTCTAAAATTCTTATCTGGACAGAAAACTTAAGACTTCTGCCAAGGTCACTTAAGCATACATTTTAATTCAGTAAAATACTATTTGGCTTTTGTTTATATTTTGCCATCCTGTGTTATCATTAAAGCTCTTACCTAGTTTAAGCCCCTTTCAATTACTCACTAACAACTCTTAGCACTTAAGAGCTAAATTCTACTTTAGCTGAACAATACAGCAGAGGGCAGTGTCTACACCAATTACAGAAAAAACAAAGAAAGAAACACATTCCATTTCAAAAAGCAGCCCATGCAAATGACCAAAGTTACAGCTCATTAAAAACAGTCCAGCACCCGCAGTACCCCAAAACAGTACATATTCATGATCCTAGCATCCTCTGATGGCTTAGATTAACAGTCTAGCAACTATGCATACATTTGAATACACAGCTCTGAGGATGTCTCTAACACCATGCAACCCTGCTCTACAAGAAACTTGTTTATGTTTCACAGAGATGCAAGTGGACAACATGGATATCTAGGAGCTGCAATAAAAAGATGATTGAACAGCGAAAGAAAAAAGAAAGTACCACCTTTATTTAGCATTTACTCCAAACATTTAGAGAACCATAAAGCATAACAAACAAAGAGTAAAGAAATTCCTAGAATTCCAGGCGATGTTAACAGATTTCAGAGGACGGCCAGAAGCATGATAACAAGACAGTCATTTCTTATCACCTATCCAGAAACAGTTAAGACTTCAGATTTCATTGTCTAAAGAGTAAACATGCCTGCCCTTGTATTAAACTGTGGTCATATTCTCTGAGAGATTAAAAATACTGCTGCTATTTTAGTTCTCCAGTAAATTATTTTTTCTTTAAATCGTGTAACATTCTGTTTTGGACTCCTGCACTCTAGTCTCACTTTAATTCCATTTTTTAAACATACTTTTAATGTAAATGTTTAGCACTGCTTCACTGTGCAAAACATAGTATTAAAAGTAAATGCTCGTGTACTAATATGTAAAAGCCACTTTCACTTCAGAGAAGAGATGGAAAAACTATACTTAATTCTAAATTAAATTCAAGACACAGTGTTCCATAATTTACATCTCTTCTGACATTCAAATTAATTTAAAATGGCATTAGTTTAATTCTCTGCACTCAGTGGTTCTTCAGCCATGTATACAATATTCCAGAGAAAGAAAAATTTCTTCCTTAGTAGATAGTGAATCTGGCACACACGTTTTGAAACATCACCTAACGAAAAGGCAAAGGTAGACATTCCCTGCAGGATTTCATCCAAAAATTCTTAACTGTTAACTACCTAGTTCAGCAGGCTTCAAAGAGACAAGATATAGGGACCAAGGCTTTCAGCTTTACGTGACTCAGCTGCAGGCTTCGCAAATATGAAAAGCAAGGTCTCACTCACAATCTCCATCATATAACACAGATACACGTGCTATCCTCTGTTACAAGGCTGCCCCTCCCAGCACTGTCTTTCCAACTTTTTTTAGCAATATTATCTGAATGGGTGACAGCATAGTGATTTTTCAAAAAATAATTGCCTTCAAGGCTTTAACCTGATTAGTCCTGTCACCATATTACTCAGTTACCTGAAAAATGAATAAAGATTTTCTGACATTTTCTCTGACCACAAGAACAAAGTGAGACTTCAGAACACTGAAATTCTGAAATGTAGAACAGAAAATACAAAACCGTATGACTGATGATCCTACAGAGCTCAGTCAGTCGTGCACCACAAAGGCTAACAAGATTTCATTTGAGCTCTTTTGCTATAATCTTCCCAAGTTATTTACAGAAAAATCATATAAACTGTTTTAGATAGCCAGGTCTGAAGTCACAACCCTCTTTCATTCCTACACTGAACTGAGCTATGGTGACAGAACCACTGAGCAAAATCACAAACAACTTGCTGCATAAATTTCTGAAGTTTTCCCCTGGAAGATTTTCACGTCATAACCACAACCCCCTAAGGTTTCCTCTTTCTAATTAAGATCCTTTGTACTTGCTTTTTCCTGCAGGGTGCCGTAAGCAAGGCACGCTAGCCATGCTGTGAACATTACAGTTTTGTCTGTGGTGCTCGTTTCAGTATTGTCACCAGGCCTAGTTGTAGGGTTAGGGAAAGCAGACAGAAAACCCTGCTAACACAGATAGAGGAAACCTTCCTCAAAATAGGATAAATACAACAAATAGCTATGGCAAATACATCCCTCAAAGAAATATGTGGTCACAACAGCAGTTTGCAGAGAATGATTATACTCGAGTGACTCGAATGTGACATGAATTCACATCCATCAAATGTGCTGGAATGTTTCTCACTCCTGAGAAGCAGAAGATTACAAGTTGCAAAGTCAGAATTCGGATTTTTGCAGACTAAAACAACTGCTCAGAAGTTGCCAGATGTTGTAGTTCCTTTATACTAACTGTCAGTCATGTTCCTTGACATTTGCAGAAATTACATAGTATGTATGCTTGCGCACAGCTTTTACTTCCAAACAGCTAGCACAGAACAAAGCTTACTAGGCTTTCAAGTGCACCGTACTTTCGGATCTTTCCGAACAGAGACTCCATGATTCATGAATTTATGACAAGAATCAGGAAAAAGAAGGCTGACTCTGCCAGTACGGTTCCTTGGTCCGTTAAGCTGAGCTAGTGGTTTGCCGCTGCCAAAGACTGCAGGCTCATAACCCTTTTTCTTGAATGCTCCCTTACCTTCCTGTTTTGAGCTGCATAGCCAATACCCTCTCTGATAGCTTTGAAGCTTGTCATATTTCTCTGCAAGTCACCTTGCTTCACCGAGATTGCAGAATGTTACTCGGTATTTTTGTTTGTATCTGGTTAGTTTTTGGTCAAAGTCACACGCTACAGCAGTTAACAGTAAAGGTACAAGTGACAGGAGCGAGTGGTTGCTATGAGGGAGACGGAGAAGGCAGGACACAGACAAGCAGAAGCTTCCCTCTGGCAGCTGTGGGCCATCTATAATGGAATCTTGTCTCAGGGAACCCTATTCTATGAATTCATCTGTTTTTCAGGGAAGGTGGCCTCTTTCAAAATCAGTAGCTGTTGATGAAATATTTGTGGGGAAACGGGGGGGGGGGGGGGGGGGGAAGACGACCTACAGCCACTTGCATTTCTTTTAGTGGGTGTAAATAGGACAGTTAAAAAAACCTATTGGTTTCTCTTAAAAGGCATACCCTGAGACAAGTTTCCAATACAGTGGGTGTAAAGGACTGCAAAACATGGATTTATCCTTGAGTATATTTCCTCCCAATCAAAAAATGGTAAATTGAAAACCCATGTATTGAGTACATTATTAAAGGAGATGACAAATCTGAACATCTCTGCATATTCTTTACCTGAGAACACTCAAGTAGACAACTACCCAACCTACTATCTTTGTATAAATAGCGTAAAATGCACAAGATGGGAATCCATGACTCAGAAGAGCTAAAATGTTTACCGTGGACAGTGAGAAGAGATCATCACACCTTAAATTTCTGCTTGTAGCAGAAGGCATAACGTTGGACCAGTATGTGTATGCTTTTAATGCAAATAAAAGCATTTGACTCTACTCTATTAGGCGTACATATTCCTATACAACAGAGTATATATGCGCACGACCACTTGGAAACAGAAAACTACAGACTAACCTTATCCCAAACCTTCCCCAAATTTATCTCAGTGATGTGTTAAACTCGCTGGAACAATCCCAGCCGTGACTGAAAAACTATGTTACACACTGGTTCTTTGGGCATGCTGTAAGGCAAGACTGCCAAACAAAACTTATACCGTCTAGTAACTTGCAATACAGGTCATGAGGAGAACCTGTAGAAAAATAAAGAAAGTATTAGCAAAATTCCACTGTAAGATGTGGAAACTGCATACTCCATAAACAAACTACATTATTAGACTCCATAATAAAAATACATGAGAAAGCATCACAAAAGCTACAAAAACCTAACGTTTGAGGCCTTTTGTATCTTACAAAAACAGTGTCGCTTTCTCTTCTATTAAATGTAAATGGACTCATGGGCCTAATTTTAACAATTAGACAAATTAAGATAAAGCCCTACTGGAAACACACTCACTTCTGCAAATCCTATTCAAGGACATAAACACTTTGGTTGCAGAGTTCTTTCACAGTTCAACTCTTTTGCTAAGTCAAAGAAACTATATTCAGTTTCTGAAGCCTTCTTAAAGCAGGTGTTTTTATTCACAAAACATTAGGAAATTGTGATAAACTCAAAGAAATGTAATACCCATTTCT